>NC_135713.1:176167574-176476001 GCF_964656455.1 Halichoerus grypus
CTGTTATGTGGGGACAGTCTCCTGTGAGGATACTTTCAGAGGACAATATAATTTCCATAGAGTAAGCATACCCTACTGAAGATGAGTTCACAACAACAAAAAGTGCACATCACATGAAGAAATAAACCATCATTAGAGAGATCAGGAACCCAGGAAAAACTGTACCCCAAGAACTAGAAATAATAGGAAAATCCTAAGGAGACTATAAAATAAGAGTTTTAAAATATTAAAAAGATAAAAGAATAGAAACCATAATGAAACAAGAGAACATTATAAAAATAAACATAAAGATTGAAAAAATAATAAAAGTAAACATTCAAAACTAAAAAATAATCATTGAAATTAAAAACTCAGTGGAGTTTAAAGAAATGAAGAGAAAGGAATGAGGTAGAAGACAAAGCTGAGGAAATCACCTCAAATGTACCACTTACCTATGAAGAGATGGGAAATATGAAAAAGAAAATAAGAGATATGGAGAATAGAATAAAAATGTCCATTATATGTTTAAATGGAGTTCCAGAGTGATGGAATAGACAGAGTAGGAAAAAAATAATATTTGAGTAGAGAATCTTTGAGCCCTATAAAGTAAAAAATAAAAATCATATACACCTAAATAAAGCGAAACACGGAACACAATAGAAAGAAAATCTTAAATGCAACAAGATAAAAAAGATTTCCTACAAAGGAACAATAATACATTATCAGATATCAACAAAAATTGAGGACAAAAGACAGTAGAATAGTAGGCATCACCACATTGTTAATGGAAAATAATCAAGAAGTCTATACTCAAACTGTCATTCAAGAGTGAGACTGAAATCAAGATATTTTCAGACATATACTAAAATAGTTTACTAGTAATAAATCATTGCCTAAAATATACTCAAGTGTGTTCTTCAAGATGAGGGAAATTTAACCCAGGAAAAATTTTCTATAAGTACGAATTGTGAACAGACAACTTAGTAAAAATACTGGTAAATCTAAATTAATGTTGAGTATTAAAAAGCAATAATGATAAATACTTCTAAGATGAGAGGATTTTTGAAAAGGTGAAACCAAAATATTATAAGAACAGAAATAATGGGAGTGTGAATCTTCTAATATTGTGTATTGTTCAAAAGAGGCTGACAATATTTTAGGCCCAGTTGAATGTGCATGTTATAAATTTAAAGGTAAACATTGAATAAATAAAATGAAAGTGTATATTGTTTTCATAAATGTAAAAGAGAAGCAAAGTAAGTTGTTGATTTTACCACTATGAAGAAAATATACTAAGGGCACCTGGGTGCCTCAGTTGGTTAAATGTCTGCCTTCTGCTTAGGTCATGATCTCAGGGTCCTGGGATTGAGCTGGGACCCTGCTTCTACCCCTCCCCCCCTCACTTTTTTTTTCTTCTCTCTCTCTCTCTCAAATAAATAAATTGAATCTTAAAAAAAAAAAGAAAGAAAGAAAATACACTTGACTACCATGAACTTCTCAACAAAGAGAAAGTATCCAAGGAAAATGGATAAAACCAACCAACCAAAAAAAAAAAAATGTTTAAAAGATATATATAATTATAATGAAGAAAAGACCAATTTTAAAATTGTATAAGCTTATAAGAAAATAGCAAGTTTTTTTCCTGATACTTTTTCTATGTCACATAAAGCTTTCTGTAAATAAACCTGAAACTGCAACTCTTTACCAGAGAAACTCCTTTTCATCCCATAATAAATAAAGGTTAATATTTTTAAATATTAATACATATTAATATAACATCCAAGGCAGTAGAGATGAGAGATAAACAACTCAATAACTCAATAGAAGGAAGGAAAGTATAGAAAAGGAAGTAAAGAAAAAGCATGGTAAATGGAAAACACAAAATAGGATAGTAGAAATAAATTCTACTATATTAGTAAAGTTGCAAAAGTATACTTAACAGTATGATATCATTTAATAAAATTTTAAACACAAAAATAATAGCATTGCTTATGGGCACATAACTACATAGTAAAATTTTAGAAACATGGGATACATACTAACGTCTGGATACAGGTTACCTATGGTAAATAGGAAGGAAATGAAGGAGGGTTGTTTCAAATACATTTGTAATTTGTGTTTCTTTTAAAAGAATCTGAAACAATATGGCAACATGTTAAGATTTGCTGTTGCATACATAGATGGTTACCATGTTATTTTCTATAATTTTCTGTATATCTGAAATATTGACTCTAATTAAAAACTCCCAAAACATTGTCTCACAGAGAAATCTAGGTAATTAAGCCTTTTTGTGCAAATAAATAATTACATATTTTCACTGGTCATGAGGACATTGAAGGAGACTACAAAATTGTCTTTCTACATCAATTGTAAACACAGCTTACAGGAAAGGCACTGTACCATACTACATGTCTTTCTAGTTATCTCTACGACTCTCTAGCCGCTTATAGAAAAGTTGAAGATAGAAGATCCTTGAGATCCAAGACTGTATTTCTGTCCATATGATGCATCCAAAACACTCCCTTTGCCAATATTTGGTATTTTTTAAAGGAAGGAAAGAAATAGAGGCATATAAAAGGTACACATCTCTTGTGGGAGCTTTGTTGTTTCCATCTTTTGGGTTTTCTCACTATCCATAGGTTCAAGGCAAAGTGTGTCTTTTGTCACTGGGAATATTAGATTAATCTTTCTTGCTTGAGAAGACAGAGAAGAAAGCACAAGGCCAAATAAAAAAGAAATGGAATCAAAGTCCTCCAAATAAGAATTGGAATATACTCTTCCTCAACGTAACCCATCTCAACTTCAGCTAGGCATTTTTTTGAAAGCCATTTTGAAATTCTGTTTTCATAAAAAGCCTAAATAATGAGCAGACTAAAATATGAAATCAGAAATTTCATTTTTCTCTCCTTGATGGTCACAATTTTTGAGCACCATGGCAATATATCATTAGGGAGCATTTAATGTTCCTTCAAAAAGAAGCTAGAACAGTATTTTGTAAACCCCAGTTCCCAGCTGTCTTGCAGACAAAGACAACTTACCCTATCCTATCAGGATCCACTCCTAACGGTGTCTTTCATAGATGCCATAGAAAAGATACCCTGTCTGCCATTAAGATGGAGCCATATAGTGCCCACCTCCTTCTAGTGAAGCAAAGGATATGCAGAAAGCCTCTTTAGAAAGAGAAGAAGTAGAGGGTAGAGGGTGATCCTGAAAGGGGAAAGAAGGGTTAGATCCCTGTGACTTAAGTGTTCTTCCCTAGGGCAACTTTCTAGAGAAGGGAGATAAGTGAAATAGCATAAGAAGAAAGCTGAAGAGAAAATGGATCATGCCCTGCTTCTATTTGACTTGGTGCAACATCCACTACAGTGACTGTTCAGCAGTGACAGAGAGACGTGCATGGATGGATTGGCTGGGAGCAGTGGTCCTGGCTCCCATGTGGCCTCCCAGGAACATGCTGGTCAGAAAGCACAGATTTGGGGAAGCGTCTCGTGGAAACTAAGAAGCTGCAGTGTTTAGAGAGGAAGCCTAAACCACAGACCCAGGGATGATACCAGCACACTACCTGAAGGCCAGGTAAGACCTGCCACATCTCAAAATGGCCCTCATCGGCCGCCAGTCCAGAGATGCCATTCTTGCCACAAGGACAAATTTGCATCCTGAGACCCCACGGGGATCTGAGCCCTCTTCTCTCCCTGACACCATGGATCACAAATCCTTCAATACAGCCAGACACTATTTTGAAGAGAAGCAAGGGTAAGGAGGAAAAAATGTGGAAGATTTTGCACCTACCCAAAAGAAAATGTATTATTCAATAGTGACTATTGAAACTGAAAAAGGTTATAACCTTGAATTGACAAGCTTAAAGTTTGGGGGGTTTTGTTTGTTTGTTTGCTCCCACTATGGAAGCTTGCAAGGAAAATTATGTTCATTGAAGAAAATAAAGAGCAATCTATTCTTTGCATATTGGAATTATAATATGGGTAAAATTTTGACCCCACTATATGAATGTTTGTAGGAGTATTTTTCCAGATTGTTTTTTCTCTTGATGTTATTACCCTTCCTCAATTCGCATATATTACCCCCTTTGAAATGAACTGTAGTCCCCACTGTATTGACCAAGGAAGTTCCAAATGCAAATACCAGCTTTGTCTATTCGGAAATTGGCAAGAGTAAAGCATGAAGCAAGACCCGTTAAGGTTAAGAATAGATTCAGTTCTTTGTAACCACAAGAAAATGCCCACCCAGCCATTCTTCCCTTCTTTTTAATTTGTTCCTTTCCTTTGGTATAAATATACTTACAATCAGAACCATAGAAAGCCACGTGCACCGAGACCACCATTTCTCACCAGTGACCATTCCCCTGGGTAACACAAAACATTTAACAGGCTTGTCCCGGCATCTAATAACAAAGGAAAAACACATGGCAGATCACGATAATGATTTTGTGTCTTTCTGTAATGATGAAAGAAAAACCTGATCCTGCATAATAATCGCTTTGTTATTCATGGAACTTAAATGGCATCTCCTCATGAATTTTAATGTGTCATCCATTTTCTCACTGCTTATCCTCACAATTCTATGTGAGCCTTCACAGGGCATCATTTTCTTATCTCTTTCTTTCTTCCCAAGATATAATTATTCTATCTAAACCAAAAGGCTTTAGGATGTTGTCTTTTTACTGTATTGGTCAGAAAACTGGTCTAAGTTGACATTAAATAACCTGGAAAGATCAAGCTGTGCACTTAGGATTTCTGCACTTTTTTTCCTGTATGTATGTTACTTGATTTTAAAAATAGTTTACTTTTCAATAATTATCTGGGACATCGTGCAATCATAAATTTGTGCCTTTTAAAAGAAATCATAATTAGTGACATTCATGAAGGTACATTATTTTGCTCGGTGTTCTAAAAGTTAGGGAATCATTTGCAATACTTTTTCTTCTTATTTCTCGTTAGTAGGCATAATTCATATTGAAATTCAGTCCCATATTATTTGTAGGCAAGTAATCTCAAAATTATATAAAACTAGGCTAGATTTTAAGCTATTTAAGGACACAAACTTGTCTTATTTATCTTTGTATTCTACGAAGTATCTAACTCAAGGACTTCCAAATAGAAGGCCTCCATAAATATTCTCTTAATAAATAAAAAGTATCTTTTGCAGAGAACAAATCAGTGGTTTCTAGGTCTGGGGGTGGAAGGATGGAACTGGCTGCAAAGGGAATGTAAGGAAACTTTTTACAGTGATGTTAATATTCTACATATTGATGTGGAGTTGATTATATGACCGTATGCATTCATCAGAGATTATAGACTGATAATTGATTAATTTTGTTGCATGTAAATTATCTCAATAAAACTGATTAAGGAAAGAATCTTGTGATAATATCATGGTTTCTTCATAGGAAATAAGTAATGACACATGCTGTTAACAAATAACTAGCACATTCTTTGATCAAATAACCAGGTTTTACATCAACCTTGAAAATTCCTAATTTCTTTTTTTTTAGATTTTATTTATTTATTTGACAGAGAGACAACACAAGCAGTGGGAGCGGGAGAGGGAGAAGCAGGCCTCCCACCGAGCAGGGAGCCCAATGCCGGGCTGGATCCCAGAACCCTGGGATCATGACCCGAGCAGAAGGCAGATGCTTAATGACTGAGCTACCCAGGCACCACAAAAATTCCTAACTTATTGATTGAATGACCAACAAATACTACCAGGTGTCTGGCCCTCTACTGTCTTTTTTAAAATTCTCCCACCAAGTACTGTCAAATAAGAATTGTTATTCCTTCTTGCTCTACACTAAGGCTCAGAGAGGTTAGGTAGATTTTTCCAAGACGAGATATTTTATTTTTTATTAAAAATCAGTGCGTGCAGGGGCACCTGGGTGGTTCAGTTGGTTAAGGGCCCAACTCTTGATTTTGGCTCAGGCCATGATCTCGGTTGAGAGATCAAGCCCCGTGGGCTCTGTGCTGGGCGTAGAGCCTGCTTAAGATTCTCTCTCTCTCCCTCTCCCTCTGTCCCCTGCGCCCCTTCCTCTGTCCATGCACGCACATGCGCTCACTCTCTCTCTTAAAAAAAAAAAATCAGTGTATGCATAAATAATAGTTTCAAAGAGACTAAACACTTATTTGTAATTTAGGAAATTTGAGGAGTCAGATGATTTTGTCCAAAAATTACCTGTAGTATTAAAAATAAAAATTTTAATTCAGCAAATAATTATTTGCTTACTCTGTGTCAGACACTGTGCTAGATATTTCAGGAAATGTAATGCTGAAAATATATAGACTTTGCTTTCAAAGTACATACCATATTATATGGATATGAGGTGCATGTATAAAGAGCAATAATACTAGGCGAAGTGTGGGGCTAACATAAGATTAGAAATAACCTTGCACTGGAGAAGGAAGAAGTATCTTCAATTTCTGCTAAGTTGATTAATTTTAAAAAATACAACAAGCCACCAAGAGGAATTTAGGAGAGCTTCAAGCTTAGATGATTTTGAGATAAAAAAAGAAAGGCAAAAACTTTTCTCCTTCCCTTGTTATATTTATTTATTCTCAGTTCAAAGCTAATCTAACAATTTATGTGTGTGCATAGTTGGGTGCTAGTCCTTAGACTTTTCCTTGAATACCCCTCTGACTTCGCTCAGGTATCTGCTTAGGTTTTCCTCACAGAGGCCTTTCCTGACCACGCTACCTAAAAAGTATTCCATCACTCTCTATCCCCTCCTCTTGGTTTTCTTCATATCATTCATTGCCATCTGACATTATGTTAAGTATTTCTTATTTGTTTATCATTTGTCTCCTCCAGTAGTATTTAAGCTCCTTGGGGAGGGGCCCACGTGTCTTGTTCACTGTTATGTCTCCAGCACCTAGATTAGTGCTTCTTACTCTTTGTTGAATGAGTGAATGAATGAATGAATGAACAAATGAAAATGAATTCTAGACAGGTCTTTCTGACTACAATATCTCATTTCCATGTCTTTTCATCTTCACTTGAAATTCTACCAATTTTTCACCTTATGGTTATTTGACTTTTCCTAGATATTAATATTTTAATTATTTTGAAGTAGAAGCATACATTTTTTGCAGTAAGGCACACAGGAGAAGAATTTGAGCTCAAAAGTATGGCTATGTTTTGCGCATTTTTTCCAAAACTGAATTGTGACAACTCCTCTTCTTTGTGTCTTAGCCCAGGTTTTCTAGAAAACAAAACCTAAGACAAAGTTTAGACAGCTAATTTTTATTGTGTATTAGGAGTGTGTGAAGAGGGATGATGAGTATATTTTCAGGGAAGGAAGAATAAGGGGGAAAGGGCCACTGCTTCTTCAGGAGGCTGGTTGCTTGGTCATATGAGATCTCTGGAGAGGCTGTGTGGGTCGCAGAACAATCTGTTGAGGGCAGGAAAGAAGGGCAAAAAAGTCCTTTCCCATGCCTTTCTCAGTTGTACTAACTGGCTTCTCCAAGAAGCCTCTGGGAAAGCCAGAACCTGCACCAGTCCAGTCAGGTGGACCAGGTTCCTGAAACTGCTGTGGAAACCCAGTCCTTACCCCCAGTAATTTGCTTCACCCCATTCCCATGGCTATAACGCCCTTGACTCTGCTATCATCTCTCTCTCTCTTTTTTTTTAAAGATTTTATTTATTTGCTTATTTATTTATTTATTTGAGAGAGAGACAGAGAATGAGCAGGGGAGGAGGGGCAGAGGGAGAAGCAGACTTTCCACTGAGCAGGGAGCCTGACGTGGGACTTGATCCCAGGACCCTGGGATCATGACCTGAGCCAAAGGCAGATGCTTAACCAACTGAGGTGCCCCTCTGCTATCATCTCTTAATACCTGTCTGGCAAGGAAGCAAGCCAAGCGGCCAAGACCTAGGGGCAGGTGGAGCCAAGCAGAGCAGTGATGACATAAACCCCCAGAAATTATTCAGGGCAGTTATTTCTAGCAACGAAGGCTCCAGCCGCATGTGTGATATATAACTATATCTAGCCCGTCTCCAAGTGCTCACTCCTTGGTGTTATTTCCAGTCTAAATTTCCTAATTCTGCACCTCATTTCTTCCACATGTCTACATTCTCTTCCAAAGTAGTTGGTTGTGTTTTTTTTTTTTAATTTGAGAATTTTGCTCAGCAATTGAAATGAAGAATTACTTTAAACCCTATGCAAGATATAGTTAATCTTGAATGTTCTTTATTTTGTAGATTAGACATCATTAATTCCATCAGCAGATATTTATTAAGAACCTACTATGTGTTGGGCACTGTTCCAAGCACTAGGACCATCAATGAATAAAACAGTCAAAAATTCCTGCATCATGTAGCATACATTTTAGTGAGGGGAAGGGAAACAGACAGTAAATCATGGGGACAAATAAAATATTTATTATGTTGGATGATGATAAATATTATGGAAAAATAAAGAAGGGAGGTTTTCTTTTTAATTCAGCGATCTTTGGAAAGGACAACTATGAACCTTCAGGGAAAAAGAGAAAGAAGATGTAAATGGAGCATTTAGGGAATGAAGAGTTCTGTGGGCGTGGAACTCTGAGTTAGGCCTGTAGACAGAGAGTAAGGAAGTAGCCTAGGGGATGTAGAGCATCATGGCTTCTCTGTGCAAGACACACTTTTTTTTTCCCTTTAACATTTTGATGCATCATTTTAATTTAATTTAATTTTTAATTGAAGTATAATTGACATACAATGTTATGTTAGTTTCCGGTGTATAACATAATGATTTGACAAATTCTATATATTATGCAATGCTCCGCCATGGTAAGTATAGTTAACATCTGACACCATGCAAAGTGATTACGATATTATTGATTATATTCCCTATGCTGTACTTTTCATCCCTGTGACTTATTTATTTCATACCTGGAAGTTTGTACCTCTTAATCCCCTTCACCTATTTCATCCACTCCTCCCCCTCTGGCAACCAGAAAACACAACTTACAACTTTCTCCACGCAAATGATAGGCAGGCCACACTGCACAGAGCATTGTATCCATGGGAGATACAACTGCTGTTGACTCAGCTTTACTGCGCAAACAGATTATAGGAAGTACACAGACAGAGATCTGGCAGCTCCTTCTGTATGAGATACAGCTTCTTGGAACTCCAAATTATTCTTCATGCTTACAGAAGTTTCACAAACTACAGAACTGACTAAGATACAGAGAAGAGACACTTTATTCTCCAAGGAGATTTTATGAACTACATGCTGCACAGAGTTTTATGTTCCTTCTCTACGTCAGATACAAATTCTGGAAAGTGAGCCCTCATTTCCAAGTGGGGTACCTGAAGTGTCCTTAACTAGAGGAGGAACTTGGGAAGTCTGAAGATGGACCCCGGCCAAGAGAACTTGGGGAAGAAGTCCCGTGTGGTAGTTATTGGGTTGAAATTAGGTGGGGATGAAAGACTTTTCAGAGAGTCAGACAGCAGATGTCAGTTATTGATGACTAGCTTGATATTTAAAATGAGGATCTCCAAATAAAACTTCACTTAAGCTGGACGTGTATTTGATCTCAGAGTTGTAGAGCTGAATAGTCTTAACCAGGTTAGATGGTCAACTCTCATGATGTCATGACTCATCATGCGGACCCAGAAACCAAAAAGTACAAATATTAAAGGTTACACCATTACCGCACTAGATAATTCACTCTTGCTGAAAGGGCTCATCCATTTTTTTTTTTTTTCAGCTAATTACAGGTGCTTACAAATTACCTATGCCAGGTACTTGCTAGATGTTAGAGATACAAAAGTGAGCAAAAATTGACCTGGGTCTTGCCCTCATAGAGTTTATAATTACAACTATAATTCTAAAAAGGGCTATTAAGAAAAGCTCAGTTGGGATGCCTGGGTGGCTCAGTTGGTTCAACATCTGCCTTCAGCTCAGGTCATGATCCCAGGGTCCTGGGATCGGGTCCCCCATCGGGCTCCCTGGTCAGCGGGGAGTCTGCTTCTCCTTCTGGCTGCCACTCCCCCTGCTTGTGCTTGCTCTCTCTCTCTCTCTCCCTGAAAAATAAATAACTAAAATCTTAAAAAAAAAAAAAAAAAGAAAGCTCAGTTGAATGCTTAAAGTATGTATCTGGAGGATAGACATGGTCAGGGAAGTGAGGCTTGTGCTGAGATTTGTAGGCTAGGGGTTCAAAGACTAAGCAGGAGAGTGAGCACTCAAGGCTTTGTACGTTGTTAAGGATTTTGATCTTTTTTTGAAGACTAGTTGGAAAACCATTGCATTTTTTTGTTTGTTTATTTAAGTAAACTCTACCCACAACCTGGGGCTCAAACTCATGACCCTGAGATCTAGAGATGCATACTTTACCAACTAAGCCATCCAGATGAACCCTATTGTAATTTTTAAGTAGGAGACTTGAATCTTGAAAAGATTATTCTGGATGTTGATGGAGAGCAGATTGTAGATGGATGAGAGAGGGTTCAGAGACACCATTTAGAAAGCTACTGTAGCAATTCCAAGCAAGACACAGTAGCTTTGACTAAGGAAGTACTCCACTTCCTCCCCTGAATAGCTGCATTGTCTTTTTTTTTCCCCCCATGCTCACGGATTGGAAGAACATTGTTAAAATATCTATGCTACCCAGAGCAATCTACACATTTAATGCAGTCCCTATCAAAATACCACCAGCATTTTTCAGAGAGCTAGAACAAACAATCCTAAAATTTGTATGGAACCACAAAAGACCCTGAATAGCCAAAGCAATTCTGAAAAAGAAAACAAAGCTGGAAGCATCATGATTCTGAATTTCAAGCTATATTACAAAGCTGTAGTCATCAAGACAGTATGGTACTGGCACAAAAACAGACACATAGATCAATGGCACAGAATAGAGAACCAAGAAATGGACCCACAGCTATATGGTCAACTAATCTTTGACAAAGCAGGAAAGAATATACAATGAAAAAAAGACAGTCTCTTTGACAAATGGTGTTGGGAAAACTGGACAGCAACATGCAGAAGAATGAAACTAGACCACTTTCTTACACCATACACAAAAATAAATTCAAAATGGATGGAAGACCTAAATGTGAGACATGAAACCATCAAAATCCTAGAGGAGAGGGGCTCCTGGGTGGCTCAGTCGGTTAAGCCTCCAATTCTTGATTTCAACTCAAGCCATGATCTTGGGGTTGTGAGATTGAGCCCCACTTCACCCTTCCTGCTGGCAAGGAGCCTGCTGGTCCCTCTCTCCCTCTGCTCTCCCTCCCTCCTTCTCTCTCTCTCAAATAAATACATAAATAAATAAAATCTTGGGGTGCCTGTGTGTCTAGTTGGTTAAGTGACTGCTTTTGGGTCAGCTCATGATCCCAGAATCCCAGGATCAAGTCCTGCAGCGGGTTGTCTGCTTCTCCCTCTGACCCTCCCCCTCCCCTCTCTTGTGCTCTCTCACTCTCGCTCGCAAATAAATAAATAAAATCTTTAAAATAAATAAATTAATTAATTAAATAATAAAATATTTTTTAAAATCCTAGAGGAGAACGCATGCAGAAACCTCTTTGACCTCGGCCGTATCAACTTCTTATTAGATATGTCACCAGAGGCAAGGGAAACAAAAGCAAAAATGAACTATAGGGACTTCATCAGATAAAAACCTTCTGCATTTCGAAGGAAACAATCAATAAAACTAAAAGGCAGACTATGGAATGGGAGAAGATATTTGCAAATGACATATCTGATAAAGGGTTAGCATCCAAAATCTAGAAAGAACTTACCAAACTCAACACTCCAAAAAACCAAATAATCCAGTTAAGAAATGGGCAGAAGACATGAATAGACACTTTTCCAAAGAAGACAACCAGATGGCTAACAGACACATGAAAAGATGCTCAATATCACTCATCATCAAGGAAATACAAGTCAAAACCATGATGAGATACCATCTCACACCTGTCAGAATGGTTAAAATTAAGAACACAAGAAACATCAGATGTTGGCAAGGATGCAGAGAAAGGGGAACCCTCTTGCACTGTTGGTGGGAATGCAAACTGGTGCAGCCACTCTGGGGGAACAGTCTGGATGTTCCTCAAAAAGTTAAAAATAGAACTACCCTACAATCCAGTAATTGCACTACTAGGTATTTAAAAATTATGTTTTCATCTAATAATATCTTAAAAAAATTTTTTTGAGTATAGTTGATATGCAATGTTATGTTAATTTCAGGTGTACAACATAGTGATTTAACTTCTCTATGCATTATGCTATCCTCACCACAAACATATATTGCTTTTATAACCAGTGGAAAAAAATGGTATGATTCTTTAACACACCCACCCCCCAAAAAAGCCCTAAATTATACTGAAAGCAGCACTATAGTGAACTGCATTCTATTTTGCTTTTAGACTTTTAAAAATATCTATTTTGGGCCACTGGGAATAACATGATTTTTTTTTAAGTTTCTACACTATGTTTTTAAGTCACTGTAGAGAACAGAGCAGAATATAAAAATGAAATCAGTTCTTTGCTAAGTCAAAAAAGCAAGCCAAGCTGAACCACAAATAACACATTTCCATCTATTTTTGTCCCATGTAGAATTAGCTATTTGGTTGGACATTGAACATTTGCTTGAATGCTGCAATGCTGAAAATTTCTTCAGTGTCCTTAGACCACATTCATATAGTTAACAGCCTACACTGGCAAAAGGAAGGAAGACCTGCAGGCAGGCTATTGCATCTTGAGCTCTTACTCATTCAAAGAAAGATTCAGCGATACATTTTTTTTTTTTAATCAGAAAGGGGCTGCATCTGGAAGACAATAAAAGACACCTTAAGCGAGAGAGACCATGAGTGGGTTAAAAATCATACAGAGGGTATTTGCAATGCATTCTTTTAGGATGTATATAGAAAAGCCTTAACAAATTAAGCTGTTAATGATTTAAAACTAGCCATTTGGGCACTAATAAAGTACAAAAGCCAAGGCAAATCATTTAATCCTTTAAGTGCCCCAACAGACACTCTGTCTAGGTACAAAGGATTGTCTTTGAAGGCTTCATAATTTAGTATATTCTCTACTGTATTGCACACTCAAATAATTTCACCCCCTTGTGCAATTTCAAACAGAAGTAATATTAAAAAAGAAAAAAGAGAAATGATTGGATTCCTTTCTCTCTCCCATATTCTATGATGGTGTATCACAAGAAAAGCCTTTCTTCAGAGTACCTACTAAGGGGGTGGGGACCTAAACCAAAGAAGTCAGAAGAGGACCACTTGTTCCACTTTAGGAAGGGAAAGAGACCCAAAGATGAAGATCTTGGGGGAGAAAGAGGAGGAGGAGAAGTGAGAGTGTCAAAGACAAGGAGGGAAGTTAAATAGAGTTGAGAAAGAGAAATACGTGAGGTTGATGTTTAAGTAACTTTAGGGAGAAAAAAATGTGCAGAAATATTTAAAAGGTGCTGCTAGTGCTGTATTATAACCACTTCTCTGTCTCCCTTGAAACCTTCAGTAAAAAATTATTACTCACTAATATTTTTACAGTAAGATTTCTGTTGTTTAGGTGAAATGGCATTTGACAGTGGCCTCTGTGGGGAGTCACAGAGGGCCAAGGAATGTCAGGTACATTCATGTTGCAGGTTAGAGAGAGCAAAGGGGACTCCTTTCTCTCACGTTTATTTTCTACGAGTGTAGGGGAAGAAGTTTTCCTTAACCCTCTTAGGGCCCCTGGCTGCATCGGAAAATTAAATGACAAAGAGACAGAGTAACAGGAGAAAAGCACAGAAATTCATTTAATGTAAGTTTTATGTGACATGGGAGCCTTCATATGGAAATGACCTGAAGAAACAGTTAGACCCGAGTACATTTATGCTAGGCTTGATGAGGAGTGATTATTCCTTTTTGTTGTGAAACAAGGTTGATGAGATGGAGATCACAGTGTCAGTCCTAGATTAAATAGAACTGGCAGGGAAGATTTCTTGGAGGAGCTAATATTTAAACTGAGGAACTCATATTTGAGGTCTAAAGGAAGACAAAACCTAGTCAAGTGAGATGACCATGAAAAACAATTCCATTGAGGAGATGAGCTTATATGAAGGTCTTGAGAAAGGAAAAGTGGTTTTGAAGATGACATTACAATGGTACCTCCTCATCCTTGGGGGATACATTCCAAGACCCCCAGTGGATGCCTGAAACCGCAGATAGTACTGAACCCTATATACACTATGTGTTTTTCCTGCACATACATTCCAATGGTAAAGTTTAATTTATAAATGAGACACAGTAAGAGATTCACAATAACTAATAATAAAATAGAACAATTATAACAATGTACTGTGATAAAAGTTATGTGAATGCGGTCTCTCTCAAAATATTGTATCGTACTCACCCTTCTTCTCATGATGAGGTGAGATGATAGCATGCCTCCGTGATGAGGTGAGGCGAGATGAATGATGTAGGCATTGTGATGTAACGTTAGGCTACTACGAGCCTTCCGGTTATCCATCAGAAGGACAATCATCTGTTTCTGAGCCTTGGTTGACTGTGGGTGACTAGAACTGTGGAAAGCATAACTAAGGAAAAGAAAAGACTATTGCATCTGAGGAAGGGGACATAAGAGGCTGGAATTGAATTCAGAAAGTTGAGAGATGGGCTTTGAGTAGTCCATTCTGAGCCATAAACCAACCCCTGTGAGTAAGGTACTGTGAATAATATGGGAGGAATGAGGGTGAGGTGCTAAGAGAGGAAAGGAGATAAGAACCCAAGAAGGGGGGGTGACTCTCCTTCACATTCCATAGAAGAAAGACTTGTAGAAATCGATTTTCCTGATTGAGGTTCCCTGAGGGTACCACTTTTTTCTACACCATCAGGTAATTCACAGGTGATTCCTGTGATTAGTGACATCAGGACAAGCCATTGGAAGCAGGAACAGTGACTGAGAAAGGGGTCCAGAGTCATACACCATCAACTGTGGGTGATACGCTCTGCTGGTGACAGGGTTTATGAAACAGGTCATGACCCTATGCACTGCTGACTGAGGAAGTGTCCTTCTTGCAGACCCCACTCTCTCTAGAGATGGTTTGGAAGGCCTACATAAGAGGGGAATTGGGAGAGACATTAATTTAGCCTCAGGCTAAAGCCACTTTACCTCAGCATAGTTTACAAGGAAACCCTCCCTCCATCTGCTTTCTAATGGGTTGGAACTTGAAGGGGAAGGTAGGGAAGAGATCAACCCCAGACTTCCAGCAGATGGATTTTGGTTAGATATGTGAATGAATATCTTGAAATAGAGTTCTATTAGTTCAGACTATTAATTACAAAGACAATATTCAACTCAAACTAGCTTACGCAAAAAAAAAAAAAAGTGGTTTATTGGCTCACATACTGCGAAGAACAGAAGTATGTGTTAAATCAAAGTTTCTGCTTCTCATTTCTCATCTCTATTTGTCTTTGCTTCATTCTCTCACTTCATATCTTGGCTTCATATCTTCATTCTTGGTGCCCTCACCCTTTCTCCATGTGGTAGGGAATAGCCCCAGTACCCCAGCATAACTACCCCACTTTTCTCTCCAAACTTGTATACATCAAATTCTAGGGAGGGTCTCTGGTTGGCCATCCTTGGTCAATCCTAACCTCTGAACCAGTCACTCTGGTGGGACTCTAATTGGCCAGATCCCAGTCGTAGGCCCACCCATGAGTCCAAGGCTATTATTGTGATTCAAAGTCCTATAAACTAGAAAGGGTTAATTCTCCAACACCAAGGATACTGAAGAGACAAAACCGACAAAATTCAGAACAGTAAGGAAAGTTAAGAATAAATTATTTTTACAAGAGCAGCACAAAAGAAGCATAAAAATTGCTACAATCCAGCATGACCTTCCTCTACCAGCACTCGATTAACTTACTCATCTCAAAGAGTAACTTTCTCATGAAATAAAACTCAAGGTATTGAGAAAATGCAGCAGGACAGGAAATAATCTTGTTCTCCGCAGAGGTGTAAAGAAGGGTAAGAACTGGAAGTGAGTTCCCCTACTGAATTAAAAAGCCATTGAGGGGTGCCTGGGTGGTTCAGTTGGTTAGGTGTTTGACTCTTGATTTCAGCTCAGGTCTTTAACTCAGAGTCATGAGTTCAAGCCCTGCATTGGGCTCCATGCTGGGCATGGAGCCTACTTAAAAAAAAAAAAAAAAAAAAAAAGCATTGAAAGGGACAGATAGAGCTCCTGTTGCTGGGACTAAGTTTATCTCCAGAAGGTGTAGTAAAAGATAGCAGGCTACAATCCAGGAAAGCAAGAGTTCAATACAAAGAAGTTGGAAGGTCTCAGATAGTAGATGTTGAATGCTTCTCCAGGTAGATCTCCAGGTATTCAGACTGAGGTTATAGTGCATACCTTCAGTCCCCGATTTGGTAAGAACAAAGACTGATAAGAACAAGGCAGGGCCTTCAGGTCTAGAGACAGTGTGGTTCTCAGCAGGTTTCCTAAGTCAGGGATTCAGGCACAGGAAACAGACAAAGGTGTCGTTTTAAGAACTGATTACCAGAAAGTGTGGGCTTGGAGAAAATTCAGACACCCAGTTATTGGAACATGAGATTAGAGCTGGTCTAATAGTATAACTTTTTGTGCCAAGTTTCTGGGTGATAGGGAGGAGTCCCTTTCAGAAGCTGAGATTTATTTAAGGGGTTGATATCTGTGGGGAGAAGGAGGATATAGAAATGGGAAGTCAGGCAGGTTCTGACAGATACAAGGAAAGATTATTTACTATGCAAGTTTAATTGAGTGTGTTTTGATCAGATCAGGTCCCAGAGCTTTATCAAAGTATACAAGGGAGATGTTTTTAAAAGAGGTAGAGTCCACATCTGATTTGAAGCACCCAGGGCTGTGAGAATATCATGACCAACAGATATTAGGTACAATGTTGGGGCACATTTGGATAAGAATAAGTTGAGATCTTATATTCATCTCCAAGATGTGCTTCTCTGTGTGAAGCTGTATGGATAAAGATCTGGCTTCAATTTCAAGCTGCAAACCTAGCACCATTTACTTACAAATTAAAAATACAAACATACATCCAGTAATGTACATAATACTGTGGGTTGAATTTTTGTCCTTATTAAACCCTAGGTAAGCCATCCAACACTTCAATGGACAATTTTCTCAAGTGTGTTCTTCTTAAAACCATTGAATTTTATTTAGTCTCCTATAGCATGAAGAACTTTGACTCCTAGGGGTAAATCTCATGCAAGGGGCCAGCTGTTCCTTTTGGGGGTGGGGGAGTCTTCTTTCATCCTTTCCATTTGACAGTTAATTGCTTTCGCATTCCACAGGATTCTGGTGGGCTTGTCAGTTGCAAGGGCTTATGAACGAGGCTGCCCAGTCAGAGTACTTAATTCCCCTAACACACACTTGGTCCAAGAGGGAGCAGGTGACATAATCTAAGTTCTTTCCAAAGATGGATGTAAATCCTGGGGCAGCAAGAGTTGCCCTCTTTTCTTAGGAATTGCACGTTGTGAGAATACTATTTGGTGGGTTATCTTTGCTCCTGTGTGAAGAAAGCCTACCTGAAAATGAAGCCACACAGGAAAACAAAACAAAACAAAAAACAGAAGCAAGATGGAGAGACACCAAGAGAAATGTGGGAGAGATCTAATGACATGATTTGCCTTCTAGAACCAGTTATGCTCAAAGCAGGCCTTATTCCTTGGACTTCCCATTCCTGGGAGCCTATGCATTCTCTTTGTTGCTTAAATTAGACTAAGTGGAGTTTCTGAGTTTCTGTCACTTACAATTGAAAGGATCCAGACATTGAAAAATCAACAATTCAGGGGCACCTGGGTGGCTCAGTTGGTTAAGCATCTGACTCTTGATTTTGGCTCAGATCATGATCTCAGGGTCTTGGCATCAAGCCCAGCAACAGGCTCCGCGCTCAGTGGGGAGTCTGCTTGAGATTCTCTCTCCCTCTGCCCTCCCCCACGGCTCACTCTCTGTCTTAAAAAAGAAAAAAACAACATAAGAAAAATCAACAATCCAACCACATGGAGTCTCACGGCGCTATTTCTAGCCATGGTTGCCACATGAATACTGACCAGAGGTAAGGGTTATTATTTCCATGATTCATTGTTTATGTATAACACCCAGTGCTCCATGCAGTATGTGCCCTCTTTAATACCCATCACCAGGCTAACCCATCCCCCCACCGCCCTCCCCTCTAGAACCCTCAGTTTGTTTCTCAGAGTCCATAGTCTCTCATGGTTCATCGCCCCCTCCGATTTCCTTCCTTTCATTTTTCCCTTCCTACTATCTTTTTTTTTTTTTTTTAAGATTTTATTTATTTATTTGACAGAGAGAGAGATAGTGAGAGAAAGGACAAGCGGGGAAGAGAGGGAGAAGCAGGCTCCCCGCTGAGCAGGAAACCCGATGCGGGACTCGATCCCAGCACCCTGGGATCATGACCTGAGTTGAAGGCAGTTGCTTAACGGACTGATCCACCCAGGCGCCCCCCCCTTTTTTTTAACATATAATGTATTATTTGTTTCAGAGGTACAGGTCTGTGATTCATCAGTCTTACACAATTCACAGCACTCACCATAGCACATACCCTCCCCAGTGTCTATGATGAGAACTTCTAACTGGTGTCTAACATAGTTCCAGCTTTGGGAACTTCAAAGATGCTCTGATTCTTGATCCTTTACATGGGTTTTTTCCTCCTCTCTGGAGGGTTTGTCTTTGGCATTCTAAAATTTCACAATCATGTATCTTGTTGTGGGTCTTTCCCCATTCTTGTGCTAAGTGGATCTTTTCACTCTGGAAATTGATTTCCTACTATGCTGAGAATGTTCTTGTACTGTGATAATTTGCTCCTTTCTATTTTCCCTGTTTTCTATTTCTCCAACCCCTTACCTTAAAAAATACTTATTGAGGACCTAGTATGTGTCTGGCTTTGTTTTAGACAGTGGACAAAACATATAAAATCCTTGCCCTGGAGATGTTCACATTTTAAGTAGAAATTGGACAGGGGCTCCCAGGTGGTTCAGTTGGTTGATTGTCTGACTCTTGGTTTCGGCTTAGGTCATGATCCCAGGGTTGTGAGATCGAGCCCCCTGTGGGCTCCGTGCTCAGCATGGAGTCTGCTTGAGAGTCTCTCTCTCTCCCTCTGCCGCTCCCCTGCTCCCACTCTCTCTTTCTCTCTAAAATAAATAAATAAAGGGCTTGATCCCACGACTACTCAGATCATGACCTGAGCCAAAACCAAGAGTTGGACACTTAACTGACTGAGCCACTCAGGTGCCCCAATAAATAAATCTTTAAAAAAGAAAAAAGAAATTGGACATTCTGCAGTGATTCTATAATTTTCTTTCTCTCTCTCTCCAATTTCCATCTTTTGGGTTCCCCCCTCATCTTTCCTCAACCTCACCTTCCAAATCATTTATTACAGTTTTTATTTCTGCTATAATATTTTCAATTTCCAAGGACGCTATTATTTCATGAGTGCATATCCTCTCTTATCTCTCTGAAGATGTTTTTAATAGTATTATTTTTGATGTTTTCTTTTGTTTCTTGCATACACCTCTAAATTTCTCTGTCTTGTTTATTTGTTTTGGTCTCCTTTTCATGATGAGAATGCTCACCTATTCATTTTAGTTTCATAATTGAAATTTTAATTTTAAAAGCAATGACATGGGGATGCCTGGGTGGCTCAGTCGGTTAAGCAGCTGCCTTCGGCCCAGGTCATGATCCTGGGGTGCTGGGATTGAGTCCCACATCGGGCTCCTTGCTCAGCAGGGAGCCTGCTTTTCTCTCTCTCTCTCTCCCTCTGCTTGTGCTCTCTCTGTCAAATAAATAAAATCTTTAAAAAAAAAAAAAAGCAATGACATGCAGTGATAGCTTAACTTTGACAGTATGATATTTAACAGATACCCGCCTTTATTTTAGATGGAACTGCATTTTTTTTTTAAACAAAAACCATTCTCCATGCATGCTTTGACCTTCTAAACAGAAAAGACAATTTGAGGGCTGAATATTTATCTAACAAGTTCAGTGAAGCCAATTAAGATAATTCAGGTCAATAGAAAAAAATAATTTAATGTATGTTTCTCACTTAGCTAATTCACGAATCTGACAATCACTTATCTACTTTAGCTATACCGAAAAAGTCCAGAGTGAATTCAACCTTCTTCCCAGAGAAAAAAACTCCTGTAAATTTTACCCAAAACTCATATTTTTAAACTTCATTAATTACATAAAATAAAATGAAGTGGCTTTATCTATACAGATTTCAAGATTATCTTTTCAGCATGAATGAAGACTTATTACAATGTTTCATTAGAGATAGTCACCTACTTACATGAAAAATTAATGTATTTGCAGCATTGTCTCTCAGAAAGTGGTTAAGATAAGAAGAGATATCTCACTAGATAGAATATGTATTAAAAGGAAAGGCTGTTGCAGAACCCAAAGTGCATCTTTTCATAAATATAGATTCATTCGGAAATTTTCTCTCTGGAGATTTTTAAACTTAATTTTAAAACATCTTACTTAAATATGTGGAGAATAAAATTTTAATGGTAGATTAAAATTACTACTGTATATTGCATATATAACTGGAATAATTTTATTAGAGTAGAAATCAGGATGATGATGATAATAAAACAAGGTAACGTTCACTGGGTGCTTACTCTATGGCAGATACCCTTCGAAGCACTTTATATTTCTCTCGTTTAATCTTCACAAGAACCCTTTGAGGTAGGTACTATTATTATCTCCATTTTTTAGAAAGTAAACTAGTAACTGGTGGAGCTGGGATCAAATTCAGGCAGCTGAGCTCCAGAGCCAGCTACCTCCCTTGTGGAAAGCACTAGTATAGCAGAGAGAACGTAAAGAAAGGGTAGACATCTTCCCTAACTTCCAGTGGTATCTATTAGCATTCTTTGGTTCAAGAAACAAACTAATTCTGGCAACTCAAGCAGAAGAGAGTTTATTGGAAGTTAACGTGCCAAGTTTATAGTTTCCAGCCATAGGAAGGCTGGAAAAGCAGGCTTGGATTCAACTGGAAACAAGGCAGATCTCGAGGGTCAGAGGCAAGAACTGCAGGAAAAGCTTTTGGCACAGGTGATATGGTCATCTGGGATACACAGACTCCAAATATTTGCAGCCCTTTCCCATGGCTTAGGACAGGAATTATAGGGGGTGCCTGAGTGGCTCAGTTGGTTAAGCGTCTGACTCTTGATTTCGGCTCCGGTCGTGATCTCAGGGTTGTGGGATCGAGCCCGGAGTGGGGCTCTGTGCTGGGTGTGGAGCCTGCTTAAGATTCTCTCTCTCTCCTTCTCCCTCTGTCCCTTCCCTACCTTGTACACTAGCGCGCGAGTGCACACACCCTCTATTTCTAAAAAAAAGACGGGAATTATAGGAAGGAGTATTCAATTGGCCTAGGTTGGCCCAGCTTGGATCAGGGCTACTTGCTATCTGAGGAGATTGTATCCAGTGGAGAAGAGGTTATTGCTATGAGAGCCAGATTTCTGGAGTTTCATATTAGCTTTACCACATATCTAGCTGGGCAACACTGGTAATTTATTAATCTGTCTGTGGTTCAGTTTGCACATTTTTAAAATAGGGATAAGAATAGTATTAATCTCTTAGGGTTGTCTACTGAATTGCAAATTAATACACATGAAACTCTGAAAATAGGGCATCGCACATAGAAAGCTTATGAGAAATGTTTACTTTGGTTATATACAAAGTTAAGTATAAATGGATATATTAATTATCAATGAAAGAAAAGGCAAAACTGGTTTATTTGCTTGTTTCTTTCTCTGTACCTCTCAAAAACTTTTAGGCTTTTTGATCAGAATAAAAATATGCCTCAGGAATGCAACAATACAGAGGGAACATTGATCTTATTAATACTTTTCCATTTGTATCAGTGGTTTTTATTTATAATAATTTTGCTTTCTCTGACCTTGCAAAGATTTTCATCTGGGCCCCAACACTGGAGAAGTGGTGAGCTTTTCAGTGATAAAAAAAAAAAAAATCTAATGCCAGTAGGAACAGGAAGATATGAAAAATGGAACTGTCTCTAGTGATCATATTGTAAGGGGCTCTGTGCTAAAAACTAAAATGGTACCTATGCATTCCTTTAAGCTAGTCTGGGAAATGTATTTTCCAGGACTGAAGCTTTGACAAGTTACCAAAACTTCAACTTCGATTTATTTAGGGAAATATAAAAAAGGATATGCATGACTCTGATACATTAAATGTAGTTGTAGGTCCTAGCTCTAAAAATCTCATTGGTTAAAATTAATTGGGGGGTACTCAATAAGTAAAATTTACTCATTAAAAATTTAGGAATTAGAAGATTTAATAAAGGAAAACAGTTTATTATTATTATATAAAAGTCTCATTATAGTAGATAAGATAGATCTATTCATAATTAGCAGCATTTCTTACATGCTCCTAATTATAATGAGTTATTTAGAGAACCAGAAAAATGAACACATTTGTCCTTCTAATCTAAGTAGTTTATTTTTTTAAGATTTATTTATTTATTTGAGGGGGAGAGGGACAGAGGGAGGGGGACAGAGAGTGTCCAACATGGGCTGAGATCACGACCTGAGCTAAAACCAAGAGTCTGACGTTTAACCAACTGTGCCACCCAGGCATCCCTAATCTAAGTAGTAGAAATATCATTCTTCCAATATCATTTTCTTTAAGGACTGTTGAAGAGTATTACCCCAGCCTAGGTGAAGTGATCATAAATTATGAAAAGCGGCGGGGGGGGGGGGGGGTTTAGTTTTCAAGATTGTTCCCTATGTCAGGAGATGACAAACCATTTTCATCTAGAAGGTCAGCCCCTGGATGTCAGTTGTAGGTACCTGGAGTGCCACGTAAAGCAGCATTTTGAAGTCCCGTGCATAGTCAAAGGGGAAAAAGCCATAATCTAGTAGTGATTTTCCAAGTGAGGCAGGAGGAAGCGGCGCCATTTCTGAGAAGCTGCTATCCATTTGAGAGCACAGACCCTCACATTACAACTTACAGAGGGAAGAATGGAATAAAAGAAGTGAAAATACATGCGTGAACCAAGAAAAACACATAAAGAGTACAAAATGAAGAGAAACGAAGAGAGAGAAAACTGACACAAAGAGAAAGGGTACAGTACTTCATTTTGATGTGTAAGCCAAGGAGAAAATTATAGGGGTTTTCAAAGTTTCCCTACCAATGGAGTAGTGGGCAAATGAGTTCTATTATTTTAAAGGTATAATTCTTTCCTTTATTATAAAATTATTCGATGTTCGTTTCAAAGTTTTCAGAAAATACAAAAAAAATTTTTTTTCACCTAAAACCCAGTCATTCTGCAGGCATCAATTTGCATGAGAATGTTTTTAAGAGGAGGGGGGATGAAGGCAATGCGAAGCAGAGTGGTCACCCGGCCTGCCAGCCAAAAGCCACAGGCAATACAACTGTTGTCAAATCAACTCGGGTTTACAAGCTTGCTGTAGCAAGGGACAATGCAACCTTAAACACCTGGGGTGTCTACGTTAAGAACGAGTGGGGAGGGTCTTGTTAGGATTTGGGTTTGTGCTGGTTGATTTGGGGGGAAGCAAAGGTTTGTTCCAGATTGCGTTCTGTCAAGAAGCAGGGACAATTCCACGATTGGATATCTAAATTTTACCTGCAAGGCTGGAGTCACTCATTGCTAGAACAGGGGAGTATTTCCTTCTTTTCACGGTTGCTTAATGTCCTCCCTCCGTCCATGTTCAGATAGGATTATGGTGTGGTCATGTTATTGTCTTGTTCCACCATAGTCACAGAGTGACCTTGTCTAATTACTGTTACTCTGTGAAAACTGTTTATCTTCAGCGGGGGAACACTCTGGCCAGCTGTTAGCTGCCGGCTACAGGCTGTCACGGACTTTTGGTTTTACTTTCTCAGTCAGTTATTAATCTTGGATTCAGACTTGTGCTCATGTTCCCACACAGGACTCCGTGAAACCCAGGTGACAAAGTTTGACCAAAAGCATGGAAGAGGAATACCACCTGTCTTTGTATAGTTGCAGCGCTTGGAGAGTTTTCTGTTCTCCAAATGCTGTGGACCCGATGGCCGCATCCTCTCCAGGGCTCGGGTCAAGGGTGAGAGGGAGCTGCTGCCCTCCAGTGGCATTCTGAGTAATTACACCAGTGACTGTACCCAGGCTCAGAGGGTGACTTCCTGAGGACTTCCAGGAATACCGCAGGCAGGGCAGAAGAGGAGGGCAGATTTGCCTGGGAGCAAGAGGCAGGGAAATTTCAAATATTACTGCTAGTGTGACCCTATCAGTATTCTCAGCTTGGTGAAACCTGGAGAAATATGGACTACATGAATTGCAGGTTTTCAATGAGAACATATTTTATAATTAGAGAAGGCATATGTTTAAGATAGAAGAATAAGAATTTATTTTATTTTATTTTTTAAATATTTATTTGTTTATTTTTATTATGTTCAGTTAGCCACTATATACATTATATTGGACTGAGAAGGGACCATGCAACCTAGAAATGCAGAATAATTAAAGATGAGGAGGTTAAAAACATTTTGATATCAAGAATTATATAATAAAGTGTATATAAATAAGATTGAAATTTTACTAAAAGCGGTAAGGATATTGAGAATCTGGAACCCTAGTGTACTACTGGCAGGAATATAAGATGGTGCAGCTTCTATGGAAAACAGTAATGCAGTGCCTCAAAAAATTAAACAATTACCATATGATCTAGCAATTGCACACGGGTATATACACAAAAGAATCAAAAGCAGGGACTGGAACAGACATTTGTACATCCACATTCATAGCAGCATTATTTGTAATAGCCCAAAAGAGGAAACAACCCAAATATCCATCCGAAAATGAGTGGCTATGGTATATACATATCACGGAATATTAGGAAGGAAGGAAATCCTGACACATGCCACAACATGGATGAACCTTGAGGGCATTATGCTAAATGCAATAAGCCAGACACAAAGACAAATACTGTATGATTCCATTTATAGGAGGGACCTAGAACAGACAATTTCATAGATAGAAAGTATAAAGTGGGTTACCAGGAATTAAGGGGGAGTGGAGAATGGAGAGTTATAATTTACTGGGTACAGAATTTGGTTTGGGATGATGAAAAAGTTCTGAAAATAGATAGTGGTGCTGGTTACAGTACGCTGTGATGTACGTATTGCTCCTGAATTATACACTTAAAAATGGTTAAAATGGTAAATTTTATGTCATGTATATTTTATCACTACATAAAATTTATATAAGTAAAATGAATTCATGATTTTATCTTTAAAGAAATATGAAATGTTCCTTTTGTGTGCTTTTTAAAATTGTTTTTTGGATGTTATTGACTGATTTTTATTACACAAAGAATACATTTTAAGGGTATTGCTATTATATGCTTTAAAATAAGGTTATAGTTTCATGGCCTTAAGCATGAATTCTTTGGATGTGTCCCATGGCCAGATGAAATTAAATTGAAAGCTAGAGGTTTCCCACCCATCTTTTAGAGAAATAGCATTTTAAGGATTTTCTGCTATGTTTTTATTTACCAGGTAGTTCTTGGCGTAGAGGGTAAACTTAAAGATACTGTAAGTGAGCTGTTCCCAACTAAATTAATAGTTTGGCTTGACTCATGATTACTATATTTAACTTTGATTATAATTAGAGAAAATAAAGTGATCCTAAATAGAAGCCTACAGAAAAGCATATTAAAAATCGGTTCCCAAAATAGCCCCCGAGTGGAAAATAATATATCTTACTGCTATTGAAATTTGCAGTTGTTTAAACATAAGGGAAAGGGTGTCTTATAGCAGGAGAACCTGTGAAGCTGTCCAAAGTGTTCAAATCAGGAGATCTGAGTTCAAGTTTACCCAGCCTTGTGTGAACCTGACGGCATCCAGCACAGTGTCTGGAACATGGTAGCTGGGCAGTAAATATGTAATGAAGAAGTGGATGGTAAGTGAATATCACTTCCTCTCTCTGAACCTCAATTTTCTCATCTGAATAAGGAGGGAGTTGGACAAGATGAGTAGGTCTCAGCTCTGGACATTAAAATCACCTGTGGAGCTTTTAAAACTTCTGATGCTGGGGCCCCTGGGTGGCTCAGTCGTTAAGCGTCTGCCTTTGGCTCAGGTCATGGTCCCAGGGTTCTTGGATCGAGCCCCGCATCCTGCTTGGTGGGAAGCCTGCTTCTCCCTCTCCCACTCCCCCTGCTTGTGTTCCCTCTCTCGCTGTGTCTCTCTCTGTCAAATATATAAAATCTTTTAAAATAAATAAATAAATAAATAAACTTCTGATGCTGGCAGCCTTAAAGAAGAATGAATTCTGACACAAGCTATAACATGGATGAACCTTGAAGACGTTATGCTAAGTGAAGTAAGCCAGTCACACAAAAACCCCCACAAATACTGTATGATTCCGCTTACATGAGGTACCTAGCATAGTCCAATCAATAAAGACAGAAAGTAAGATGGTGATTACCAAGAGCTGGGAGAAGAAGGGAATGGGGAGTTATTTTTTAATAGGTACAATTTCTGTTTGGGAAGATGAAAAATTTCTGGATGGTGGTGATGGTTGCATGACATTATGAATGTACTTAATGCTACTGAACTGTACACTTAAAAATGGTTAAGATGGTGAATTTTGTGTTTTGTATTTTAACACACATGCACACAAGTACTGACGCTGGGCCCTCACCAGACCCAACTGAGTCAGAGTGGGAGGGGGTAGGGGCAAAGGGATGGACCTGAGGAAGGGCATTTTTTGAAAGCTTCTCAGGTAATTCCAATGCAGAATGAGAGTCGAGAACTCTTCACCCAGATGATGTTTGAGATTCTTCTGTTTTACTTCAACCACCCATCATTCTAAGTAAGATGACCCAACAGGAGAAAATGAAGCCTGCTCACATTCTGCCCCAATTTCACACATACAACTAACTGCTTCCTTGGATAAATTGCCTGAATCCAAATTGCTAATGGAGTCACACTATTCTTTTTCTAAATTATTCTTTTTTCTGTTTAATTATTTTACTTCTTTTCCTAAAATGAATTAATCTTTTCACAAAACTTCACTGGACAGACATACAGTTCTCCACTCAATTAAAATTTGTATAAATAACAATAGATTCTAATATAAATTGTTCTTATAAAGAACACATATGTCCACATTCAGCAAGATACTGCTTTTCCAAAGCCATTTTTTTCTAATGCCTCACATTTTCTGTTTTAGTTGCCACAAATATCCAAATAAGTTTTTAATCCAAGGCTTTATCTTAGAGTAATAATTGTAGAATATTTTTTAGATAAAATTATT
Source organism: Halichoerus grypus (assembly GCF_964656455.1). Taxonomy (NCBI): domain Eukaryota; kingdom Metazoa; phylum Chordata; class Mammalia; order Carnivora; family Phocidae; genus Halichoerus; species Halichoerus grypus. The sequence continues at coordinate 176,194,830 of NC_135713.1, forward strand.
TTAAAATAGTACATTTTTAAACATTAAAAGCAATTAGAAAGTTTTCAACAATGAAAACTTGAAGTGACAGGACAAAAGGAAAACATGGGTTATTTTTCTAGAAACTTAATTGTTTCATAAAAGAAGGATTGTTTTGCAACATTTCATTGTCTTGATGCAATAATCACAGGATATTGGGCCAGACTACAAAATTAGAGCTAGACTAAATTAAAGATGAAGTAGAAAATATTTTTAAATGCTTCCTATTTAAAATGAGAGAATTGGGGTGCCTGGGTGGCTCAGTTGTTGAGTGTCGGACTCTTGATTTCAGCTCAGGTCATGATCTCTGGGTCTTGAGATTGAGCCGTGGTGGGTTCCGCGCTCAGCAGGGAGTCTACTTGAGATTCTCTCTCCCTTTCCCTCCCCCTCCATCTCTTCCTCCTCTAAATAAATAAATAAAATCTTTAAATATATATATATATAGAAAGTTCCTTATACTTTGTGATTAAATACACATTTTTTCTTCCCTAGAGATTTATTTATTTTTTTTAGAAGGAGAGAGAGAAGAGAGAAAGGGTATGCGCACATGAACAGGGAGAGTGGTAGAAGGAGAGGGAGAGAAGCAGACTCCCCCTGGAGCCCAGTGTGAGGCTCAATCTCACGACCTGAGCCGAAATCAAGAGTCAGACACCTAATCAACTGAGCCACCCAAGTACCCCCAAATACACATTTTTAAAAGCATTTAAAATCTCCTAAAAATCTAAATTTCTTCACATGGCATTCCAGAATCTTCATAATCTGACCACCAACTTTCTCTCTAGCCTTAGCCTTTGCTACATCCTTTTGCATCTTTTGTGTCCCAGTAGGGTCTAATTGTTACCCTAAATAGGTCAGCATTGGCTCACACTTTCACACTTTGGAATACGAGGGTCCCCCTGCTGGAGAATGGAATGGCTCCTGTCCTTACACCTCTTATTTAGCTATCCCATCCTCTGTGAAGCCATCCTTAACTCTCCAGCCTGGGTAGACACTCCACCTTTGATCACTAAAAGCATTCGCGCATACACCCAAACTTTTCTGAATATAAGACTCAGCTACGGTGTTCGTTAAAAAGCATATTCCAGGACCTCAGAATTTCCATGGAAGAAGCCTGGTAATCTGTATATTTAACAAGTCACCCAGGGAATTCTCGTTTTCAGAAAAGTTTTGGGAACATTGCCCTATATTATAGCACTTCTCATATTACCATTGTTTGAATGATCTTTTAATAGCCTGTGAACTCCATTTGTTCATTATTATATTCACAGTCCCAACATAGTGCCCAACTCATGGAAGGGATAAAATACAAATAAATGAAAATTCTAATTTTAAAAGTCTAATCTAATCTATTTCTTTCAAGAGTCCTAAAAACATTAGGAAAGCACTTTTCTGAGTTCTGCATCCTCTTATTCCATGATAACGATGCTTTAGCCTTTCTTAAGTTACTCTTAACAGTGTTTGTTCTTCTGAGTCCCTCGCTAGGCACTTGTTTCCCACTATCCAGATGCTACACACAACCAAGGTCTAACTGGTGCTGGCATTATGCCTCAATTTTCTCTGAATGAAGTGAGAATGTTAATAGTGCCTATATCATAGGTATTTCCATGAGAAGTAAATGGAATAATATATGTAACACTTAGCATGATATCTAATATGAGGGAAGTGCTAAATAAAAGAGGTAATAAGAACAAAGACCAGTTAGATTTAGTAACTTAGGAGATGTTACTGTCCCTGTGAAATCCAAGTACAAAAGGGGAATCTGCAATGTGATGCTTTGAGCCGTTTCCTTGAAGGGTATGCTTCAAAATCCTTTCTGATTCAGCCTCTCTTCCCCTATCGCTATAATAACCCACATTTCATGGCAAAAGATAATATCATCAAGAGAGCTCGAAGAGTGGCATACTAATACAAGATTTGTCCCTATTTGGAAGTCTGTCCTTGGAGGTTTTCTCTAAATATATGGCTTTCAAGTTCTTAGCATCTTGTACTGTTTGGTACCTGGACATGAGCACTGATTTCCAAAGGATCAGAGCTTCATTCACCATCATGGAATCCCCCCACCCCAAGATGTCCAGTATTAATATATCAATACCAAATGTCATTGATTTTTGGTATCACTAAGGGTAAGAGGATGGCCAAATATTCTGGGTCCAAAAAGACAGCAGGTTATCATCTGTTGCCTGTTTAATGGACAAAGAAAGCAAAATGACAGAAGGCTATGCTGTTGCATAATCCTGGAAAGAAAAGGAGAAGAAATATTAACCCAAGAGATTTGGCTTCATGCCCAGGATGCTTAAGTGATAATCCAGAATAATTCTCCACTCCAACTAGTTATCCCATCCCCTTTTAAACCTTCTCGCTCAGCACATTTTTCCCCCACTAAAGATCAATCTCCTTTAAAATATAATCTTTACCTACTTTAAGCCTTACAAGATCCTTGAGGAACTTCCTAGTTAACCTTCTGAGGTTAACACTTTGATCCCAACAAATCTGCAGTTTTTCCAAGCCTTGGTATCTGCTCCACTGAACTCTGGTGCCTTCTTTAAGATTCAGATCAGGGTGATCTAGGGGAAGGTGTAGGTCTAGGGAAAGTGGTCTCACCAAAGTCTACCCATCTTAGACCTAGAGGATATTATGCTAAGTGAAATAAGTCAGACTGAAAAAGACAAATATAATATGATTTCATTTATATGTGGAATCTAAAAAATAAAATTAATAAACAACCAAACAAAAAGCAGAATCAGACCTATAAATACAGAGAACAAACTGATGGTTGCCAGAGGGGAGGGAGGTGGGGGAATGGTCAAAATGAAGGGGAGTAGAAAATATGTGCTTGAGTTACAGGATGAATAAGTCACAGGAATAGAAGGTACCACATAGGGAATTCAGTCACTGGTATTTTAATAGTGTTGCATGATGACAAGCTAGACTTGTGATGAGCACACCATAATGTATAGAGGTTTGTTGTTGTTTTTTTTAATTCCGGTATAGTTAACATACAGTGTCATATTAGTTTTGGGTGTACAATATGAAGATTCAACAATTCCATACATCACCCAGTGCTCATCATGACAAGTGTACTCCTTAATCCCCATTACCTCGTTCATCCATCCCCTACCCACCTTCCCTCTCATAACCATCAGTTTGTTCTCTAGAGTTAACAGTCTGTTTCTTGGTTTGTCTCTCTTTGTCTCTTTTTTCTTTTGCTCATTTGTTTTGTTTCTTAAATTCCACATATAAGTGAAATCATATGGTATTTGTCTTTCTCTGACTGACTTAGAATTATACTCACTAGCTCCATCCATATCATTACAAATGGCAAGATTTCATTTTTTTATGGCTGAATAATATTCCATTACATATATATGTGATATATATATCACATCTTTATCCATTCATCTATCCATGGACACGGGCTGCTTCCATAAGTTGGCCATTGTAAACAATGTATAAAGTTGTTGAATCACTATGTTGCACACCTGAAATTAATATAGCATTGTGTGTCAACTATACTCAAATGAAAAAAAAAACCCAACTACTTTTTTTTTTTACTAGAGAGGGAGGAGGGAAGAGCAGAGGGAGAGGGAGAGAGAATCTTAAGCAGGCTGCAGGCCCAGCACAAAGCCTGACACGGGGCTCAATCTCACGACCCTGAGATCATGATGTGAGTCCCACATCAGGCTCCTTGCTCCTGCTTCTACCTCTCCCTCTGCCTGCAGCTCTCTCTGTGAGGGAAGTAGACATGTTGGAATAGATATTTTATGTGAGGCCAGGCGACCGACCAAAGAATTATATTACATATATGTATATAACCTACATCCAGACTATGCTTCATTTGTCAGAGCTATCAGGAATACGCTAGTGAGAGAAGCACGAGCATCAGTAAGAATTTCGTGGTGGCTAGGGCTGCCAATAGGAGAGACTGTGACAGGGCTTAGCTCACTGACAGAAATGGGCCTGCTGGGGCCCTGAAGCAATAGAGACCAGGGGGCAGCACTTAACTACCATAAGCTGAGGCTGGGGGTGGGTGGGAATCCCACAATTATTGTAATGACCAGCAAAGTAAAATGGCAGCCAAGGGGGCTTGACTCAAAGAGAGTTGTGGAGATGGTTAATAGAATATGGCATACCAAGGGGCAAAATAGATAAGCAGCCAATGTGGGTATTGCTTAACATACATCATCCAAAGAAAGCAAGGGTGGAGAGCAAGGAGGCTGAGAGCAGTCGCCCTAATAAAAATTCAGGATTGGGGAACCAGCAAGAGCTCCACTTGAACTACAAGCTATGGCTACTGCCTGGGCACTTTCAATCCCTATGTCCATGGATGAGCAAGCAAGAAGACTCACCATCTTGGCAGAAGTAATTGATTGTTGTTACAAAATGGGAGCAAGGAGGAGTATTTATGGAAACCGGGCATTCCACTTGGGTGCTTTATGGTATCCCCTTGCCCAACTAAACATGTAGATGGACAAGTGCAGCAACCAAAGCCAAGAAAGGTATGGTTACCAGTGGCTCAGACCCCTCAGAAATGAAGGTTGTGTTCCACCACCAGGTAAGTCACTGAAACCAGTAGAGATGATAGCTAAGGGCAAGTAAATTTAGAATGGACAGTAGAGAAGGGAGAGGATGAGTACCACTTGTGGCCCTAAGACCAACTGCAGTGACGAGGACTATAGTTCATCTTACTAAGCTCCTTCTTCTAAGTTTTTCTGCAAGAAGAAAGATCCACTGGAATCCTGAAGGAGCTGATCCCCAAATATGAATGAAATGGTGGATCTGGATGGTGAAAGCGTAGACTGTGACAGTTAGGAAGATGCATTACTTGGATCTCTCTTCAAGAAAGAACTTCCACCCAGCTGCAAGGAAAGCAATTAGCTGATGATCTCCAGCAGCAACATCTTCAGACTCTACCTCAGTTTCTGAGCTGAGGCCATGCTCTTCCTGAATAGCCCCTAGACAATAACTGAACATGGTGGAAGAATAGGGCCTGACTCTGTCTGCCCAACACAGATCTCCTCTAATTGTCAACCTTTGCTCCAGCACTTCCAAGTGAGTTGGCCAAAACTTGTGTTCCAATCCTTGTTCGATCCTGTTTCTTCCCTATTTTTCTTTCACAAGTGGCAGATCCACATCAGGGTCCAGAGGCTTTCCCCATCCATTCCTACCTCCTCCCCCTTTTTTCTATCACAGGCATTTCACCAAAATCAACTCCTTAACTCTTAACTCCATCTCAGTGTCTGCTTCCTGGAAGACACAAGGGACACAGAGGGTTATAAGAGACGGCTTCCTCCCTGCATGACTTTGGGCAAGCCACTCAATCTCCCTAAGCTTCAGTTTTCTCAGTATAAATAAGGATATTATTACCTATCTCATTGGGTTGTTGGGGGGCTTACATATAATATTTAAGATTTTTATGAGAATTAAATGAGAGAATGCATGTAAAATGTTTAGCAGACAGCCTTGCACATTTGATAAATGTTAGCTGTTATGCTAATGCAAGAGAGAGATAAGGCAGACTATGAAGAGAATTCTTTAGCTTTCTTCCATCCTAGTGGATATGTTCATTTGCCTAGAGGTGGAGAATTGTTATTTTCCAAGTATGATGAACATCTTCACCTGCAGTGAGAAAAGAAGTATTGGTTATGCCAAACCAAGAAGGTAAAAATAGACCCCCAAGGACAAGTAATTATAATTGTTTCTAGAGATGTGATTTTTTTATTGATACAATAATGACAATCGAGATTTGAGATAGAAATAGAATTGTGATTTTGTAACTCACTGTAAAGCTACATGTTAAAACATGAAGAACAATATACATTTTCCATATCTAAAAACCCTATTACAAGGGTGAGTAATTTATCCTCCTGCAATGAATTTTAATGTAGCTGCACAGGCCCATTACCGTGATACATTTCAGTTTTCAATAATATGTGGTGTCCTTTTTAAATCAAAACTTTTCATTTAATCTCATTCTCATGTATAAACATGTACACATCTATTTTGGCTAAAGTTTTCACAAAGGTAGGAAGAGGAATACCAATAGGAACTTTATCCAAAAGGTTAGAAGAGTCTAACTCAGCAAAAAAAAAAAAAAAAAAAAAAAAATTATCAGTCCACTGGCTAAAAGTGCCTACGATGAGGTTTGAGCTGACTTTAAGTCACATCTGAACTAAATTTATGGTGGAAGGCATTTATTAAAGTACCTATTACTTCCTCTGGTGAGTCCTTCAGCTAGTGGAATTTTAAAAGACAACCTGAAGGATTTACTTAATTATATTCTGCATTTTATTTTAATGGGGAAACCAATCATTACAGTGCACTAAGCCATGAGGTAGAAATAGTCATCCTTTAGAAGAGAAGCTGACACTCTTTTATGTTTAATTTGGTAATTTTTGTCCACCATGCCATTTTTAGCATCTGTTGCTGTTTAAATTAATTTTGAAGCAATTTCCTTACTGTAGATGGACAGTGTGAGGATGAAAAATTCTCACCCCATGGAAGCATACTGAGTACTCATTTAACCTTTTCACCAAAAACCCACCTCGCGACTTAGATTAATAAATTCACAAATTTGAATGTACATGCTCTTTCTGAAAAAATATTTTTTTAAAACTCTGCAGGTCCAGTCAATTAGAACAAGAATGATTGCCTTTTCTGCTTCTCATACTATCATCCTAAATTTCTGTTTCAGCCAATGTCCTAACAATCTCCTTGAAGATCAGTTGAATATAAAATCATAAAGATACACCTGGTCCAAAATAACAATTAAACACATCGACCCCCTTCTAGTTTAAAAAGATATTAAAGTGTAACAGTGTATAGTCTACATATCCCATACCTAGTCATTGGTTGCTGTTTTGCAAAAATAAAACCACTGACATATCAGGTAATGTTTCTTCCTGTTTCACTGCTCCTTCCTGCAACCATTTAGAAGCTCTCTCTATCCCTATATTTGCTTCCAGCATTGCACACATTTCCTTCTCATGCTTAAAAAGAAATGTCAAGTTCCTGATCTTTTGTTAAAGATTCATTGCCAAAGATGGTTTCACAGCAGGAGCCTTCCTAGGGAGAGAGTTGGCTCACATTCCTGCTAAGAACTTAACCTGGGAATGACGGAAAAATAATTATAATCAATGTCAGAGAGCATATGGGTTTCTACCCAGAAGCCTGCCAAATAAGATCCACCCTAATCCTTTCCATCTACTATCAGTCGGTTAACTCTAGCAGACAAAATCCTCATATTTGGATAAACGAAAGCCCAAATCTCACACATATTTCTCCCACACCTGAGAGGTTTCTGAAAGAAACCAGTAAATGCCTTGCATTTCTTAAGCTTAGTTTCCATAAATCTCCAGTTATTGTATTTTCGTGTCAATAAATGTGGAAATGCCTTATTTCTACTTCATCCTTTATCCTGGGTGACCCATTAAGGTCAGTCCACAGATAGTGAAAGAAATGAGGCCATTTTAATATACACACTGAAAAAAAGACCCATATTTGAATAGCATTGCCCGTTACATTGATGTGTGTTTCAGCTGGATACACCCCAACAGTATGTGTCATTTCCGAAAGGGGAATGATGCTGAGCATCAAAATGGAGGCAGAAACACCTGGTGCATAGCATTATGGAATAAGGTCCTTGGTGATTTAATTAAGATATTTATTGTTAAAGAGTGGCTCTCCAAGTATTTTCCCCCTGAGTTTATGTTTCTCTTTGCCATCCATCCTGCTTTGCTTCCCTCGGGATCTGTGCCATGTAGTATATAGTTTTTTTTAGGAGAGGATTTTCTGTCTGTGGAATCTCAGAAAAGAGGGAAATCACAGGCAGATTTGAATTTTCCTTACAAGCCTCTGTGTTTCAAACATTTAAAAGCCTAGAATAATTTGCCTCTTTTCTACACCGTGGAAAGATACAATCAAGCCTCTCTTAAACTGGCATTCTATTATTTTGTAAATGTAAATAAATCAATAAACACAATAAATATGTTGCATGCTCTCTTGCTACACAGTGCAGAGAGTAGACAAAGTAGGGGACATTCTTATTAAATATTGGTAGTTCTTGTTTCCAATATTTAGGACATTTTAAGCAAAGAGAGAAATGAATTGGAAATGAGGTTGCTGTTTGCTGCTATGGAGCTCCATTCACAGATCTGGCATTTAATTAACAAAGATACAATATATTGGGCAGCTGCTTCTTTGTGCTAAGGCCCCTCCGCTCCTATTGAGATACTCAATATAGCTGTCTGAGCATTCAAGTCATATTCTAAAATAAAGATTCTTAAAGAGGAATTGTATATTGACATTATGATTCCCCCAGCTATGCAACCCAGCCCAACTTCCAGGGCTGAAGTTACAAAGATGAAATGACATTTTCCCCAAAGCTGCATTGTCAGCTTTTAGGAAGACTTGCATTTCACTTCTTATTTTTCCCCCAGTGTAGTCTGTAAGACCTTGTGAAAACTCCAAGATAACCAATATCCCTGAAATCAACATGGTGCAATTCCTATTTGTAGGCCAAAATGAGCCAGAAATGGACATTCTAACACAGCAACTGTTCAGAGCAGGATGAAAACTGGAACTCAAAGACCTTAAGAATTTCTGACTCAGAAAAAAAAAAAATCTAGCTATATTTTCTCAGTAACTGGTTTGACAGGACCTAGAAATCTAATTTGCCAAATAATGGTCCCATGTAGTTTATGAGGATACTATGTATATCATCAAAATGCTCCATAATTTGATTTATGAGGTGGCCAAGTAAGATTAAAAGAGTTTTCTTTTCCTTTTTTTTTTTTTTTTTTTTTTAGTGGGCTGTGCTATGCTTATTAATAATAAAAACACCTCGCCCACTCATTCACTATAAAGGCAGGCTCCAACGCCCTAGTGAATTATGTTCCCAAGTTTATTAGTAAGTTGGTTGTTTAGAAATCCAAATGGTTTTTCCTTAGGCATAATGTTATAAATGGTAGTTAAATTCCAAGCATAAACTCCAAATTCGATTGACCTCTAAGTCATAGGAGCAAGACCAGCCTGAGTTCCGGTTGCTAGGAGTCAACATCTCTGCTGATTATTCTCCATTTATCACCTGCTCTGTGCTTTGAAAGGCTGGGCTACAAATGGATTCATTCACCTGCGTTCCCTTGCCGGCTATTTTTCAGTTGACTTCAGCCAAGGAAGGGCATGGATCACTGAGAAGAGAGTAAGAGGAGAAAGAGGATGGGTATTTCTTTGGGTATTTCTTCTATTACTGTTCTGCTTAGCTGCTGCCACTCTGGCAGTCTCTCCAGACTACATCTCTAGCTGGGTGACCCCTCCTCCATAGCTCCAGGTCTTACTGGGCCCTGGGAACACCATTCATTTGCTCCCCCTTCCTCCCCGCCCCCTTCCCCCCCCCCCCCCCCCCCCCGCCATTTGGGGTATAATCGCTCAATGCTCTTGCTAGTCTTCAGTATCTCCACATCCTGTGTTGGCTCTCATAACCCTGCCCTTGTCTCAGTTAATAATTCCTTAATTTCTTCATCTAGGGCCACCTAGGTGGCTCAGGCAGTTAAGCATCTGCCTTCAGCTCAGGTAATGATCTCAGAGTCCTGGGATTAAGCCCCACATCAGGTTCCCTGCTCAGCAGGGAGCCTGCTTCTCCCTCTCCCTCTCCCTCTGCCTGCCACTCCCCCTGCTTGTGCTCGCTCTTTCTCTCTGTCAAATAAATAAATAAAATCTTTAAACAAAATTCTTCATTTGTATGATCCATCAAGACCCTGACTGATAGAGTGAAGGAAGAACGGGAAAAAGGTTTCTTATTCCTTTCCTGGCTGCCGAAGTTGCTACTAGAATTTAGGCAGGATCATTCATGTATCTAACTAATTATGCTCTACATATGTGCCATTCATTGTGAATAAAACAGATCTAGTCCCTGCCTTCAAGGAGCTGACTTTCCTAGTTGGGAAGACAAACTTAGTAAATACACAAACAAGTAAACAAAATGGTTATATGTTCTGGGAAGTATTATGTAGGAAATAAAGAGGATGCACTAATAGAGGATCATTAGTGGGGGAGGGCAATCTTGGATAGGGTGGCCAAGGAAGGGCTTGTGGAGAACGTGAAATTGAACTGAGACCTCAAGGTTGAGAAGGAAGCAGCCACTGAGAAAAGAGCTAGCAAAGGGTGGGGTAGATGTGTTCTAGGCAAAAGGAGCTGAAAGCATAAAGGCTTAGAGTGGGAGAAAGGAGCATGGTGGGAAAACCAGGACCTTGGCAGCTATTTTACTTCAAAGGAAATCAAAGACAGATATTTGCAAGACATATGAGGAGTTGAAGGAAGAAAGGTTTGACTGGAGTAGAGGCCAGGTGGAAAGTGGTACAAGATGAGGCTTGACAGGTTGCTGAGAGAGCTCAGGGCAGGGCCCTGTAGGTCAAGGTGAAGAATATGGATTTTATTCCAAGTAGCATGGGAAGCCATGAAGAGTTTCAAAGCGCAAAGTGGTACAATCCGATTTATCTTTTTTGAAGCTCACTCCAGCTGCTCTCTGGAAGGAAAGAGCTTCAGAAAAAAACAAGTAGAATCAGGGAGAAGAGTCAGAATGCTATTACAATCCAGGCAGAAGACGACTACGTTTTGTTCTAAAGAGGTGAGAGTGGAGATGTAGAGAAGTAGACCTCTTCGAGTTTTGTGTTGGAGATAGAGCTGACAGGACTTGATAGGGATCAGGATGGGGCAAGGCCAGGAAAAGGGAAGACTCAAGGATGATGCCCAGGTTTCTGGCTTGGGCCACTGGCTGAATGGTGGAGCTGTTTATTGAGAGGAGGAAGACTAGGGGAAGAATAGGGATGGAAAGATTGATAAGGTGAAGATGTCTATGAGTCATCCAAAGGGAAAGGTCAAACAGGCAGATGGCTATCAGAGCCTGGGGCTCAGAGGACAGATCTGAGTTGTTTCTTCGTCAAGCAGGTTGCTCAGACCAACCAGGCTTAGGCCAAAAGCCATCTCCACCAAGCCTGGATGCACTCACTAGAAAGTCAGCTGGGGTTTAGACATAAAGCCACAGTTAGTAAGAAGCATGCTATACCTTGCTTTGTCATTAGTGCACATATTTTCTTTGAAGACCTCAAAGAAAGAGATGGCTAGTTGAAAACAAGACGTGAGAGTTCCTAGGTCCCTGATTAAATACCATCATAATCTTGCCTCTAGAGTTCCAATTTCAATATGACTTAATGGTATATTTAAAGAAGAGCCCCCAGAGTCCAGTTTGGCTGATGTACAATAATGTCCTTGTGGGGAGGCATGTACCCATAGTAAAAGATAAAGTTCCAAGGCTTTTCATTCTGGTTGTCATGGCAACAGCAGCAAGAGCTCTGGAGGGAGGAAGGAGGAAGAGAGAGGAGAGAGGAGAAAGCAGGAGTTGTGGTGGCTGTTAGTCTTGGGAAGTTAATTAAAGACCTATTTGTAAGGTACATGGAGAACACACCATGTAAATCCAGGAAGTTATAAGTATACAGTTTGTAAGTGGACAGTTTGTTCATTTTGAGGACCAGAGATACACATAAAAGCTTTATCAGCCCCGGGGGCTAGGAGTACATCATGCATCTGTTCTATCCCTTGCACCCACTGCACTGCCTGGGGCTCCGTGTACTGAATGAATGAGCAGATGAGTTCCCAAAAGAAGAATCACTACTCTGCTCATTTTATATGGGTTTTAAGGTGGACAGATCCTTTGGGTAAAGATTCTATTTTACATCAAAACATATTCACATTGGGGCACCTGGGTGGCTCAGTCGTTAAGTGTCTGCCTTCAGCTCAGGTCATGATCCCGGGGTCCGGGGATTGAGCCCCGCGTTGGGCTCCCTGCTCAGCAGGAGGCCTGCTTCTCCCTCTCCCGCTCCCCCTGCTTGTGTTCCCTGTCTCGCTGTGTCTCTCTCTGTCAAATAAATAAATAAAATCTTTAAAAAAACACATATTCATATTAACTACAAGTGTTGGCAAGGATGTGTAGAAAAAGGAACCCTCGTGCACTGTTGGTGGGAATGCAAAGTGGTGCAGCCAATGTGGAAAACAGTATGGAGGTTCCTCAAAAAAGTTAAAAATAGAACTACCATATGATCTAGTAGTTCCACTACTGGGTATTTACCCAAAGGAAATAAAAACACTAATTTGAAAAGACATATGCACCCCTCTATTTATTGCAGCATTATTTACAATAGCCAAGATATGGAAGCAATCCAATTGTCCATGGATAGATGAATGGATAAACCATATGGGTATACAAGAAGAAGGAGGAGGAGGAGGAGGAGGAGGAAGAGAAGGAGGAAGAGGAGGAAGAAAGAGAAGAAGTGTTATACATATACAATGGAATATTACTCAGCCATAAAAAAGAATGAGAGCTTACCATTGGGAACAACATAATGGGACCTAGAGGTTATCATGCTAAGTGAAATAAGTCAGTCAGAGAAAGACAAATAACATGATTTCATTTATATGTGGAATTTAAAAAATAAAATAAACAAAGCAAAAAGAGACAAACCAAAAAAACCTGACTCTTAACTCTAGAGAACAAACTGATGGCTACCAGAGGGGTGGTGGACCAGAGGTTGGGTAAAGTAGGTGAAGGGGATTAAGAGCACTCTTATCATGATGAACACTGAGTAATGCATAGAATTGTTGAATCACTATATTGTACACCTGAAACTAACATAGCACTGTATATTATCTATACTGGAACTAAATCTTTTTAAAAAATTTTAAAAAGCCTATTCATATTATGGTCAGTAATTATAGGGTAACAAGCCTGAAAGGAAGACTCACCCCTAAACCAAAAGACCAAGTCAGGAAGTCTCACTCTCTAGGATTGATTCTAACAATCATTCACTAACCATGGGTGGGATATTATATAACTATATATTTCCTATGAGGATCCATTATATAGTAGGGTTTGGATTAGATTCTAGAGGTGACTAAATGTTATTTATAAACCAAGGATCCTCAAGATATTGAAAGTTGTGAAAAGAAAGGTGACAGTGTGATAAATACACACACACACACACACACATACACACACAAATGGACAGGGATTCCTATCAACCCTAAGAAACAAAGAAACCTGGGGAATAAAAACCTGTTTAAGGGAATGTAGTATCTGGGGCTCACAAATGTCCAGACATTCAAAAGAGGAAATCCCCAATGGTATGGACCCATAGCTAGCCTATGCAAAATGTCTCTCAAGACCTTTCGTTTACCTTTGCTTTAATTCTGTGCTCACCAAACAGTCAATAATGTAATTACTAATTCTGTTTCCTTTAGATGCTGAAGAGAGTGCCCTGGATGAGACACACATTACCTGATAACTGGAAAAGTATAACCCCTTCTTCAAATTGCACTGAAGATAAAATTCAAATACCCCACCAAGATCTCCCAGACCTCACAATCTGGCCACTACTGATTTCTCTGACCTCAACCCCCATCACTGGCCCCATCACTCTAGGCTCTAGTCACACTGGCCTCCTTCCATTTCTGAGACACTCCAAACTTTTTCTTGCCTACCATCTTTGCCCTTCCAGTTTTACCTGAGAGCAAGACTTGTCCTCAGATCTCCCTATGTGTTGATTACTTCTTACCAATCATGTCTCAGCTAAATGTTGCCTCCCCACATGGGCCTTCTGTGATCTCTTTGCCTATAGTTGCAAACTTTCCCCTTTTATGTGCCCCCTCCCTAGTCCCTATCTATCCCTTAGCCTGTTTTATCACTATATAATATCTTGTTTATTTTTTTTATTATCTTATTCCCAAACTGGAATAAAAGTCCAACACAGCTGCAGCCCCAGCAATGAGCACAGAGTCAATACTCAATATTTGTTAAATGAGTTGAATGTGGGAGAAAAACAACGTATGAGCTGCTCTAGACTAGAGAGAGGAGATTCAAATAGGGAGCGTGATCTGAGGTAAATGGAACCTTCCCTTGTGCCCACAATGTAACTTTTACAAAGCACCATTAAAGTACCAGTCATTGCATGTATCTTATTTTTGTTTTTGTGTGTCTCTTTACCCCCACTCCAGTTTAGACCATGGACAACATGAGAAGAACCATCTTATTCATGTTGGCATCCCCAACGTCCAAATAAATGTTCATAGGACCCCTCAATGCCCTGCTGAAGGAAATTGGCAGTACAGAGCAAAAAAATAGAGATTTTCTGTTAGATGAACTTTACTTAATTGGCTGGATAAGTGCCTGCCAGAATGAGAAGTTTCCACAAAAAAAACAAAAAAACAAAACAAAACACACACACACACAAAAAGATGTGTATGGGTCGTGGCAGCACAAAAAGATAGCTTTGGGTGAGTCCTTCAGCCCTCCATCTGTGGTCTCCATCAGCACCCTCCAAGTAACCTCCAAAAAGATTCCAGGCAACTCCCCAACCACATGGCTGCCCTGAGCTCTTCCCGCCTAGAAATGCGAGCACCATTTCTATCCACGGCAGTCAGACAGAAACAGCGACTACTTGATAGAAGTCCAGAAACAGACGTAACAACAGCCTAGCTGAAAGTAAGGGTGCACAAATGGTGCACAAAGGAAAGTAAGGGTGCACAAAGGTGCACCAGTAAGGACCAGCATTCAACAAGGAGTGACTGGAAAGAACTGTTTCATGTTTTAAACATTGCCAAGCTGAGTAATATGAGACCGAACTTGTTATTTAGCTCAACTATATATAGTTTGCATCCTGGAATTCACTCATACTATATATAGTAGAGTTTTATTCATGCACTCGAACTGATTATGTGTGCTGGACTGGAGTGTTACAGTGGTGCCAGAAATGAAGAGAAAATGGAAATCTTCCACAGATCTATGGGCATGTTCTTTACACCCATTGCCGTTTTCACTAATGCGTGGCGGCAGCAGAAAGCTAATTGAGACCAGCCACGGAATAACAGGGTAGAACCTCCCCTGGAAAGAAAGCCTCCTTTCAGTCTTTTCCTTGCGGAGTATTTATTTATTTAAAGCCTGGCTCTGGTCGTCATTCAGAAATACAAAGAGGGTTTAAAGGCCCAAGTAATTATCCAGCTTTTATAACAAAAGAATAACACAAAAATAGTTTATTGTCTTGTCTCTCTCAAGAAAGACAGTTCTACTAAACTGCTCATCATTAACTGTTTCATGAAGTTCAGTCTTCAGGATTTAGGTGATTTTTATTTAACTTCTGCTCCTTTTTGATTAAAATGGCCATTTTTCTGACCTGCTTTCAAAAGTAGAACGTTCTCTGGATAGCCTGGTTTAGGGGGAGAAACTCATTTTAGTTCAGGGAGTCTCAAATCTCTTTGAAAAAGCTACTTTTGGTCGTCTCCCCAAAACTTGAGGTGTCTGGTAGGAGTGAGCACAATGAGTAAAGTCCCTAAAGGATAAGGGAGTCTTTCTGAGAGGGTGGGGTGGTAAACATTTAGTGTTTCTACCATCCAGCATCTAACATCCCTTCCTGAAATATACCGCAGTTTCACGTTGGGGGATAATATTTCTCCTCTCCACCAGCACAATTCACAGGAAGCTGACTTCCCTCCTGCTCTCACAGTGCAGTAATGTGACCTCGGCTAAGCTAATGGTAGCATGCTAACTCTCTGGTTACGGTGACCCATTGGGAGATGAGCACATGATTCAAAATAGCCCAATCAAAACCCGTAAGACTCGACTCTGAGAAAGAAACTGAGGGTTCTAGAGGGGAGTGGGGTGGGAGGATGGGTTACCCTGGTGATGGGTGTTGAGGAGGGCATGTTCTGCATGGAGCACTGGGTGTTGTGCACAAACAATGAATCATGGAACACTACATCTAAAACTAATGATGTAATGTATGGGGATTAACATAACAGTAAAAAAAAATTAAAAAAAAAAAACCCGTAAGACTCAAGTCTGGGACTTTTTCTGGAGCTCTTGGAGGAAAAGATGGTCTTTCTTCTGTAATTCGTCATCGTGGAATTGATCGCCCGTGGCTGCCAGAGATGACTGGCAGCTGCAGAACAGAACTAAGTCAGGAAGTAGAGCTGAGGACTGGATCCCAGTGTTTTGTAGTTTAATGCCTGAAGTAAGCTGTGCCTGGACTTTCTGGCTTAGCTCACTCAGTAATTTTTTTTTTTTTAATTTTTGCCTAGATTAGCTTGAATTGGGTTTTCTCACATCTGCATCAAATACAAACAAATAGAGGCTGCAGAAAATTGAGTGCTTTAGCAAGATTGGGGGTTTGGCTGGAGATTCCTGGGACTGGTGGAAGCACTTGGCCTGAGGATCCCCCTGGAAAAGCCTAAAGATAACTTTATAGATCCTGATCTAGACTGAGGATCCCCATCTTCCAAGTGTTTTTTTTACTTCAACTTAATTTTGTATTTCATGATTTAAAAGTCAAAACTAAATAAAACGGTATACACAAATAGATTCCATTCCTTCCCTTGCCCCACTCCAGCTCTTCTACTTAATGGATAACAATTTTTATTGTTTTGGGTTTATTCTTCCATGTGTTTCTTCATGCAAATATAATCAAATATGAATATATTTTTTTATTCCCCCTTCTTTTGTTTCACAAAAGATAATATGCCTGACTCTGTTCTACATGCATTTTATTTCTTCAATATATGTTCATTCAAGGAGTACCCTCCTTTGAAATTCTGTCGTGCCTTTGATTATTCCTGGTTGCTTGCTTTCCACATAATATTTGAAATGGCTCATAGCCTTATTTAGCATATCCTACCACTTGTCTGCTGTTACCCTGGAGACATCTTGATTTAATACTGGAGAATCCTATTTCACCAGAATTAGAGAATTCAAATCAAGGAGCTAAAATGAGGGTCCAACTGTAAACTAAAAAAAAAAAAAAAAAAAAAAAAAATCTAAAAAGTCTTATCTGAATACTAACAGAGACTGTTGCAGGCAGTGGGGGAAGGATTGAAGGGGATGCCAAGATGTCTAATTTTTTTAGGCCAAAAAAAAAAGATTAGCAGTGACAGGTATATAAGCAGATAACCCAGAAAGAAGAGTATATATTGCCACCAACTGATCCATTATTTTGAATAGATGTCAAATTCAGTCCTCTTGGTTGGGCAAAAATCTCTGATCAAAGCAGTAACACTGACCCACATGATCTTACCATTCACAGCTATTTCACTAACCCTTTCAACAGACAGCGGCTTAAACAAGGCTTTGATAGAGGACTGACAGACTCAGAACACAGACCTTAAAACATGGGATAACTCACTTGGGACAATGTGAAAGACAACATATTCAGACTGAGTCTATAAAGTGGAAGATCTAAAATTAACCTTTCTCTAAAAAATTATATTTAGCCTTCAATATGAGAGAAAATGTCTAAAAGAATATGAATTTCAATGAAACGATGAGTTGAAAATGAAAGGCAATCTACAGATACACTTATCATTTCACCGCAGAGAGTCTCGAAAATTTACCCTGTCCCATTAGGCATTTGGCACTTGAATAAACTGAGCACAGTGCTTGGCACGCACTAGCTGCTGAATGATTTTGTGGGTGGATGAACAAATGAATGTCTTTGTGCAATGTGTTCACCATTGTTTTCCCCTAATACCAAGAGGCAAACCATCATCTGTGGATATTAACTTAATTCATTTGGGTATGTAAGCAAAGGTTTCTGAGCTGTATGTGGTAGAGAAAAACTATTTAAGAAAAGGAAATTACCATTGGATCTTACTATTTTGGTCCCTTTTTCTTTTCTTATATTGCAAAACTCTGTATTGATATATCCAGTGAGGGCCAATATTTTCTCTGGATTAGTTAGATTTCAAATGGGTTACATAAACACATTTCCATTTTTATGGTTTCATGCAGGTCTTATTTAGAAGTAAATGAGCCAGGCATTCTGTTCTTTTATCCTTTAAAAAAAAATTAGCATTTATCATTCACTTTCCTTTTGATCTTCTAAAATTCCAATTGGGGAGTTAGAACTTGAGTCATGAATTTTTTTTTTTTTTTTTTACTTTTTAGATAAATATATTTGCCATTTGTGTTTTACCAAGCTACAAACCCCAAGGAATGAATAAAAATTCGAAGCAGATGCTCACAAAGAAAATAGGCCTTATAACAATATACTGCAATAGTCTCCTCTCCAACCCCCTAACCCGTGGGACTATGTTCCAAGACCCCCCAGTGGATGCCTGAAATCGCAGATAGTACTGAACCCTATATATATATTTACCATGTTTTTCCCTGTACCTCGGAGATATTGTGGGTTCGGTTCCAGACCACCACAATAAAGGGAATATCGCAATAAAGCAAGTCAAATGAATTTTTTGGTTTCCCAGTGCATATAAAAGTTATATTTACACTATACTGTAGTCTATTAACTGTGCAATAGCATTATGTCTTAAAAAACCCAACGTATATACTTTATTATTTTTTAAATATTTTATTTATTTGAGAGAGAGAGCACAAGCCAGGGAGAGAGGCAGAGGGAGAGGGATAAGCAGACTCCCCGCTAGGTAGGGAGCCTGATGCGGGGCTCAATCCCAGGACCCTGGGATCATGACTCAAGCCGAAAGGCAGATGCTTAACCGACTGAACCACCCAGGCGCCCCCCAACATATATATTTTAATTTTAAAATATTGCTTAAAAAATGCTAGCCATCATCTGAGCTTTCAGTGAGGTAATCACAGATCACTGTAACAAATACAATAATTAAAAAGCTTGAAATATTGTGAGAACTAATAAAATGTGACACAGAGACAAAAAGTGAGCAAATGCTACTGGAAAAATGGAGCCAACAGACTTGCTCCCCACAGGGTTGCTACAAACCTTCAATTTGTAAAAAACACTGTATTTCTGAAGTGCAATAAAGTGAAGTGGAATAAAATGAGGTATGCCTATACACACATACCTATGATACAGTTTAATTTACAAATGAGGCACAGTAAGATTAACAACAGACTAATTATAAAATAGAATAATTATAACACTATGCTGTAATAAAAGTTATGTGAATGTGGTTTCTCTCTCTCTCTCTCAAAATATTGTACTATATGATGTAGGAAAGACGTTCGGATTTGAAGCCAACTGCCAGGAAAGAATTCTTGAGATGTCTTTGGTGCAAAAAGGTGATTTTATTAAAGCACGGGGACAGGACCCATGGGCAGAAAGAGGTGCACTGAGGTCCTGAGGAGTGGCCCACTATATACTTTCAAGTTGGGAGGGGGTTAGGGATAGCCTAAGTCTCAGGAATTTGGAAGCAAGGTTTCCAGGACCTTGAGGGGGCTAGTTACTGTTGGGAAAAGGTCATTTATTACCGTCTAATAAAACCTTAGTCATGAGACCCTTCAGATGTATAGCGGTGGGTCATATACTTGGGGGATGATTGCCAACACGTATCTTGGGGGGGTAGAGATGAAGGAAGTTTCCAAAGGAATTTTTATATGTTAAAGTAGACTTACAGGATTCGGGGCGGGGGTGGGGGGTCGTCAAGCTAAGATTGCCTTTTGCCCTTAGCAAAGCGTCAACCTCGAGGCAGTTTATTCCCTAGAGAAATGTCACTCTGCTTGTTTCAAGGACTTGTCAGTGGGCTGTGGGTAGCAAGGAAATTTAATAATTTTTCTTCTGCCTTTGTTTCCCACATCACTATACTTACCCTTCTTCTCCTGGTAACGTGAGATAAGATGCCTACGTGATGAGACAAAGCGTGATGAGGTGAGCGACGGAGGCGTTGTGACATAGCATTAGGCTGCTGTGGACTTTCTGAGAATCCATCAGAAGGACCATTTGCTTCCTGACCGCAGCTGACTGCGGGGAAACTGAAATGGCAGAAAGCAAAACTGCAGATAAAGGGGGACTACTGAATAGTTTCAGTAAAACATAGCCTTCATAACTAAGGGACAAAGTTTCATCTTCTCTGTCCTAAAAATGAAATAGTTGGGGGTGCCTGGGTGGCTCAGTTGTTAAGCATCTGCCTTCGGCTCAGGTTGTGATCTCAGGGTCCTGGGATTGAGTGCTCCCTGCTCAGCGGGAAGCCTGCTTCTCCCTCTCCCTCTGCTGCTCCCCCTGCTTGTGCTCTCTCTGTGTCTGTCTCTCTCTGTCAAATAAATAAATAAAATCTTTAAAAAAATAATGAAATAGTTGTTTGCTGGTCAGGTGATGTGAATCCAGATGCCGGGATCTTAGAAAACAATTATTAAACATACTTTACCCTCAAATATGTGCTATTATTAATTAAGGTATATGTTTTATGCTATTGTCAAATTTCAGTAATTTTGTTTTGGGTGCAATAAAGTGACCAAAGAACATATATTTTGGAGCTAATGCTATTTTTCTAAGAAAGCACATTTTATAAAAGCTAATTCAGCATAAACTTACTCCAGTAATAAATCCATAGACTCAAAATGTGATTTAGCTCCCAGATTTGCACTTGTAAAATAAGCCAGGTTTCAATTAAAAATCACTAGGTTATGCCTAAACATCAATTAATTTTTGCCCCAGGGCACCCACCATTTCTATATTAAGTAGCCTAATAGAAAACACTTTACTTTCAAGGTTTTATTTCTTCACTAACACACCATGTGTGAAAAATATATTCTTGGCACAATATATTATACAATGGAGTTTGGTTACTTATTTACGTATGTTTCTGACATTTACAATACCTGCATTGTCCTCAGAAGGTAATGCAGGGTATATGAGGCTATAGACTGCAAACAACAGAGAAACAAGTTGGTTCACAATTTGAATAGATTGGAATGTGTAACCAAAGAACAATGGAGACACTCTTTGTGTGTGGCTTTTTTAGAATGTAGTAAACAACTGTCTCTCAAGGATGGGTCACCAACCAAAACTTGTAACAGAACAAAATCTTAAGGAAGCTTTGCAGAAGAGAAACTAGCACATGAGATGAGTAATCCAAAGAGAAAAATAAAGGCAAATATGAAATCCACAAGAAGATTTGGCCATAAGAAACCTGGATTTATAGGGGCATCTGGGTGGCTCAGTTGTTAAGCGTCTGCTTTCAGCTCAGGTCATGATCCCAGAGTCCTGGGATCGGGCCCGCATCAGGCTCCCTGCTCGGCGGGAAGCCAGCTTCTCCTTCTCCCACTCCCCCTGCTTGTGTTCCCTCTCTCGCTGTGTCTCTCTCTATCAAATAAATAAATAAAATCTTAAAAAAAAAAAACCTGGATTTATATACATTTATATAATCCTAAATGCTTTGATTCTGCTACAATGCTGCGAGTCCACCTAAACATCAGTAGAATTAAAAACGAAAAACTGCAACAATTAGTGCAACCTTCCCTCTGTTTTTCTTCTTCTCTTCTAACCGCTAACCACCCTGTTATAGAGCTTCCACTTTATCTTTCTTTGCTCACCAAGGACCTTTGATTCACTTTTACTCTTTACAAAATTTAATTGACAATGATGCTGTTATAAATATCAAATTACTCTTCATGAAATTATCTCCTTTACAATGACTAAATGTCACCGTTATATTCTAAATCCACTTGCCTTATAAAAATGCCTTTATGGAATGAGTCATTTTTCTTTCAAGGCTTCTCAGAGCTGAGAATGTCTTATCAGTCATAATTTTTAAAAATAGTATCAGGGCACGTATCTTCTAGGTTTCAAATCATTTTATTGGGCAGTTGAGGCTAATACATTTGTGACTCTGTTGTATTTCTGTCAGGGCTGGTGTTTGCATTGGACCTGAGGCTTTACGAAGTAGTCAGTGAGGGATTAAATTTAATGTAGGTCAGGCTTTTAGCCATTGGCAATCATAATGATACATTTTCTACTATTTGCATGTTTCTATATATTTCTAGAACATCATGGTTTTGTCATTTACTTTTTAGAAATTTGCAACTCCTTCAATTACCTCAGAGAAGTGTTCTTTGAATCCTTAAAAGAAGATTAAACTGCTTACCTTTAAAAAAGAATACATGCATTTAAAAATAAATATATACATTATGCCACCTTTGGAAAAAGAAGGAACTCCGAACTAAACGCAGGAGATGTGGAAATTTCTTTGCCCTAGATTAATTTACTGAGAACAGAGGACTCTTTGTCCATGTCTGGTGACAAAAGAGAAGTTCTAAGGATCAATATTGCACAGGATTCTATCCAACAAGCCTGAATTGAGTTTCTTTTCTTTTCTTTTTTTTTTTTCTGAATGTTGTTTGCATAGTTTAGGCAAAAAAGGAAATGTCTAGAGAGGAGGGATGGGGGAAAAAATCCTATTTCTGCGATGTTAAATTCCTATATGTGCACTCTAACGATTTAAACATTACTCAACACACGTGCTAGGCAGCTCAAGTTGCTGACTGAAATAGGTCCCAAGAGATTAATAAATGTACCTACCACCTTTGGAGAACTCTAGTTATAGGTCAGCCATTTCCTCTTCCTGTCCCTGCCTCTCAATAAGTGACTTCTGTTTCACATTATCCAAGTGGCATAGTCCAACTTAAGTAAAACATCATGGTTCTTAATGAGAAGTCTCAAATGCATCTTGCCTTCATAGTTAGCTTTCAGTGAACAGCCGGGGCAAAAGAGCTGCTATTAAAAGAACTGTATTTTCTTTATAGCTGGTTCTTGCCCTGAGACTAAAGCATGTTTGGTTAAGGATACTAAGTTGAGACAGGCTCCTTCATAAAAGAAAAACAAGAAAGAAAGAAAGAAAAGAAAAGAAGAAAGATTAAGAACAGGTCCTGCGATGTTTTTATAATAATTCAAACTGAAAGCAAGTGAATGTTTCAATGTTTCACTTTTTAGGCAAAAAAAAAAGAGTATATATTTCATTCTATTTATTTTTCAAGTTATTGCCAAGAAAAGTTAGTTCTTTATATAACCCCATGTGGACTGAGCCTCAGGGGTAAAAAAAATGGATTAAGTATTAGCCTTAAGAAGGTCAATGCTACAGACTCAAGAAGAAAGGATCCAGAGGGAGCGACAAAACTCTATTGCTCAGACTTGCGGGCACTGTCCTCGAGTGGAGAGAAGTGATTTTTAGGATATGCGGTTTTTTAAAAATGGCTCTTTTGGTGGTGTTAATCTTTCATACTTTTCTTCTCTGAAACCCTGTACGACCAAATTCAATCATTATTTTTATACTCACACTTGAACAGGTATAAGTGCCCACCCCCACCGCTTTGCCTTCTCCCCACTTCCCCGAACACATGACTCCTCTCCTTTGTCTCCTTATACTACCCTCTCTTTGCTCTCTCCCTCCCTTCCTCCCGAAGATTGTATTTACCAAGCCATGTTTATAGGTTGCCTGCCATGTACCAAGCACGTCTCTCACCATAGTCTCAGGCCTTCTCCTTCCATCGACTTGTCATGGGCCAGCCCGTGTCAGAACTGCCCGGGCCTGTTCTTCTGGAATCCCTCTTGCCCTATTCATTCTTTCTCTAAAGATAAAGCAAGTAACTCTAATGCTGAGAACATGTCTAACCAGAATGAAAATGAAAACCAGCCAAAGAAAATGTCCCCATTTCCCCTTCCCTTGTTTATGAGGACATATATGATGTGGGTCTACATCTGTCTTATCTCACTTAGTTTATACAGTTCACGAAAGAAAGAGATCTGATTCCTGGCTCTACCACTTATTGTCTGGGTGATCTTGGACAAGTTTCTTAACCAGATGCCTAAAATCCTTTCTGGAACAAGGCCATGGTATAAAGAAATAAATGATCTTGCTCAAATTTAATTTCCTAATTTAGAGGAAAGATAGCTTAGAGGTTAAAAGCACAGGCTCTGCACTTAAATATCCTTGGGTGGGAGTCCGGGACTTTCCGCTGACTTGAAATAAGGCCTTAGTTTCCTCATTTATGAAATAGAGCCAATAATAATATCAACCTCATAAGGTTGTGGTGAGCGCTGAATGAGATAATGCATAGAAAGCTTTTAACACAGTGCCTGGGACTCCATAAATGTTAACTATTGGGATCACTGATGCTGTTATTTTCAATAAGGTATCATCATGACAAAACCTTGGAGGCTGTATCACAATGTTAAAAGTGAGATACCATTTTATGGAAATAATCTACTGTGAAATAATAAGAAATATATATATTGGTCTCTGCCCTTGGTTCCTGGCACAGAACTCCTAAAACTCTTGTAAATACGGGGTAGGAGAGGAATTTTTTGTTCTAACATGTAGTCTTTGACCCTGGTTCCTGACAGAGAGCTCCAAAGATCTTTGTCATTTCCTCGGTGATAGGAATATCTTTTGTTCTAATGAGGTGACTCTTGGTGGGTTTCTGGACAGTCACCAGAAAGACTAAGCCACGACTAGAGGCTTGGAAATTTTAGCCCTTCTTCTCCCCCTGACCCCCATTCTCCAATCCAGAGAAGATCCATCATGCCTATGTGATGATGCCTCCACAAAAGTCCCCAACAATACAGGGTTCAGAGAGCTTCTAGGTAATTATTTTCATATATATGTCAAAAAGATAAGATTTTTCTTTTATTTGAGAGAGAGAGTGCGTGAGTGCTTGTGAGCAGGGGGAGGGGCAAAGGGAGAGGGAGAGAAAAATCCCAAGTAGACTCCCCACTGAGCGCAGAGCCCAACTCCAGAGATACCACGACCCTGAGACCAGGACCCAAGCTGAAACCAAGTCCGATGCTTAACCGACTGAGCCACCCAGGCACCCCAAAGATAATAATTTTTTTTAACAATCTGATCAAACCAAATTATTAAGCTTGATCTCTTAATATAATCAAATATTTAGCATTTAAATTTCCAATATCTCATAAATGTCATAATTTTATTTAACGTGTTTGAATCAGGATCAAAATAAGGACCACATACTGCAATGTACCATCATGTCTTTTAAATCTCTTTAAATTTTAAATTCCCTTATCATCCCATTTTTATATTCTTTGCAATTTATTAGTTGGGTTATTTGTCCTAAAATTTCCCATAATCTGGATTTTGCTGCCTGCACCCTGTGGTGCAATTTTACCTTTTTTTTTTTTTTCAATCTGTATTTCCTGTATATTGGTAATTGGATATCAATGCTTAATCAGATTCAAGTTTGATTTTTTTTTTTTTTACCAACACTACTTTATAGGTGGTATTGAATTCTTTCACTGAGAGGCATATAATATCTGGTTGTCTTTTAGTGACATCAATAGTCATTGATGCTCAATGACTATATCCATTAGTTTGTTAAGAATTACAAAATGGGGGGCATCTGGGTGGCTCAGTTGGTTGAGCGACTGACTCTTGGTTTCAGCTCAGGTCATGATCTTGGGTTGTGAGACTGAGCCCTGCATGGGGCTCTGTGGTTAGCGTGGCGTCTGCTTGAGATCCTCTCCCTTTCCCTCTCCCTACCCACCTCTCCCATCCCCTGCACATGCTCACGTGCCCTCTCTCTCTTAAATAAATAAATAAATATCTTAAAAAGAAAAAAGAGAATTATAAAACAGTGGGGTGCCTGGGTAGTTCAGTCTTGATCTCTTGATCTCAGCTCGGGTCTCAATCTCAGAATCATGACTTCAAGCCACGCAGTGGGCTCCACGCTGGGTGTGGAGCCTACATGAAAAAAAAAGAAAGAAAAAAGAAAAGAATTACAAAATGGGGATATTTTATCTCAAAGATGCTTGTATCGTTTGTTATCTGGAAGTTCCATAAAGAGAAATTTTCTTTTACCTACCATGTGGTTACCCAAGGATACGGCTAGAATAGAAAAAGCAGAATGGCAGAAGAAATGCCTCATTCCTTTCCTTTATTTTCCAGTTTTCAAAACAATGAGTTATTAGATTACTATTTAAAATTCAAATAGGGATTTATTATGAAAAAGACACTTTAGAATGTATAGTGTATAAGCATCAGTGGTTTTTTGTTTGTTTTTTTACACCTCAATGACACGTAAAAATAAAAGGCTAGGAATTTCCAGATTGGCAGCTGTGTACAGCTCCAGAGAACATTCTGTCTACACAGGAGCACAAAGGAAGATTCTGGGAGAGCTCTGGGAAAACTGTGGAAGTGGCATATGTGAATATTTGGGGCACATTCTTGGTATGTAGATGACAGCGTATTGAAATGTTTGGGAAAAATTGGATGGGTTCATGGACAAATAAGCAAAGAAAAACACATGGCAATTTTTAATATAGGATAAATGAAGATTGTTTAAGAAAGGAGGTGTGGTTGGGAAGGCAACTTGGCTTGTCCGTCAACAGCATTTGCTTGGCCATAATAATGTAAACACTGCCTTTGGTATAACAAAAAGTGTTGATGTGCTTATGCAGGGAACATAGGAGAAAGGGAAATGGGAAAGGTGGCATGGAGAAACAAAATCATCTACCATAGTGGGGAGTCAGTAGATTGTATCTAAAATCAGTCAAGAAGTTAAATAAAATATTCTATTTAGAAAGAGGAACAAATATTAGAAAAAAACAGCTAAAAGAGTTGAAGTGATTGCCTCTGGGGAGTAGAACTGAGAGGTATAGAAGGATGTGGCAGGGGACTGATTTTTTATAGAAATCTTTAGGCAGGGGAGCCTGGGTGGTTCAGTCGGTTAAGCAGCTGCCTTTGGCTCAGGTCATGGTCCCAAGGTCCTGGGATCGAGCCCCGCGTTGGGCTCCCTGCTCAGCGGGGAACCTGCTTCTCCCTCTCCCTGCCACTCTGCCTATCTGTGCTCGCTCTCTATGTTTCTGTCAAATAAATAATCTTTAAAAAAAAATCATTAGGCAACTTTCATACTATTATATACGTGCATTCCATGTATAAAAATAGAAATGAACCTAAAAATAAAGGGTTAAGTTGTCCGTGCGATAGGAACAATATAGATAAAAGAGAGCTGCAGAGTGAAGTTTACTCTCAGGTCAGTAAAAACAACACACAGAAATGTTTCAGCTTGCATTTAATCTGTAGACAACAAAGATCTCTTTCACCCACTTGCAGTGATCTTCTACTGCCCCAAAAGACCAAGATCAATGTTTTTTTTCTCTACTTCCAGTACATTTTTTTTTTAAATGTTTTATTTATTTATTCATGAGAGTCAGAGAGAGAGAGAGGCAGAGGCAGAGGGAGAAGCAGGCTCCCCGCCTAGCAGGGAGCCCGATGCGGGACTCGATCCCAGGACCCTGGGATCATGACCTGAGCCGAAGGCAGACACTTAACCATCTGAGCCACCCAGGTGCCCATACTTCCAGTACATTTTTTTTTTTTTTAAGATTTTATTTATTTATTTGACAGAGAGAGACACAGCGAGAGAGGGAACACAAGCAGGGGGAGTGGGAGAGGGAGAAGCAGGCTTCCCGCGGAGCAGGGAGCCCGATGCGGGGCTCGATCCCAGGACCCTGGGATCATGACCTGAGCTGAAGGCAGACGCTTAACAACTGAGCCACCCAGGTGCCCCTCCAGTACATTTTTAATCATAACCACGAGCTTGTACTTCAGTCCTTCCCATGTTATCCAAAGTCACTTTTATCTTATGATCTTGTGCCTAGCCCTAAGCCTGATTTCAAGCTAAACCCTCTTCAGGAAATGGCCTATCAACTGCATTGATCTTACAGGCAGTGTATGATCAAGCCCCAGTAAAAACTCTAAAGTCTTGGGTAAACTTCCCTTGTTGGCAATGTCATGAGCATACTGTCATACATCAAACCAAGAGTCATACTGTCATACATACATGAGTGGTCAGGACTCCATGAACCAAGGCGAGAAGAGGACCAGAAGCTGTTTGGACTCTGCCCTTATGTCTCTTCCTTGATTGATTTTAATTTGTATTCTTTTTTTTTTTTTTTTTTTTTTAGATTTTATTTATTTATTTGAGAGAGAGAGAATGAGAGACAGAGAGCATGAGAGGGAGGAGGGTCAGAGGGAGAAGCAGACTCCCTGCCGAGCAGGGAGCCCGATGCGGGATTCGATCCCGGGACTCCAGGATCATGACCTGAGCCGAAGGCAGTCGCTTAACCAACTGAGCCACCCAGGCACCCTTAATTTGTATTCTTTTGTTGTAGTAAAACAGTAATCATAAGTGGGACGCCTGGGTGGCTCAGTCGGTTAAGTGTCCGCGTTCGGCTCAGGTCATGATCCCAGGGTCCTGGGATCGAGCCCCACGTCAGGCTCCCTGCTCCGCGGGAAGCCTGCTTCTCCCTCTGCCGGCCGCTCCCCCTACTTGTGCTCTCGCTCTCTGACAAATAAATAAATAAAATCTAAAAAACCAAAAAACAAACCCCAGTAATCATAAGTATAGTGCTTCCCGAGTTCTGTGTGTTGTTCTAGCAAATTATAGAATTGAGGGTGGTTATAGGAATCTCTGAATGTATAGCCAGCTAGTCTGCAGTGAGGATGGTCCTGGGAACCCACAAACAAGTAGCTGGTGTCTGAAGTGAGAGCAGTCTTGTTCACTCTGAATGTACAGTTAGGTAAACTCATTGTCGTAACTCAGCACTAGGGAGCTGCCGGGACAGGAAAGGCCACGCAGGAAGTGAAAGTCCTTGGAGGTGAGTGTCAGACCTGCTTAATTCTCTAGCCTGTGCTGTGGCCCTCTCCCCACACCTCTAACCACCAGACGGGCACCTCAGGTTCAGCATGTCTTCCCACAGCCCCACATCTCAGAGACCAGTCCTGTCCGTAGGCTGCCGGGGTTTAAGGAGCCCTGGCCCAACACTCTGGGACTCGGCACGAGCACCTGTCAGACCTGCTGCCGCAGTCAGGGTCTCATCAGAAAGAAGATGATTAGAAAGGAGTTTCCTACAAAAGAGTGGTCCCGGGCAACCACAAGGGATAGAGCAGTGACTGCCAAGAATAGCAGCCCGAGACACACACACACAAGGAGAGAAAACGGAAGAGAATTCTAGAAAGGCGGCTGCCCTGGGGCAAAGCCAGCCGGAAGCAGCCTCTCCTTTCCTCCCCCTTTATCAGCAGGGCTTTCCAGTAACACACTCAGCTGGAGCTAGGGGCGAGGGAGGCTGTGGATGCAGCCCGTGCACGTCAGCCTATGGGGTGGAGAAGACCAGAAAGCAGATCTGCAGGGATAGATGGAAGATATTCCGCACCTGGGTTCAAATCCTTTCTCTGACCTACCAGCTGCGTGATCTTTAATACGTCACGTACACTCAGTTCCTTCTTTGTTAAAACAGAGGGCTTTAGTAACCAAGGACCAAAAGGAAATAATGTACATGAAGTAGGGGGTGTAGCACCTGGGTCATAGCAAGGGCTCTGCATCCCGCAGCCGGAAGTACTTACTGGAGGATTGCTGTTCTGCCTCTGCCTTCATGCCCAGCTCTCATTCCTGGGCTTCTGACTTGCTTCTGAGACCCAGTTGCCCCCAGGATCCCATTTTGATCATCGGATCCAGGTCCTTTTTATTGTGCCAGAGACCCTGTTATTTGCTTTATCCTGCGGCCTCTAAGGAATGACACCTGGCTGCATGCTTGCAGGTAACCATGGAAACCTGCTGCCTTCATCAGGTGACTAAAGGCAAATTGGTAACAGCCTGATGACGGTGAGGGGGAGAGAGGCTGAGAACAAAGACTTTTAGGAGCCAGGTTAAGCAAAAACCATGCTCCAGACTTGGGGTTGAATATTTTGATCCCTGAGAGAGTTAGCACCTAGCTCCACACTGGGGACCCCCTCCCTCTAGCCCCTGTGCATAGAGGACAGAATGTCCTCACAGTGCAGAGGCAGCCATGGCCTGCTGACTTCCAGTGAGCTCTGCGTGCCTTGCAAACTGCAGGAGCCATTTTGATGGAAAAGCTCTCGGCTTGCATCAACTTCCTCTGAGGACTTGGTTCAGGAAACCAGGACTAGATTGGCCAGAAGCAGAATGGAACAGATCTACAATTTTAGAGAAAGGGAGTGTGTTCGTTTTTTAGGGTTGCTCTTACAAAGTACCGCAACCTGGTGGCCTCAACAGCAGACATTTATTGTCTCGCAGTTCCCGCCGCGAGAAGTCTGAGACCCAGGTGTCAGCAGCACTGATGCTTTCTAAGGACTGTAAGGAAGATTCTGTTTTGTGCCTCTCTCCTTGTTTCTGGGGTTTGCTGCCTTTGGCATTCCTTGGCTTGTAGAAGCATCACCCTGATCTCTGCCTTCACTCTCCCATGACATTCTGTGTGTGTGTTTGTGTGTCTGTGTCATATTACACATTTTTTAAAGGACACCAGTCATATTGGATTAGGGACACCCCCCCCCATAATGGCCTCATGTTAACTAATGACATCTGTAAGGACCCTATTTCCAAATAAGATCACATTCTAAGGTCCTGGAGCTTAGGACCTCAATATATGAATTTTGAATTCTGCATCCATAAAATCAGACAATTCAACCCATAATAGGGAGTACAGGGGGGAAAGTCCATCCCATGACACCTGTCTTGGTTCTTAAATATTGATCCTTCTGGAGTTTCTCACCACTGGGCTACCTTCCTATCAGCAAGCCTCTGATATTCTGGGTTGTGCTTTTTGCCCTACAACACCTGGTCTTGCCCATCTAAATGCTCCCCTTCAGAGATCTAGCTCCCTCTCACCCCTGGGTGTACATCTCCATATCTCTAATCTGCCAGTATTTTTTCTGTCTGCCTGCAAAAGTTGAGTGTTTTCTGAGGACTGGCCTCACTTCAGCGGGTGTGTTGAATCCAGGTCCCTGTTTCTTTAGCAGTGCCCCCAACTTCTGTAGGTAGTGGGGCCCAACCTCACTAAGGGAAACCAGCAATGTTTGAAGTTCACACGGAAGTGAGAACATTTAGATCCAGACAGGCAAAGTTCAGAGCCAGGGAGAAGGATGCCTAGGTAAGCAGAGTTCACGTGTACCTCAGAAGATCTAAGGGTGTTTACGACTGCCCGCTTGACTGGATGGCCCAGGCCCAAAGGCTGGATTGCAGCTGTGTGAAGGTCTGCAGATGGGTCATGCCCCAGAGGAAAGCAGGAATAATCTGGCAGTGGTTAGGAACATGAATTTTGTTCACTAGGCCTCAATTTCTGCATCCATAAAATCAGACCCATACACAAAAGTTATCTTATGGGATTTTTGTGGGGATTACATGAATAATGAATATATGGCCTTAACCCAGTGTCTGGTTAGCTATGGTGACCGTGATGGCCATTTACAGACATTTTACTGCTTCTACAAAGTTCCATGATGTTGACAACTAAGTAATTTCTAGGTGTGACAGATCAGAACTGCTGCTCCTTTCTTCTTGAAATCACATACCCACACAAAATTCCACAAACTCTTGGGAAAATGCTGACTATTCTTTGAGGTATTTCCACACAGTAGTAAAGCTGGGTGGGGACCATTGATTGAGGAAGAAGCTATCAATTTGTATCAACTTAAATATTTTAAGTAGCTTTCCTGGCATGAGCAGGGAAAGAGTAACAGGTATCTTTTTCTTCCTCTCCAGGGAAAGGAGAAATTCTGTGGGTTCCTGAGATTCCAACACTGGGCTAGAAGTAGATCCTGAGTGATAACAATGATCCTACACACTTCCTAACTTAGCTCAAAAATACCCACACGCTTTCTAACAGGGTCAGGTGCACCTGATCATTTTGAAAAGATAATTTCCTCAGATGAGAAGTGAACCACATAAGTAGTCATTATGTGCACCCCTCCTGCCCCTCCACAGTGTGATTTAATGTATTTTAGGAACTAAAGTTCAAAATGTGAGTTTCCTGGGTAGAGAAAAATAATGTCAGGAAGCACTTAGGAAGAGGCACTGCAGATTCAGTATATTCAAAGATCTGTCCTTGGCCTTCTTTTCTGTTCTCCTTGACAATGTCATTAAAATTCCAGCTTGTGATGGAGGTCAGGTCCCTGCCTGCAGCTGCAGCTTATAGTCTCTGGAGGGCTGGGTTCTCCATCTCTAGTGCCCACTGGAAGATCCACCTACAGCGTCCTCGTCAAAGCAGTAGATTGCAGAGGGACGTGATCATGTCAACTCTTCCAGCCAACCCCACCCTTCCTTCTTTGCCTGGGACCCCTTTTTCCTTCAATGCTACTATTATGCCGCTGTTCATCTAGGCTTGAAACTGCTAAGTCAGTGATTCGTAGCATTGTTTGAAGTCTCAGACACCTTTAAGATTGGATGGAAGTAATCGGCTCTCCCCAGAAAAAGAAATATATGGCTGTGCTTGCTTCGGCAGCACATATACTAAAATTGGAACGACACAGAGACAATGAGCATGGCCCCTACTCAAGGATGACACGCAAATTCATGAAGCGTTCCATATTTTTAATTCTGTGGAATGTATAATGGATAAAAGGAGTGTGCTAGGCTGAGAACATCTCCAACAAGGACATCAAAGAACAATACATGCAGCAGGATTCTGGTTATTAAAAGAAACAAGCCCAGGAAAAATAAAACAAGATGAAACCAGAGAGGGAGACAAACCATAAGAGACTCTTAATCACAGGAAACAAACTGAGGGTTCCTGGAGGGGAGGGGCGTGGGGGGGGTGGGGTAACTGGGTGATGGGCATTAAGGAAGGCATGTGATGTAATGAGCACTGGGTATTATGTAAGACTGATGAATCACTGACCTCTACCTCTGAAACTAATAATATACTATATGTTAATTAATTGAATTTAAATTAAAAAAAAGATCCCCCCAAAAAAAGAAATATATGGCTATTCACACAAATAGTGTGATTCACTATTACTCAAAATTTCAGGGGGTCTTCAGTCTCCCCTATCAAAGCAATTCTGATTCCTCTCTTTTCCTTCATAACAACACCTGCTCAAAAACCTCCCCACTGTCAGTAAAATATGTCTGCATTCCTTAGCCTGGCACATAGAGCATCCCATGATCTGACTGCAGCCCCTCTTTCTAAAATAAATGGGTTAATGCATGCACAGCACAGTGCTTGGCCCACGGTGAGCACTCTGGAAGTGTTAGCTATTATTAGTATTATATTAATTATTATTTATGATTATTATTATCCTTTGTTTCAGCCCAACCAATTTCTCACTTGTCCCTCTACTCTTGTGTGTCCTGTTTTGCTCCCTCTGTGTTTTTTTTCTTCCTGCCAGTCATGTACTCCCCATCTCCCTAAGTCCTCCAGCCTTCACAGATCACAGTTCCCTGAACTTGAGCCCCCTCCTATAGGAAATTCAACCCCTTCCTCAACATTTCTGAATTTACCCAGAGCTTTTTTACCTTCTCCCAGTTGGGGCTTTTCACCTCCTGCCCTGAACCCCTGTCCTAGCTTTTGAAGAATGATGCGACCATACTGAAGTCTATGGGATAGTGGAGGTATTTAATAGGTATGGCCAATACTGAAGGTGGTTGGCCCTTCTGGGCATGGGGAATTAGTTATTGGCCATATTTCATGACCCACAACCTGATGCCCTATTGCCAACTGCACTCTTTTCATAGAACCTCGTTGCCTCCTTACTTCTTCGAGTTCTAAGCCCCCCAAAAACTCCTGCCCTGAGCCTCTCAAAAGGAAGTCAAAATCATTTCACTCTGGAACAACCTCTTTATCCCAAGGGAGACACTAGTTTATTGGATTCTTCAGGGCAATTCAGCTGCCTCTTGACTTCTACTTTTCCTCTTCGCCCTAGACCTTGCTTTTTGTAACCAAAAGGTCCATCAATTGTTTTCCTAAAACGAAGAGGAAATCGTAGCATTTCCCATGATGTGGAAACTGTCACCATCACTTTTTTTTTTTAAGATTTTATTTATTTATTTGAGAGAGAGAGCGTGTGCACACGAGTGGGGAGGGGCAGAGGGAGAGGGAGAAAGAATCTCAAGCAGACTCTGCATTGAGCGCAGAGCCCAATTTGGGGCTCGATCCCATGACCACAAGATCATGACCTGCGCTGAAACCAAGAGTTGGACATTTAACTGACTGAGCCACCCACGCAGCCCCCCCCATCACTTTTTTTTTTTAGTAGTAACTTTCTCTTTCCAAGATCACTCTTATTCCTGCATGTCCAATTTATTCCCATCTCTCTAGGCCCAAGTATGAGGGCCAGTATGAGGTTTCCCTTTTCCACAAGGCCCTTCCTAACTTTCTCAATCAGAAATAAATCTTTTCCTGAATTTGTGGTTTTTTTTCTGTATTTGTCTTATGATACTGTCTTAGTCCATTCAGGCTGGTATAGCAAAAATACTATAGACGGGGTGGCTTAAACAACAGAATTTTATTTCTCATGGTTCTGGAGACTGGGCAGTTCAAGATCAAGCTGCCAATAAAATTAACAAGTCAGGAAAACGACAGATGTTGGCGGGGATGCAGAGAAAGGGGAACCCTCCTACACTGTTGGTGGGAATGCCAGCTGGTGCAGCCACTCTGGAAAACAGTAGGGAGGCTCCTCAAAAAGTTGAAAATAGAGCTACTGTATGACCCAGCAATTGCACTACTGGGTATTTACCCCAAAGATACAAATGTAAGGATCCAAAGGGGTACGTGCACTCCAATGTTTATAGCAGCAAAGTCCACAATAGCCAAACTATGGAAAGAGCCAAGATGTCCATCAACAGAGGAATGGATAAAGAAGATGTGGTATATATATACAATGGAATATTATGCAGCCATCAAAAAACATGAAATTTTGCCATTTGCAACGACGTGGATGGAACTAGAGGATATTATGCTGAGCAAAATAAGTCAATCAGAGAAAGACATGTATCATATGATCTCACTGATATGAGGAATTTTTAATCACAGGAAACAAACTGAGGGTTGCTGGAGTAGTGGGGGGTGGGAGGGATGGGGTGACTGGGTGATAGACACTGGGGAGGGTATGTGCTATGGTGAGCGCTGTGAATTGTGTAAGACTGTTGAATCACAGACCTGTACCCCTGAAACAAATAATACATTATATGTTAAAAAAAAAAAAAGTAGGAAGGGAAAAATGAAGGGGGGACATCAGAGGGGGAGATGAACCATGAGAGACTATGGACTCCAGGAAACAAACTGAGGGTTTTAGAGGGGAGGGGGCTGGGGGGATGGGTTAGCCTGGTGATGGCTATTAAAGAGGGCACATATTGCATGGTCACTGGGTTTTATACACAAACAATGAATCATGGGACACTATATCAAAAACTAATGATGTGGGGCGCCTGGGTGGCTCAGTCGTTAAGCGTCTGCCTTCGGCTCAGGTCATGATCCCAGGGTCCTGGGATCGAGCCCCGCATCGGGCTCCCTGCTCGGCGGGAAGCCTGCTTCTCCCTCTCCCACTCCCCCTTCTTGTGTTCCCCCTCTCGCTGTCTCTCTCTCTCTGTCAAATAAATAAATAAAATCTTAAAAAAAAAAAAAAAGAAATTTGAATGTGCTGGGTACTCCAGGTACATTTTCTCATTAATCCAGTGTGTTAGGTAATATTGTTTTCACTACACAGGTCACTATATAGAAGTCACTCAGAGAATAAGTTACAGAGCTGGGATCAAACCCAGTCCTGTCAATTTCCAGAAACCGAGTCTTTTTTGTTGCTGTTTTTTGATTATGTGAACATTACGCCTATACAACAATGAAGATTTTAAAAGAAAGCAAACACAATCTTGTAATTGGTAGATATTTTACATAAAGACTTCTTTGTACTTTTTGTAGATCTGTTCAGAAATGTTTTGCTTGGATCAACTCTAAGATCGGTTAAGAACACATAACTGTACTACATGCAGTTTTCAGTGAACTTTTCCAGATTACCGGCTATGAAATTTGATGGCATATCTCATGATTCTCTATCCTCCCCCCAGTTCATCCTTGTTTCAGAAGTCCTAGAAATGACTGGGATATAGGACAGAAATTCCTACCATTTGATTGTTGTCATGGATGCTGTGATGTGCTGCCTCCCTAGATTCCCTGCTTCAGGATGGAGGCAGTCATTCTCTCACCTGCTGGGAGAGTCAACTGATAGCTCTCAGATGAGCATTTCTCCAAGAATTGCCCTTCCTCAGCTGAAGAAAGCTGCCTTACAGCCATTTCTGATGACTGACCAATGATGGGTGGTGGTGGGAGAGAACCCAAGTGTGTAGGTGTTCAGTGAGCAGACTGTGCTAGGGAGGTGTGGGCTCCAGGTTCCAAAGAAGCTAAAGATGCCAGGACAGGTCCAACTCTGTCCCCTCGGTGGCCCCTCCAGCCGTTGCAGGCATTCCAGCCCCCCTCGCTTAGCCTTCCTCCAGACAGATACTGCACCCAGGAGTGTGGGAGCCAGGTGTGGGGTCCCCACCAAGGCTGAGAGGGAGGAAGAGGACCTCACTGACTTTAAAGAGTTAGGGAGATACTGGTCAGAACTGTTTGCCTTCACCTCTAGCTGGTGGAACAGCAGCTGCAGGCGGAAGTATTTTATGATGTGTGGCTGTATGCCAGGAACAGTCCTATTTAGCCATTAAGATGTAAAACAACACAGTTTTACAGGATGTTTTAGCCTTTGTTTTTATTGTGGCTTTCTTACTAAGTGCCAGACACCGTGCCAAAAGTTAGGCGTGCACTATCTCTTTTAATCTTTACTATAGCCCGTTGACAGCAGCCTTGAATGAACTGATTGGAAAACTGAAGTTCAGAGAGATTAAGGAATTGCCCCTGGAATTCACCATAATTAAGAACATCTAGCAAGTGGAAGGCAGGTCTATCAGGAATTTCAGAGTCTTGACTCAAGCTGCTTTCTGCTGACTTGCCATGATGCTGTAGCCCACCGGAATCACTACCCAAAGAGCTCGTGTGACAAGCTTAAAAAGATCCAGCTGCAATCTTCCTAGCAGCAGCAAGGCCTAGCCTAGTGTTTTGTACATAGGAACTAAATGGAATTAAAAGGTGCTGACAGATCGCTTTAACGATAGATGTCAATGGGACAGACCAAAAAAAGGCAGAGTCGACTTTTTATTCACACCATGGAAAAGAACTGAAGTCCCATCCTCATTCATCAGAGTCTTCTAGTTCCTGTGATAAAGCAGAACTTGCAAAATCGGATCCCAAGGTGACGTGTTTTTCTTGAACTGAAAGTACAAATGAGTCAAACGTTGTCATTGCTGTCTGAGACAAGTGGTTAGGTGGGCACATTTACCTGCGGGAACAGCCTCCTTCTGAGCCGGTCCCTTGCCGCAGGCTGCTGCCTGCTTTGGCTCCCCACGGTGTCCCCAGCTGCTGACACGCTTCCTGGCACGTAGGAGACTCTGGATAAATCGGTGTTGAAAGTCAATGAGCTGTTCTGAGCAAAGTCTCAGGGTACTGGGATTGGGATAGAGAACACCCACTGAGCATCAGTACTATGCTAAATGTTGGGGGTACAAAGGTGGATTCAGTAAGCTACAAAATTTGCCGGGCCCAGTGCAAAATGGAAATGAGGGGCGCCTGCACCTCGTTCAGATATTAAGAATTTCAAGACAGTGACAGCAGAGCGTTAAACCAAATGTGGGGCTCTTCTGAGTATGGGGTCTTGTGTGACTGAGTAAGTTCCATGCCCAGGAAACTGGCCCTCCATGAATTAGAAAGTTTCTGTTATCAAACGGTTCTCAGCTCAGTGGGCAAGAAAAAAAGCCTACACAATGATGATTTGGTGTGATAGTGTGTTTTGGGAGGGAGTGTGAGCGTTATGAGAGCAAAGACTCACTTAGACCTCACACAGGTATTATAATCTCCTTTGTTTAACCTAAAATACTTTTACCGTATTACCTGTTTAATGCCTTATCGAGGTATATATAATTCACATACCATGCAAGTCGATTCACCCATTTAAAGTATACCGTTCAAATGGGGCCCCCGGGTGGCTCAGTTGGTTAAACATCTGCCTTCTGCTCAGTTCATGATCCCAGGGTCCTGGGATCGAGTCTGATATCGGGCTCCCTGCTTAGCGGGGAGCCTGCTTCTCCCTCTCCCTCTGCCCCTCACCCAACTCATGCTCTCTCTCTCTCTCCCCCACCCCTGCCCTGCTCCTGATCTCTCTCTCTCTCTCTCAAATAAATAAAATCTTAAAGTGTACCATTCAATAGTTTTTAGTATACTGATAGAGATATGTAACCATGACCACAATCAATTTTAGAACATTTTCATCCCTCCAAAAGACACCCCACTCTCAGGAGCAGTCACTCCCCATTTTCCTCCACTCCTCCCAGCCCAAGGTCACCGCTGATTTTGTTTCTCTCTCTCTTTGTGAAATAAATAAATAAAATCTTTTTCTTTTTTAAAGATTTTATTTATTTATTTGACAGAGAGATACACACCGAGAGAGGCAACACAAGCAGGGGGAGTGGGAGACAGAGAAGCAGGCCTCCCGCTGAGCATCCAGGAGCCCGATGCGGGGCTTGATCCCAGGACCCCAGGATCATGACCTGAGCCGAAGGCAGATGCTTAACGACTGAGCCACCCAGGCGCCCCGCTAATTTTGTTTCTGTCTCTATAGATTTACCTATTCCTAAGAGTGGAATTGTTGGTGATGCTGTGTTACTCAATTATTTAAATAACAGCTTTATTGAGATATCATCATATATCATAAAATCCGCCCTCTTAAAATGTACAATTCAGTGGTTTTTTTAGTATATGCACAGGGCTGTACAACTGCTACTATCTAATTCTAGAACATTTTCATCATCCCAAAAAGAAATCTCATACCCCTTAGCAATCATACCCTCCAGGTCCTGGCAGGCACTAATCTGCTGTCTGTCTCTATGGATTTGCCTATCCTGGAAACGTCATATAAATGGAATCATCCTATAATATATGATGTTTGTGTCTGACTTCTTTCACTTAGCATAATATTTTCAAGGTTCATCCATTTTGTAGCACATATGTAATCTCCTTTTTATAGATGAGGAAACCAAGACTCTGGGAAGCTAAATGATTTGCTCAAGGTCACATAGGTGGTAAGTAGAAATATTAGGGTGACCTTAGAGCCAGTTTGCCCAGGACTGTCCCAATTTTAGCACTGAATGTCCCATTCTTGGGAAATCCCTTGGTCCTGGTCAAACCGGGACAGGTGATCACCCTGGGTGGGATTCAGCCTAGTCTGCCTGCGATACAACTTTGTGTGATAAAGAGGTGCAGGATTCTGCAGGTGAAACCAAACCAGCATATCCTAGAATAGTGTAGAAAACTTGGACATTATCTCAATACCCCTTAAACCAATCTTTGTGCTCCTTTCATTTATGTATCTAAGTCTCCACTTTAATATTCCCCAACTTTTGATCTCAGGGTTGTAAGTTCGAGCTCCATGTTGGGTGTAGAGATTACTTAAAGATAAATTTTTTTTTTTGAAGATTTTATTTATTCATTTGAGAGATAGACACACACAGAGCACAAGGAGGGGGAGAGGCAGAGGAAGAGGGAGAAGCAGAATTCCCGCTGATCTGGGAGCCCGACATAGGGCTCGATCCCAGGACCTGGAGATCGTGACCTGGGCCGAAGGCAGATATTTAACCATCTGAGCCACCCAGGTGCCCCTAAAAATAAATCTTAAAAAAAGAAAAAAAAAGTAGGATGCAGTCATCATGACACTTTACCCCTAAATGCCTAAAATATGGATCTTCTAGAAAAAAGACATTCTAATAAATAACCACAATACCACTACTATCACACCTAAGAAAATTAACATTAATTCAATAATGCAATTGAATATATTCTCTATATTCAAATTCCTCCAATGGTCTTAAAATTGTCTTTTTTTTAAAAAAAAGATTTTATTTATTTATTTGTCAGAGAGAGGGAGAGAGAGAGAGCGCAAAAGCAGGGGGAGCAGCAGGCAGAAGGAGAAGCAGGCTCCCCGCTGAGCAGGGAGCCAGATGCGGGACTTGATCCCAGGACCCTGGGATCATGACCTGAGCCGACGGCAGATGCTTAATGGACTGAGCCACCCAGGTGTCCCTTTTTTTTTTTTTTTTAAGATTTTAAAAATGTCTTTCATAAGCAGACTCTTTTCTCCTCTAAGGTGCAGTCTAATGAAGATTTACACATTGCATTTGGTTGTTATCTGCTTACTCCCTCTTAGCCAAGGAAAAATCTCTGCCTTTTGGTGGTTTCCTTGACATTTTAAGCTAGTTTTGTTTTTTTTTTTATACAGGTTTTTTCCAAATTCTGGATTTGCTTGACTATTTCCTTGTTTAGATTCAGGAAAGATTCTGCTTAGGGGGTGTTGTGTACCTCTTAGTGTGTAAGATCAGTGCCCATCGTCTTACCATTGCTGATGCCGAAGTTTGACTGCTTGGTTAAAGAGTATGTCTACCAGGTCTCACCATGGTAAAGGTACATCTTCCTTTTGGAATTATTAACTGATCTCTGAGATGCTACTTTGAAGCCATGTGATTATTTTGTTCCCTAACATCCTTTCACTCAATAGCTTTAGCATCTGTTAATGATGGTACACTGAAGCAATTACTATATTGGCAGTTGCAAACTCCCTTATTCATCTACATTTACTAGCTGGCATGCTTTTGAATCACTGTGAACTCATAGTTTTTTTACATTTCATTTAATGTGTTATAATCCATTACCATCATTAATTTTTTGATGCCCAAATTGCCCAAATTTTGGCAACTGGGTGCTCCTAAAATCCAAGATTTGAAAGGTCTTTAAAAGCTAATGTATATGTCACAAAATATGATGGTTTAGGGGCCATGAGACTCTAAAAAGTAGACCATATTCATATATTATTAAATACTTTTTGGATAGTTTGTTGGCATGAAGTGTTTGCTACCTAAAACAAGTTCAGAAACAATCTGTTGACAACACCTTTGATACTCTTAGAAGCTATGTTGTAAAACATTTTCTTTGAACTTGATGTATTGTGATAGGACTTCTTCCTAAGAATACAAACGAATTTTGATCTTTATATATTATTTGAATTTATAACAAGATTTTAAATGTCTTTAACCCAACTTTCCAAAGTGGCACAGGAAGAGTCAGAAAATTAATACAGCTGCATTGGATGCTGGAAATTTCATCTCCTGAGCAATGCTGATGGAGTATAAGAATGAAGGAAACTCAGGGCGCCTGGGCGGCTCAGTCGTTAAGGGTCTGCCTTTGGCTCAGGTCATGATCCCAGGGTCCTGGGATCGAGCCCCACATCGGGCTCCCTGCTTCGCGGGAAGCCTGCTTCTCCCTCTCCCACTCCCCCTGTTTGTGTTCCTACTCTCGCTATCTCTCTCTGTCAAATAAATAAATAAAATCTTAAAAAAAAAAAAAAAAGAATAGAAGGAAACTCTAAGTAGCCCCCAAATAGATAGAATTGGGTTGGGTTGCAAGTCATAGAAGGCCAAACAATGGCTTTACCCCATGGGGACTAAATTTCTTCTCATGTAATAAACCCAAATGTGGTCAGTTCAAGGCTAATGCAGCTGCTCAATGATGTCGTCAAGGCTTCTTCTTTCTTTTTTATTTCACCATCCTTAGTCTGTCGCTTTTGTCCCATTCTAAGATGGCTACTGAACTTCTAAGGTATTGTATCTGTGTCAGGAAGAAGAGGGAAGGGATAAAGGTCAAACTGAATCAGTCCCTATCAGGAAATGTTCTCAGAAGCCCCAGGCAGATCCTTATGTTTATATCTTGTTGGCCAGAATTGGAACATCATGGTCCCTTTCCCTGCAAGGCAGTCTACAGTAGAAGAAAGTGAAGGAGAAGGGAGCTACAAAGAGCTTTTGGGCGCCAAAACACAGTATCTACAGGCTTGTAAATAGCTAGGTATCTTTAGTGAATATTTCACAAAAGTGACATCTAAAGAAGTTACCATGGCCAACCAAAGTCTGTTGCCTTCCATTTATAAAGCAAAAATTTTTTGAGCATCTTCTATGTACTATTACTTCACTGAGAATAGAAAGATAAAAGTGATATATTCTTCATTTGTTCTCTTTATAACATCTTTTTGAAAGTTCCAAGTAGTTAGTAAATCCCATAGGACTCAGGGGACAAGCAGGTTTGCTCAGCTTTATGTTATCTCTTCACAACAGTTTCACATGCAATCAAAACAGGAATTGAATCACACCATTAAGATAACTAGCTCAAAAAAAAAAAAAAAAAGATAACTAGCTCAGTCAACTATTCAGTATTCTTTCATGTAAATGGTTCTCTTCTGAAAAATTATCCTAAATTCAATTCATATTCAGATAGTCTTGCCAAACTAACTTCAGTAGCTTGGTTGGACCAGCATTATTTCCAATGTTTATGGTAACTTGTTTATGTTTATAGAATAATTATGATAGCCTGTATTATACTAAATGATAACAGAGTAATATTTGGGGTAAACTACTTATAAATATAACTTAAAATCATAGTGATCTCACCCTAATTCCTTGTCTGAATAGGCAAAGCATAAACATGTAGATTTCCTTAAAGAAAACTGTTGCATTAGGCTTCAAATTCCCTAAGATTTTCTAGATCAGAGATAGGCATACTATAGCCAAGGGGCCAAATCTGGACTGCTGTCTGTTGTAAATAAAGTTTTATTGGAACCCAGCACACCACTTGTTTATGTATTGTCTTAGGCTGCTTTGTAACTACAACTGGCAGAGCTGAGTAGTTGTGATAGAGACGATTTGGCCCTCAAAGCCTAAAATATTTGCTATCTGGCCCTTTACAGAAAAAGTTTTACTTACCATTACTTAGCATATATTAGGTGCTCAATCAATGCTTCTTAATTCATTGAATGAATGTATTCAAAGCTTTCACCTGGATATGATAAATCAACAAACCAACAAATCTAAACGCAAAGCATTTAATACTTCCCCAATTTATCTGACATTTGCTTGTTTGATTGTAGTTTGCTATTGTTGACAGACCATATCCCTCACAAGGAGCCTCTTAATGCTTTGAGATTCCAGAATGCAAACTGCTCTAGGCCTAAGTTTTCAAAAAGTTGGCCTTTGGGCTAAATATGTCTCATTGACATGTTTTATTTGGCCCACACAATGTTGCTGTTGTTTGTTTTAAAAGTAGCATTAGCTGCCAACATTTAAAAATAAGGAGACTTCACATAATAATCTAAATTTCCAGCTTCTCTTGAAGATTTGAAAGATCAGACAATGTGAGCTTACAATTTGGTTAGGGCCATAACCACCTGGGGCTGAGCAGCTGTTGCCTCCCCAGATGGGGTAAGTGCTCCCCAGTTCCCCACAGTCCCCCACTCGCGATAGTCTTACCCATGGCCGACCCCAGCCAGGTACCTTATCTGCCTGGCCCTTCTGTAGACTTTTGTATTTGGGATCTTCACTCTAGGAGTATCATTTCCTACAAAGGCCGCTGAACTAGAACACTAGTCTACAGCTTCATCTTCTTGGATTGAAAATAGACTGGTACATCTGAAGACAAAACAGGAAAGAATGACAATGCTATTAAGACCGTTACCTTTATTCCCACTAGAACACAACTTTATTCCACCCCCTCTTTCCTTTTTCAAATGAGCTTGAGGACTCAACCTGCTTTCCTTCCAGCTATTCAGCTCCTTCCACCCACTCCATCCCCTGGAGTTGTTTACCCCAACCCCTGGAGTGCTGTCTCCCCCAGTTCCTTGCTTCCTTGCTGCCCTTGAAAACAAACACCTTGGCCCTTTTTGTTTTTAGAGTTTTACTGTTAATCATTACGGGGCAACAGACAGGAAATAACAAGGAGGAAATCACCAAGTTAAAAAAAAAAAGTTATGGTTCTTACAGTCATAGTCCCTGATTCCTGTGATGAGGTGGCCCCTGGAGGTACCCTATGTTTATTCTCTCACCTTAGGTTCTCATCGCTGGTGGATTGTGTTTTATAGAGGGCCTAGAGATTCTGGAACATCCAAATGGTGCTGAAG
This sequence comes from Halichoerus grypus, assembly GCF_964656455.1. Lineage (NCBI taxonomy): Eukaryota > Metazoa > Chordata > Mammalia > Carnivora > Phocidae > Halichoerus > Halichoerus grypus. Next base: position 176,238,468 of record NC_135713.1, read on the forward strand.
AATCGCCTGGAGAGAATTGGAGCCATTAGGTGGCAGCACAGGGTATATCTTTTCAAGTCTTTCTACACCAGGCTGGCCGATGTGAGGCACCCAATTGTCTAGGAAAGGGTAACTTAGCACCTGGTTAGGACAAGCACTGGGGCTGAGACCAGCAAGAGGAGAAGAGCCCCCCAAGAGGCTCCCAGTCACACTGCTGTCACGGAGCCAAGTGTGGAATTCTTTTCTCCCCTGCCTTTCCCTGATATGGTGATCAGAACCACAGACTCTTAGCACTGATAAGAAGCTTCCAGTCCAACACCTTGATTATGCTGATAAGCAAACCGAGGTCCTGAGAGGCTGGACTGGCCTCCTATCGGTGCCAGGTCATGAGACCAGTCAGACATTTCTGTAGCTTCATTCGTGCCCGCCAATCCTTCCGGTCTGAACCTCCTGGTTCAAAAGCATTTACTGAAGTCTGCTTAGTATAGTCAAAGACTGATTTTCCTAGTTTTGAAGGTGAAACTAAGGTGGCGTTTTTGGCCTCTGACTGAGCAGGACTTCTTACAGGAAACAGAGACTTAACTGGACACAGGTCAACAAAAGTAAGCTTGGTTTCTGCCTCCACCTACTTAACCCATCTGGGAGAAAAGTGAGGGCCCCTTATCCAGAAGGCGAGTTATGGCTCTCCACACTCTATGCAGGCCAGTGTGGGCTCTAGTTTATGGGATCAGCTAGTATTAACTGTGGCTCTTATCAAGAGTGGCCTAGCGTATCAGGGCTGGGCCATGCACACCCAAATAATTCACCAGTCCCCTCAAATGACATTAGTAAAACCACTCATACTGCTCAAATTTAAACACAAATTCAAACAATTGCATTATAACAGAATCATGTCCTCAGGCTTCAATTAGTTTAGAGGGCAGTGCATGACCCAAGGGAAGAGGACTTACCTTTGATCGTGAGGTAGCATTTACTTGAAGGGGTCAGGGTCTCACAGGAGAAATTTGGCTGGAACTACTACCAATAAAAAGTTTTACTTGTTTATGTTGAGGCACCATCCTGGGTGTTTTAGGGTCTTGCTACTCAGATGGTGGTCCTCCAACCAGCAGCAGTACCTGGAAGCTGCTTAGAAATGCAGAATCTCAGCCCCATCCCATTCCTGCTGAATCAGCATTTTCATTTTAGCAAGATCCCCTATTGAGGCCCATGCATATTAAAGTTTGAGCTTTAGGACACCCTAGAGAAATACACCCTCAAATAGTCCCTACCTCAAAGAACTTATGGACTGGTTTAAGAGCACAAACCACACATGTGAAAAATGTCTTGAAAGTGACCACTAAGAAATGTATCATTAATGCCAGGTAGGCTGCCCTAGGACATATAAAATACACACATTGCGGTGTTTTTATTTTGTTTTTTGTTTTAAGATTTTATTTATTTATCTATCGGAGAGAATGAGAAAGCATGAGCAGGGGGAGTGGCCGGCAGAGGGAGAAGCAAGACACCCCAGGGAGCAGGGAACCCGATGCGAGACTCGATCCCAGGACACTGGGATCATGACCTGAGCTGAAGGCAGATGCTTAACTGACTGAGCCACCCAGGCGTCCAAAACACACACATTTTGAAAGGGTGCAAAGAACGATTATGGCTAAGAGGTGTCAGTCTGTGAGGTGTCGGGTGGAGAGATTTTGATAAGCATATATTAATGGAGAGGGAAAAGGACAGGGGAAGGCGTTTCAAGTGGAGAGATCAGGATAAAACCCAGGAGGAGGCAAAGTGTAAATTCTAAGCAGTGGCCTACAGATATTTTATGATCTTATGCAGGTCCCCAGACTTCCCTTGGATCCTTACAACACATCGCATGCTGCTGTGACTCCACATGCATGTAACCTCATCACATGTTATGTCTTTTGGTTTCGACAGGGGTTCTCATGGGAAGTCTTCAAATGTGCTCACCAACATGCAAACTTTTTTCCTTGGGATCAAATAGGCTGGTCCTTACCCTTTCCTTTCTTGTGCAGTTGGCTGTGATTTCTAGCTCTTCTTTTATAAGCGGGTAAAAGGAAATTCCTTACATGTGCACTCTCCTAAATTGTTTGAGCCTTTCTAATGTGGTGCAAATCTTCGCTGTAAAGCTCTTAATCAGATCTCATAAAAGATTAGTCCAAACCATGTTTTCAGTTTCTAGATAGTTAATCATCCTCGAGGGCCAGGAATTAACATGAAAATTGGAAACTTGTGTTGTTCCCGTCTTTACGTCCAGATTTAGTTTCAAAGCCAAAGTGATTGCACAGAAAATGAAATCCAGTTTCAGTGTTTATTTTCCAAATGAGCTGGTGTGATTGTAACCCTCTCTTCTTCACACACACATCTGATAACCCAAAGAGTTGACCCAGGGGTGAAACACAGCGGGCATGAAATGAGAGTGTAAGAGCGCCTCCACTGGATGCCCGAGGGAAAGCTGTCCCGCCAGCTTCCTGGAGCCGCACAGGTCAACTGGAGATTCCAGAAAAGAAATATGATAATCTGAGGAGATAACACCCTTTATATAATTCTTTAGAATAATTCCACCATAAGCTCAAGGGCTGTTCCCCTTCTCTGAGCGCTGTTGGGGGTCACTGAAATCAGGCTGGAGGCCCGAGTCTGTCCAAGTGGAGGTCGGTCCGCCCCTTGGCTTCAGGGCTGCAAATTCCTTTGACCAGCAACACTCTGGCAGGGAGGACCTCGACTGCCCAGGAGCAGCTGACTGCTCATCTCTGTCACAGCCCATCAGCAAGCAGCTTGTCACCAGCTGCCCAGTGCACCCAGAAAAAAAATGGTTCTTATATTCAGAGAGATAATTTGAGTTGATAGGAATAGCATCAGGGGAAGAGAATGGCATCACCAAATCAATACTTGAGCTTCACAGATTAATATCTTGGCTCTGGCTCTGAGTTTATATTCAGGAGGCCCTTGCTCCCAGACAGAGACACTAAATGGAACAGACATTTCATTCCCAACAACAGCAAATTCCCTTTTCTTAATGAGGAGTCAACTAGAGACTTGATACATTAAAGAAAATTCATTGAGAACATCCATTAGCTGTGAATTTTATGTTTATTGTGGCACACCTTTGGGAAATAATGTGGAGATGCTGGGAGAGGGGAGCTGCATGCCTGGTATGAATGCTGATTATAGGAATGAATCTTTCTACATCCATGTTCACAGAAGCATTATGCACAATAGCTAAAACAGAAGTAACCCACGTGGCCGTTGATGGATGAATGGTAAAAAAGGAAATGTGGTAGACACATACAATGGAATGTCATTCAGCCTTTTTTAAGGAAGGAAACGCTGATACAAGCCACAACATGGATGAACCTTGAAGACATTATGCTAAGTGAAATAAACCAGATATGAAAAGGACCAATACTGTACGATTCCATTTATATGAAGCACCTAGAGTAGAGTTCATAGAGACAGAAAGTAGAATGGTTGTTTCCAGGGCCTGGGGCGAGGGGGCGATGGGATTTATTATTTAATGGGCACAGAGTTTCAGTTTAAGAAGATGAGAAAGTTGGGGCGCCTGCGTGGCTCAGTCGGTTAAGCGTCTGCCTTCGGCTCAGGTCATGATCCTGGAGTCCTGGGATCGAGCCCTGCATCGGGCTCCCTGCTCAACAGGGAGTCTGCTTCATCCTCTCCCTCTGCTCCTCCCCCACTTGTGCTCTCTCTCCTTCATTCTTTCTCTCAAATAAATAAATAATAAAAATCTTAAAAGAAAAAAAAGAAGATGAGAAAGTTCTGGAGATGGATGATGGTGATGGTTGTACAACAATGTGAATGTACCTACTGCTATCGAACGGCACACTTAAAAATGGTTAAAATGGTAAATCTTTGTTATGTATATTTTGTCACAATAAGGGAAAAATGAATCTTTTATCCAACAGTCAGAGAGCAAATCTTTTATTTAAAAGAATCTCAACATCATTGGTTCCAAGGAGACTTCTTGGAAATGTTCACTGGAGTACAAGTGGTTTAACCCCTGATTGAGTTTACTGTGGGACATAAATTTATAATCATAGAGGTTGACAAACTGATTACATATCAATCAGCCATGCAAAACAACACAGATTGCAACATGGTGACATAAGATTTACCAGCTAAGCAGTTTTCCTATCTTGTAGATCAGGGCTTTTCAAACTTGAATGTGTATGGGAATCACCTAGGCATCTTGTTAAAAATGCAGATTCTGATTTAGTAAGTTTGGGTTGAAGCTTGAAATTCCACTTATCTAAAGGGACCCCATTTTAAGTAGCAAGCGTGTAGATCTCTCTTCAGTTAAGATTCCTGTCCACACCTTGGAGGTAACGCCCCCCTCCTCAAAACTGAACATAAGCATCTCCAGGTTTGAGTAAAGGAGAGTCTCTGGGTGGTATTAATTGTTCCTGGGATTCTCTCACTTTGCTTATTACTACCATCAAAATTCACGTTTCTCGGATCTACAACCCCTTCTTTTTCTTCAGCCCAAGCATGGACAAAACATAAATAAATCATTTGCCCTTTAGGTATAGGCCAGATCAGCTGCAATTTCCAAAATCATGCTCACAGGAAAGAAGGAGAAAGGAAGGAAAGAAGGGAGGGAGGGAGGAAGGAAGGAAGACAAGCTGTCAAAACAGACAGAAGGAGGGAGAATGGAAAATAAGACAAAAACTAAAAGCACAAGAATTCTGAAGTCCTCTATAAGAATCCTTCAGTGACTATCCATTGTTTTCAGGCTAAAAGTTCAGACTCCATAGGAAGGGCTTATCAGGGCCTGATGAGGTCCCTCTCCACCTGTCCTAGCTCCTCTCTTGCCATTCCCCTCCACGTTCAGCCACAATGAATTCTATTCTTCCTTGCCTTTACAGTTGCTCTCTTCTTGATCTGGAACCTCATCCCCTCCTTGTATCACCTGGCTCAGGCACTGTCTCTTCTGAAAAGGCTTCTCTAACCATGTTGCCACCCTCATTTCCTCCCCTCCGTGCTGGGTTGTCTTTCTCTGCCTTCAACTGCACACAGCGCTTACCTCTATCATAATACTTCACAGTATGTTTTAATTGTATTGGACTGTGAGCTCTTTGAGGGGTGGGAAGATGTCCTTTGTCCCTAGGACAGTGTCTAGAACATACGAAGTGCTCAAACAATGTTTGTTGGACGAATGAGCAAATGCAAAAGAACTGTAACATTGTGTGACATTTGAAGAAGACATTGCTTAGTTCCTAAAACACCATGAAGCTGCCCTCAGAATGACTTTCCTAAAGGTCAAACACGCTGACACCAATTTCTGTGTTCCAGCAACTGCAACTAAACTCCCCTAATTCTGATAAGCTGTATTACCCCAGCTTCCTCATTTTATAGTATCCTCTGGAAGACCAAATGCAAAGAAATACACATGGTGGTAACAGTAGTTTTTTAAATGGAATTTAGTGGAAGGCTAGAATCTCTTTGAGTATTAGTATGCTGCTTGCATTCTTCTTATTGCCAGTTTGGCCCTAAAGTAAGTCTGTAAAATTGCAAAGACTCCAAATTGGAGGTCTCTGGGCATCTAGGTGTTACTAGCAACTTCCAGATTGGTATATTTATGCATGTATCTGAGCATTTTTCATAGTTTCTGCCTGCTTTATGCAAAGTACTATGCCAGGGGCTGTAGGGAACTCCTCCTGCCCTCAGAATCTTTGCCCTTTAGTGGCCTGGTCTGTGCTATTTAATTTCATGGTCTCAGCACCCACCTATCCCCTGGTCAACCTCTAGCCTCCATTTCTCCTGTCAACTCTAGACAGATGTTTCTAATAGCCACGGAGCTTGCCCACGTGAATGTCATGCACACATCTTAAAGGCAGTATGTCCTTATCTTTCCTCCCAAACCTGTTCTTCTTCTACTAGCTACTCTGGTTAATGGAACCCTCATTTCCTTATCTACCCAGGCTATTGATGCCTAAGTCAAGATTTTTTCCTTTCTGACGTCATCCCCATCAATCAATTATCAAGTCTTACTGATTCAATCTCTCAAGTCTTCCTGAATCCATTCTGTTCCATCTTTTTCAACTATCACGACTTATCACTTCTCATCTAGATTATTGAAATAAGCTTCTTGCTGCTTTCTTGGCCCCCGATCCTTCCCCAGGATAACCCTTCCTGCAGACTGCTGCTGGAATGTCTTTCTAAAGCCCAAACCTAATATTGTCCTTCCTTTACTTAGTCCTTCAACAAATCCCTTTTATCTATAAAATAAAGTCCAAAGCCCACATAGAGAGCTACAAAGCTCTACGTGACTTACCTTTTACCCCACTCCTCTTCTGACACTCTCCCCACATACCTTAAGATCCTTCCAGACCAAACTCCTTTGCATTTCCTCAGCACACCATGCTGGCTCCTCCTGCCGGGACGTTCCAGATGCTCTAAAATTTCAGCCTAGAAAACTCCTGTTATCTTTAGATCAAATCAAATATCATCTCCTTTGTGAAGACTTCACCTCAGAGCACTCAGTGCATGCTTCTGTGAGCACTTCCCATGTTGTATTATAATTATTTTTTCTATGCCTCCTGCCCTCTTGGACTGAGCTCCTAGGATACAACGACCATGTCTCACTCTGTTTTGTATCTTGGCGTTTGACACAGTACTTGGTGCGTATCAAGCCTGCCATAAATGTTCAATGAGGGACTGATCGAATAATTGAATGAATAAACAACTGACTGTGATAGAAGTCAGAATAAGAGCAGTGAGAAAGATGCAAATAAACTGCTGCCATAGGGTGTTTAGGGGATTGGGTCATATTTATTTGGAAGACAAAAAAAACCGCTGTGTAACTGTAATCTTTCAATTTAATCCTATATATGTGTTTATGCCTTAAAGCAGGATTTACTCATGACCCACTCTTTCTCCAACTTCCACCCCCAAATGACACTAATTTTACCTTCTGGCTCTGGTGTGATAGACCTTTAGTTCATATAACATATATGATATTACATATAATAATCTGGACTCATGATAATTTACCTATTTATAAATGGAGATTCTTTCTTTTTCTAAGAAGGATATAAGGGGCAACCTCACAGCTGTGTATGTGTTCCTACTGTACCTTCTTGTAGAGAAGGTACCCAAATGTTTGCTGAATGAAGATCTAAAGGATTGCCCAGGCCCCACTGGTACTTTTGAGTTGCTTGGCAAACACTCATACCCCTTGAGAACTAGCTCTGGTACTAAGCCGAAGCACCCTCCCTACCCTACATGTCTGACTGCATTTCTGTCCATTTTCAGTTCACTTGGATTATATCTTGTTTCACATAGATCTTTTGAACTTAGAACACTGAAGGTCTGTGTATCTTCATGGCTCATAGCTCCCGTAGTGCTGATCTACCCTAGTGTGGTTAATGTTTAGCCCCGTTTTAAACCACTGGTTGAATGTCCTTAAGACTAAAAGAATAACAAGCACATGATAACAGATAGCTTGGGTTTATGTAGTGACAGCTGCTTTGTGGACAGCACCTCAGTGATCCGTTTAGCGTTCCTCTCAGATATGTCACCCTCCATTCCAAAAAGAGAAAAGGAATCACAGAGCCAACCCAAGGGCAGTTCCTGAGGGGCCTGATCAAGAAGCAAAGTCTACTAACCTCCAGAACTTTCCTACGGGTCTATTGTATATAGGGATCCTGCACAGAATCTGGAACCCAAATCTCTGGATTCCCAGACCTGTGCTTGACTCACCAGGTAGTAATGAATGTCTATGTTTTCTGCAGGTTGAATTGTTCCCTCAGAGCAGAATTATCATTTTATTTGCTGTCTTTTCCTTCTGCCATGGACAATTATTGGTGGCTGCCCCTTCTCTCTTCCTAATAGGTCTCCAGATTTCTGAGCCACGTGGGAAGGGCCCAACGGTCTTTCATCTAGGGATGAGTTCCACTGGCTATCAGCTCATCCATGTATCCTCTCACACTGAACCCAGTCGTGGCTTTAGGGACGGCCCGTGACCTAAAATGGTGTAATCTGAGTGATTCTTGGGAGTTTGCAGGGAATGTTGGGACTTGGACTCTTTTCAGCCTGGTAAATGGTACGTCTTATTTCCGCTGCGGCCATAGTGAAAAGCCTGAAGCTGGCAGGAGAGAGGACGGGTTGCGTCATGTGGTGTCAAAAGAATGAATCCACCCAGAAGCAGCAGAACGAAGAAATGGATCCCTGTTGTTTGAGTACTGGATTAAATTGTGTCTGGATCCCCAGTGAGCCGATAAATTCTCTTTATTGGTTAAGCCTGTTTGAGGTTGTTTTACTTCACTTGGATCATTAAACTTCCTCACTGATATGCCCTAGTTAGATGATAAACTGTGACAGCAGAGACCATATCTATCTTGATCATCGTACCCCCTGGTGCACAGTAGGCATTCAATAAATAAGTTTTGAATGGATACGTGCCGGCTGGGAGGGACACGTTCTATAAACTCCCTTTACTCCTTTGACTACTGAAGAACCTGGTGTTCCTTTCTTTTTTTTTTTTAAGATTTTTATTTATTTATTTGAGAGAGCGAGCCAGCACAAGCGGGGGGTAGGGAGCAGAGGGAGAAGCAGGCTCCCCGCTGAGCAAGAAGCCCAATGCGGGACTTGATCCCAGGACCCTGGGATCATTACCTGGGATCATGACCTGGGATCATGATCCAGTGTTCTACAGGAAAGTAGTGACATGGACCTAGAAGCCAGGGTCTCACCTCAACCCAAGGCTTTTTCTAGCCACCAGGAAGTCTCCCAGTAAATATGTTGGGGTCTTTGTAGAGACCCCAACATAGCAGTCCCCCCCACTTCTCTCCGAGTTTTGAACTGAAGTAGAGGACTGTTGTAAGCTAGATGAGGGGCAAAAATAACCTTTACTACTAATAAAGCTGATATTAGAGAATGTGGCTGATACTGTCAGACAAATGATCTTCCCAATACTCAAGCTCAGAATTAGACAGACGTGGCCACTCAGTGATAGGCAGGTGGGCCAGAAGGGCCTTCCCTTCTCACCCTAGAGGAGCAATGTTGACCCCCAAGAAGAAAGGAAGAGAAGATAGCATAAGACAACAGTTTCTCCTTGCAAACTCACCAGTCATAGGAAACCACTCCTCCTTCCCAGGGAAGAATGAGGGGGTGGAGAGAAGCCAAGAGTGTTATGCTAATTGGGCTCCTTTCACAAGGATGAAAACAGCTAGAGTAGGAAGACCAAATCTCCGTAACCCTTGTCAGCTATGATTTGGTTAGGTCAGTTGATTCTGCCTTGTTTTCAATCAAAATGGGTTATTTTTCAAAGTAGAGGAATTAGCTGTCTAAAAGTATCATTCTCCACGGAATAACTCGCACACTATGGTAATATCAAGCTCCAGAAGAAGTCAGAGATCTTCATTTAAAATCATGCAAAATTCACAGGAAGAAATAAGAATTCACGTTAAAATCACACAATCAGGGGCACTAGGTGGCAAACATCCTTGTGCTTGCTCACCATGCCCATCAAAGGCATTTCAAGAGCACTGACACCTCACACTTCCCACACCGACTGTCAGTTTCTCGCTGATCTCAGAGCCACACGGTACCTATTAGTCACCAGGAGAGCCCAGCCAAAGTTTAACTCCTTGGTGACACAGGGGAAACGGTACTTCCAATTGGATTCCAGGAAATCTAGGGAAATGTTAGACAGGAAGTCTGTTACAGTGTTCCAAATTTCCCCAATGTCAAGGCTGGGGTTGGGAGCATTTTTCAAAACAAACGGTCAGTCTAGCAAATGATTGTCTGCCACTTGCTTTTGGTTTCACTCACCAGGGCACTTTTTCCTGCTTCCGTTTTTGGGTTTTTTTTTTTTTTTTTTTTTTTAAGGTAAACATTTACCATCAAGGCTCCAAAAACCATTGTTTGTAAATTTGAAGTTTGGGGACAAATGAATTACCAGATCAACTAGACATTTGCTACATATGGTAGATTTGGTACGTAACGGTACATTTAAAATTCAACAAGTTTTATTGAAAACTGTGGTGTTGGCTGTTTAATGTGACTCTGAGCACAGTGAGAACCAGGATACCCTGAACCAGCACAGATCTCCTCCTGCTGCTAACACAAAGCTTTGATCTCATCCTGCCCAGCTCCCTGGTAGACTTTTTGCTGGAGGTCACACTAAGTAGGTTTTGCTGGTCAGTTCTGGGAGAGAACCCAAGCTAACAGTGGAAACCCATAACACAGCAGAGTGAGACAATATGTTCCCATCTTCTCTCCTCATATGCAAAGCTATTTTCTCATCTGTTACCTGCTCCTATTTTTACCATCAGCAGCTCTCCGATGCCACTTTAGCTATTGATAATTGGCAGTGAGTTTTGCAATTTAACAGCTGCCCAGAATCAATTCCGAAGAACTGCACAGAAACCACTTCCCAAAAAGCAAATATGGGGGTTACTCAGCTGCTTACCTGCCCTCCAATCCCTTTCTTAGCCCACACGTCATCTGCTGGAAGAACCTGAAACTTGAACCATGTGCCTAAATGCCCAGTTCTGAGTATGCAGTAGATATTTGAGAAATTCTCTTATTGATTGATGATTGACTAATATATGCCTAGAGGAAGGGAATGGGCAGTTCCATGAAGAGTTGCTGTGTAATTCAGAATGAAGGGCATTCCTGCTGACTCATAGCTCCTTTCTAATTTCAGTCCAAAGGCCCCAGGGAAAGATTTGGGTAAGAAAAGTGGCCTCAGAAAAAAGCCAGTGAAGTATGTTTGTTCCCCAGAAGAGAAACAATAGGGAATTGCCAAATGTGATGAGCTCACCTCTGTCTTTGCCGGTTACCGCGCTCATCAACAGTACCAATGAGGGGTCCTCTGTGAAATTGAACTTCCCACCCCACCCAAGCCGGTTGGAGACACAACCCAATGCTCTGGTTAGCTTCTCACGGCTTCTGCTCATATGCAGCATGGAGGGAGCCAATCCTCTTAGCATGACCTCTAAATGACACTTCCTAATACTCAAGATGGTGGGGTCTCCAGTCACTTGAGAAATGGGAGGCATCTATTCTTATAGAGACATTCTGTCATCTGGACAGCCTTGGGTAGGTGTTTTTTCTGTCTTTCCTCAGCTCCTAATCTGGTGGGTTTGGGGCAACCTTAGAAGAAATGCTTGCTAATGCAAGAGGGAGGGCGAGGGGAACAGTCAGCTGGAACCTAGAGCTGCTCAACCTCCCAGAACCCTCAGCATGCTCAGGCAGAGATTTATGGGCCTGTCTTTCCCTCGTGATTCCACATCGCGCCTCTTTAAACCGTCCTCAGCCGAGGAGCTATCATGGGGCCTGGTGTTTACAGCAGTGACTGAGACAACACAACCATGGAGATGCCAGCCCTGTTTGTATACTGACCTAATGGTCAAGGATCATTCCCTGGGCCTGAGAGCAACCTTTATTCTGTTTCCTTTGTGCAAAATGCCAGGATGCCCCTGCCTTAAAGAGGTTGACTCTGTTGTCAGCTATGGGAAAAAACAGCCAGAGTTGCTATTTACACCCTGAATTGCAAGCTGGGTAAAAATAGCATTAGCAGCTCGGTCCAGCTTCAAACCCCACTGCAGAAAGAGATTATTTTTGGAAGAGAAGATTTTCCTCCCCACCCACAGATCTGAAAATGGTCACCTCCCGGGAGGAGAAGAGGAGAGACAATCCCACGCAAAGGTGAAAAATACCCCCTTCTCCATCCGCCTGCCCAAGACAGCACAGCAAGAGCCAGACAAGAAATGCCTTCCCCCAACACCAGGTCAGGCCTCAGCACAGACCTGCAGGTGACCTAGTTCAAGGTACAGTGGGAATTAATTAACTTTGACTACAGTGAGAGGAGGCAGCTGCCTGAACCTGGATGTGGCCACCACCCTGTTGACCGTTATGATTGTTAGGCTATCTGTTTGCCTTTCAAAAAAGGAAGAAAAAAAGAATTGACCAGGGGCGCCTGGGTGGCTCAGTGGTTAAGTGTCTGCCTTTGGCTCAGGTCATGATCCCAGGGTCCTGAGATCGAGCCCCGCATCGGGCTCCCTTCCCTCATGAACTTGCTAGAGCTTAAGAGCTGGGGTCTGGGGTCCTGGGGATCTTTCTCAGGGTCAGGAAGTGACCCAAATGACAATCGGTGGAAGGAAAGTCCACTTTTTCCGTGAAGAAGTACTTGATAGATACATCGGAGTGTCTAAGGTGTCTATTACGACATGTATGTAATTGAAGAGATCTACCCCTGCGGATAGTCCCCAGGATATGTGAAAAATAGTAGAGAAAAAGACCAGATCAATAGTATCTTTAAATTGTTCTGCAGTCTGAAAGTGCCCAAGCCATCCAGAGCTGAGCCCAATAGGTGCTTAGTAAATATTTTTAGGAGGGACAGGAGCGGATCTTCCATATCCGTTCTCCACCTGACCCTCTTTCTTCAGAGATCCAGGAACCAAAACGAATCTTCCACCTTGAGGCAACATACCCAGGCATGCCTAACCAACTAAAAGAACAAAGAGAAGATTCCAGCACCTCCCAGCAACACACACGCAGACTGCCATCACCCCGACTCAGTGCGGGCACCAGAGTGGCGGCAGAGGGAGGCACGGCCGGGGAAAGATGGGGGCGAGCCTCAGGCACAAAGGCAGCTTGCTGCAGCTGGCTCTTCCTCAGGCTGCCCACAGCCCTAGGTTTTAGTCCTATATCTTTGTCACCTTCTAGCCCTGCCACTGTCACTTCACCTTTTTGAATCTCACTTTTTCCCTCTGAGAAGAGGGGTGATGATACCCCCCTGTTGGGGTGGGTGAGGACTAAATGAAGCGGCATATAGAGCGTGTGTTCCGTGCCTGGTACGGAGCAAGGGATACTCTGAACGCAGCGTCCGGGAGCAGTTGTTTTTCCTGTGGCCCAGCATGGGCCAGATGTGGGAATCTATCCTGCTTCCAGCTGCTAGGTGATGGCGTGTCTACCGAATGGCTGAAGTCTGAACTCCCTGAGCAAGGCATTGCATTAACAGAAATGACCGAAAACTTTCTGCCACATGATCAGGCCTCTCTGCACCATGCCCTTCATTCGCTGTGGACCTTCACCTCCTTGCTTCCACCTTTCTGTAACACCACTTCCCCAAGCCGTATCAGGAAGCCCGAAATAGGTTCTCCCTCCTCTGACGTCTCTGCCGGGGGGCAGCTCTGGCCGGCGCAGGGCTGGGTCAGCACTGGCTTCTCGGTTGAGGGAGGCTGCAGAAGGTAGCCCCCACAGCCCATTCCAAGTCACCCTGGCAGGGGAGAGTTACAGCTCTGCTGCATCAGAGCTATTTAAGCTATTTGTGTTCAGGGCTCTGAGACTCCCCAAGGCCCTGGGAAGGTCGGCTGCACATCCCTTTGATCGGGACCGCCTCAGGTTTCTATTTCCAAAGTTGAGAAATCCAGATCGTGCTGACTCTGGCCCAGGAGCGAAATGAGCTCAGGTCTGTCTCTCTCGCTGACCTCTCGCTGAGGATTGTAGGCCAAGGTGGCCAGGCTCTCCCCTTCAGCCTAAGTCAGCCTCCTCCTGAGTCAGCTTTCTTCACCTCCCTATTAATAGCCACTGCTTTGGCTGGCTCCACTCACAATATGATTACAGTTTAGTAATACATCTCAAATAAGGAAGCAGCAAACTTCCTGGAGCTGGGTTGCCGAGGGCCGGTAGAGCTCACACTCAGTCCCAGACGGCAGAGCTGGGGGCATGTTTTCTGCAGAAGGAGCAGCTGCACACAGGTTGGGGTGACTACGCCATTGGCCTCCAGGACAAGTTGCTGCTTTGGGATTTCTGTCTTGTTGAGCTGCCCCCGGTTTAGGGTAGGAGACAAGCATGCAGGATAACTTTCATTTTATTGGAGCCTTTATTCCCGCAGATATTCCTGGACAGGGCTGCAAAAATGTGGCTGTTATGCAATAAAAGAGAGTCAGCTACCCTGGACGGAAGTTCTGGTCCAAGCTGGGGTTTGGTCCAAGCTACCGAGGTCACCTTTTCTCTGACACTATAATAACACGGTGGCTTTTTTAGAGAGGCTCCGACTGTCTGGATGGGACTAGGCACTGAGAGCAGGCTGAACCCCAGCAAACGAATTGTTTTCAGGCCAGCCCCCTCTCCCTCCTCTGTCTCTCCCCAGTAAAAGCAGATGCGCTAAACAATGTTTAGTGTTAAATTCATACTGTTAAGCAACATAGTCAGGTCACCCTGTAATGTGTTCCAGCATTTTTGTTCTTTGTGAACCCTGGATAGGAAGAACACACAAGTTTAGGAGTGAGATGCCCCGGGTTCAAATTATGACTCAGCCTCTTGACTGAGAGGGCTTAGTAAATTTATTCTACTTTTCTGAACCTCCATCTTCTCATGCATATAAAGGGGATAATAATCTCTCCTGAAATGGTTTTAATACAAATGAAATGAGACAACTTTGGAAAAGATGCATAGTTCAGTACCTGGGATATAGTAGGTGATTAATAAACTCTTAATTTTCTTTCCGGAAAAATGAAAGGCAGGAAACGTGAGGGCAAACCAAGGCCATCCAAGCCTCTCACACTAGTGGACAAAAATGATCAGCATCTCTAACTGTGCAGACCCATGACCTACACATCTCTGATATGAAGGCTCACAGGAACAAGTTGAGCTTTGTTTCCCTTCTCTAGATTCATACCACTTAGAAGTCCCACACTGAGGCCCAATCTGGCCTGCAGTGCATCTTGCTGAGGCTGCAGTGAGGAGTCTCCTGGCTGCATTTTTCTTCCCTAGGAACCATGATCACAGTTCATACACGAAGGGTGGCTCAGGAAGAATGGGTAGGTGAAGGGGAAGGGAGCGGCATATATCTGTTCCACTGTAGTGGGCTTATCTATATTTCAAGGTCTCCCTGAAAAGAATCAGGTCAACCAAAACTCAAGAGTAAACTCTGCTATCAGCAAGGCCAAAGGAGAAACAAAATATCATGTATGCCCTGTTTTCCAAGCTGCTGAGAAATAATCTGCCCCCAACTCCCCAAACACTTGCTTATTAGGTGGCAAATAATGGTCTCTTTAACCTGGTACCAGCTGGCTTCCCTCAGCCGACAGCTTCAAGTCTTGGAGGGGAGGGGGTGGACTTCATTCCTGCTACAGCTTGCTTTCTTCCTTCTAGCCAACAGCCAGCATATATCTGATGGGAGCCAGAACTCCTGGCAGCACGAAGTGGGGCAAGCCTTAGCATGACCTGCCCCACCGTGATCTGCCCCCAACTGGGCACTGACTGGGGACTGGTGTGTGGGAGGAGAGAGCTAGGGCTAAATTGACTTAGGCTCATTTCCATAAAAGCAGCCCAGAATTCCCTTCACCTCAGTAGGCCAAGGAATAGGACTTCCCCTGACACCTCCTGGATAGCAATCCTTAATTCCTCTTTGAACCTATCCTTGGTGTTAACTCTAACCTGATTTTACCTATATGCACCTGTTGAGGGGGATGAATACACTGTAATTTATTCACATGCCACAAAGACCACCTGATTTAAGGATCAGCTGCCTGGACAACATTCACCCCTTCAGTTGTTCAACAAATAGTTCTTGAACATTTCCCTCACACTGTTCTAGGTTCCAAATACACATTGGTGAATAAAACAAAGATGGTCTCGGCCCGAGGGGGAGAGCCTGGCAATGACTATGAAAATTAATAAATATGTGATTACAAATTGTGAGAAATGCTATTGAGAAAGTGTCAGGTCCAGTAATAGAGAGTCATGGGGGGAAGGGGTGTCTCATTTAGATGAAGGAAGGCCTCTCTGATGTGGTGACATTTAAGAACTTGGGATTTCAGTGGCAGTTGCCCATGAAGGTCTTCCCTCACTGCTCAGCTGAGTTTCCTTGTGTCTTAGTGAAAGGTTCTAACAAGAACGAAAGTGTATCTCAGCCAGGGATGCAGTGAAGAACATCCTGGGAGAAGGGCAGGGGTTACAAAACCCTTCTTCCAAGTCTCCTGCTGTGGATGCATTTACTTCTCTTTCCTTTCTGCCCCACCCCCACATCCATCTGTCTTCTGTCCAGAGCCTTTCTGGTAACACTTTTTGCTTCCCTACAATCTCTTCCTTGTTCCTGTCCCCCAGCATGTGCTCATTACTGTGAGCACACTACCCTCCCTGACACAGCCCAGGGAAGCCCTTCCTGTCTTTGAAAACAGTTTTCTCCATGGTCCCCACAATCCTGCCCTTGAATCCCCAGACACCAAATTGCTCTGACCTACAGGAGATAAAACTCGTCATTCGTACTGGGCCAGCAGGCTCATTACAGAGACTTCTATCTAGAACTCTTTATCTCTAAATTAGCATTAGCTAGGTCATATCCACACCATCCACCCCCCACTTGAAGGAGCTGACCCTCTAGAGTGTTGTGGAACCAGCCTAGACATCAGAGCCAGACAGACCTGGGTTTGAATCCCAGCCCCCCCTTTTACCAGCTTTGTGACCTTAGACAAATAAGGATTCCTCTCTGGGCCTCAGGTTCTGCATATGCAAGATGAGGAGGATAATACCTACTCTGTAGAGTCGGTGTAAGAAGTAGTCAAGAGGTACACGAGATGAATGGAATGTACTAGGTGCTCTACCAGTGGGAGTGTTTGTTATTATATCGGCTATAAAATAACTGTAAAATTTTGGCAGTACCCCTTTTAGGGAGGGAATTGATTGCTCTGTTAAGAATGGTGGCCAGGTCTTCTTTTCACCAACCATTTGGCTACAGTAGCTTTTTCATCTGTGTATTGCTAAGAACCAGGTGAAAGGACACTTCAGGACATGGTTGGTAGAGCTTATGACTCTTGCTATCAGGCAGCACTGCATTTAACTCTCAGACAGATGGGAATGTTTTCCAAAGCATCCTTGAGCAGTTGTCACCATGCTGCCCCAGCAGGATTGTTCTTGTGGTCACACACATTTTACTGGGATTCCTTCACTCATTCCATCGTTAATTTAAAAAATATTTACAGAGCACCTACTATGTGCTGAGTACCATTCAAGGCACATGGATACGGAGGTGAGAAGACAAAGTCCTGCCCCTCATGAGACCAGCTATATGTAGAGATCGAAGAAGAAAGAAAAATAGTGAGAAGAGGGAGGCAGGAAGGGAGGACAGAGAGAGAAATGATTTGAAGAAAATGAAACAAGGTTAGAGAATAGAGTGCAGGGGTGGGGAGCAGGAGTAATGAGGTGGGGTTGCCAGAGGAGGCCTCTGAGCGGACATCCGACCAGAGACTGATGGGCAAGAAGCATGGGAGGACTTAGACAAGAGCATCCTAAGCAGCACCTCAGTGCAAAGTCCCTGAGCAGAAACAAGCTTGATGCATTCAAGGTACAGAAAGAATTTCCACATGGTCGTGGGCAGCGAAGCTGCAGGTGCAAGAGTACACATAGGGCCTTGAAGGTTGAATTTTATTCTAACTGCAGCATTTAGGCAGAGGACCAGCAAAGTCTTATTTATGCTTTGAAAGGATCCTTGTGGCTATTCTGGGAAATATGCTGTAAGGGGCACGAGTGCAAGTAAGGAGACCAGCTAAGGAAGTTGTTGCAGATGTCCAGGGAAAGGTAGATGAATGCTTGGACCAGGTCGTAGCATTGGAGATGGTGAAAACTGGCCAGATTTGAGATATATTTTAGGGGTAGAGCTAAAAAAACTTCCCTATGCGTTAGATATGGGGGTGGGAGTTGATAGAAAAGAGAGGAATCAAAGACAAGCCCTCAATTATGAACCTAATAAATTGGGAGGAGAGCAGTGCTGTATAATGAGATGAAATTGTTTGGGAGAAATTACTTATTCATATCTTTCTCCTCCTCTAGACTGGAAGTTTCCTTGGGGAAGGGCCCCTAACTCTTGTTCACTGCTGCATGCTCAGTGTCCGGCATGGTGCGTGGCTTGCAGAATAATAAAAGCAGCTACCAGTAGTCAAGTATTAGTACATGCACAGTGCTGTGCTCCATACTTTATATTCATTGTCTCATTTAATCCTCACAGGAGAACTGTGAGGAGATACTTGGTGGGTTTTTTTTGTTTGTTTGTTTTGAAAGTAGGCTCCACGCCCAACATGGGGCCTGAACTCAGGACCCTGAGAGGAAGAGTCATAAGCTCTACCAACTGAGCCAGCCAGGGGCTCCCGGAGATTGTTTGAATCCTCATTTTACAAACAAGGAACTGGGTTCAGAGAGGTGACAGGACAGCCTCAAGGTCTCACTGCTACTAGGTATAGTAAAGCTTAATAGTGGTGTGTCTGGCTCCAAATTCTATGTTCTTCATCACTATGCCACACAGTGTGGATGGGTAGATGGATGGGTGGGTGGATAGAGGGCTGGGTGGGCAGATAGATGAATCAATGGATGGGGATGGATGGATGGATGGATGGATAGATGGAAGGAAACATACTTATTGAAAACCTTTTATACTAAAGTGTCTAAGGGAAAAACATATAGAAAGTTCTAGAACGCTTAGTTAAATTAAAATATATATATTTGAAGAAATTACCTTTTCAGGGAGCATTTCCTAGTACTTTCTTTCAATGATCTGGGATGACTTTCAGAACATTAGGATCACATGAAATATTTTTGATGTTTGAAAAATATCTTTGGGGAAACGCGATCAGAATAAAGGCAGAAAATACTGCTTTGAGTCAGGCAGCCCAGAATCTGGAGCTACTCAGCAATGTCAGTTTTTACTTCCACAGCTAAACAAGCACAGCAAATCTTAGTTGTGGCCTATTAGGATCAGTTCCACAGTGCTTCTAGTAGGTGCTCTATTAGACTATAGCTTTCTCAAGGAGAGTATCCTGCACTTAGTTCATGTTGGCATGGTGACCCAAGTCAGGAACCTGGGACCCACCTAGATCCCTCCCTTTCTATCACTAAAATAATGAAAAGAGAAAATTTGTTGAGCACTTACTATGCCAGACACTGTTCTAGGCATTTGGATCTCATTTGATCTTTACCATAACCCTATGCTATAAATACTATTATTATCCTCATTTTATAGATGAGGAGGCTGAGGCAGATGGCTTAAGTAACTTGGCCAAGTCACACTGCTAAGAAGTGTATGAAATCAATGCAGTCTGAAACCACACAGCCTGTGCACTTAACCCCTATGCCACCTCACTGGATAATCCTCAAGTCCTGTGGAGTCTGCCTTTTTAGTCATACTCTCATTCATCTCTTCCTATCTCCACGGTTATGCCCTTGGCTAGGCATTGCATCTTTTCTCATCAGCAATATTACTACATCCTCCTAAATTATCTCCCAGTTCCCATCTAGCCTCTCTTTCTCTCATCCTTCCTGCCGTAACTGACCAAGCTGGAATTTGATGCCCATCTGGTTATGTCATGTGTCTGTTCAAAATCCTTGAATGGCGGGCGCCTGGGTGGCTCAGATGGTTAAGCGTCTGCCTTCGGCTCAGGTCATGTTCCCAGGGTCCTGGGATCGAGTCCCGCATCGGGCTCCCTGCTAGGCGGGGAGCCTGCTTCTCCCTCTTCCTCTGCCTCTCTCTCTCTCTCTCTGACTTTCATGAATAAATAAATAAAACATTTAAAAAAAAAAATCCTTGAATGGCTTCTTGCTGCCCATGAGTTAAAACCCAAACTCCTTACAAGTCCCTTCAAGACCTGGCCTCACCCACTTTACACAGCTTCTTTCTCCTCTTCTGCTGTTTACCTTGAACCCTGTGTTGCTGGCATCACCAAACATGTGCTCCCTCGGGTTGGAATAGTGGGGCTGGGCTGCCCTCTCTGCCCACAATGCTTCCTCCTTTTCTCCTGGGTACAACACCACGCCCTCCCTTACGTACTTGCATGCATCCACACATACCTTGTCTATTTGTGATTCCTCTTTAACCTTTGAGAACCAGCTCCTAAAGATGCCTCCTCTATGAAGCATTTTCTCACTCTCACAGCCAGATTCAGGTACCTCTTCCTCTTCTTTGGTATTGCCCCTTCACACCTCTGATGAAACCCATCATTTTTTTTTTTAATTGCAATTTTCTCTTTACAAACTTTCTCTTTATGATGGTAAGGTCCGTGAGGGCAGGAACCATAGTTATCTTGTTACTGTTGTATCCCCAGCATCTATACATATTCAAAAATAATTGTTAAATGAATAAATGAATGACTGTTGAAATGAACTGATTTTCAAAGTAGATTTCGAAATCTGGAAAACATTTTTTCTCACACTTTCCCATTGGCAGACTGATCTACCTGGGGATTTTACCTGTAATGGGGCTCTAGTGGTAGTTATACTGTAGGGTGGTTAAGAATGAAGACTCAGGAGTCACATTACCTAGGTTTAAAACTTGGGCCTATCATCTGCTAGCTGGGGGCCCTTAGGAAGTCACCATCTCACTAAGCCTCAGGGTATTTTTAATTTTATTTATTATTTATTTTTTTCCAGATTTTTTATTTTTCATTTTTTTAAAGTTTTTTTTTAAAGATTTTATTTTTTCATTTGAGACAGAGAGATACAGAGAGAGAGAGCATGAGCAGGGGGAGAGGCAGAGGGAAAGGGAGAAGCAGGCTCCCCCACTGAACCAGGAGCCAGACGTGCGGCTCAATCCCAGGACCCTGGGATCCTGACCTGAGCCGAAGGCAGATGCTTAACCATCTGAGCTACTCCAGCGCCCCTTTTTAAAAAGATTTTTATTTATTTATTTGACAGAGACAGCGAGAGAGGGGACACAAGCACGGGGAGTGGGAGAGGGAGAGGCAGGACCTCCCGCTTAGCAGGGAGCCCGATGCGGGGCTTGATCCCAGGACCCTGGGACCATGACCTGAGCCGAAGGCAGACGCTTAACAACTGAGCCACCCAGGCGCCCTAGATTTTTTATTTTTAAGTAATCTCTATACCCAATGTGGAGCTCAAACTCACAACCCTGAGATCAAGAGTCACATGTCCCATGGACTGAGCCAGCGAGGCATCCCAGTTTTTTGTTTTGTTTTTCACTTTAAAACTTGAGTTAATAATAGGACCTCCATTATAGGGTTAATGTGAGGGCTAATGAAAAAAAGAACATGTGGAGCATTTGATGATTGGCACAGAGCTAGTGCTCAATACATATGAGCTATTATTAGTAGCTATTTTCCTGACAGTTTCACTTGACCCCATTGTGTCACCATCACTCTTTGAACCAAATGTCTAGAGTCTGGTTCTCAAACATGGACACTCAATCTCAGCAGGTTTTGTATTTACCATAGTATTGGGTCACCCTGGAGACAGGGCCTTGGGGAATATGGATCCAGATGGTAGCTGAAAGCAGGAGTGGCCTTTTGCTTGTAGGTTATGATTTATTGCCTAGAAACCAAAAGTAAGCACTGTCAACCAGTCAGCGTATTACCTCAATTCTTCAAAATTCCCACCCTTCTCCCTTCTTGCTCTCTCTTGCATTTGGAAAAGGAGAGGCGATTGATATAGGCATCTGGATACGAACAGCAAAAGAAGGAAAAAGGAGAAGCAGCAGGATGTAGAGACTCTCAGGTAGACTACTCAGGGTATGCTGTTCCTCCTGTTAGCCACACAGAGGAGTACAAGAAGCAACTTCTGGGTAAACTGATCCCCAGTGTATATTCCATACACCCCTGGAAGAAATGCCTTCTTTCAATTCTCATGCAGAAGGAAAGGGTTGTAGTCTTCATTTTAGATCCGAGTTTTCTAGATGCTGATTCTAGCAGCCTCTTTAGAGGTCATAAGAGTTTCACTGGGGCCTTGAACTAAATGGCCAAGATTATAAATTGCAAGATTATCTTGAAAATGTGTGTGCCAATGAAGTGAATGGGGAGTAACAAGGAAAAGAACAAGATGATTCCTCAAAAGGTTTCAAAGGCTTCATGGCAAATCACTTTGCAAAGAACTAAGAAATAATATAATTTGGGATCAGGGTGAGGTTTTCCTTTGAATGTGCAATCCTTCATAATTATTTTACACATGGCTATTTTAGCAATGCTGTCACCCCAGCCATCTTTCTGTAAAATCTCCCATTTCTGGTTTAAAGGAGACTAGGTTAGAACACAAGAGTTAATAGAAGGGGTTGGTTTTATAATATATGCCCAGAGCAGAAGTGGATTTTTCTAAATGGATTAATCAGAGTATTTGGCCAAACTGTTTCCTACCTAGATGGATGACAAGAAGGAGTCACTTTGGAGAGCTTATGAGATCCTATACGTGGGTCCCCCTTTCCAACACCTGCTTTCTTACTTCTTCATTTTTTTATTCTTGTCTTTATGTTTTCTTATGAACCAAAAGATATTTTAGCTTCTTATGTAAAGCCACTTTTAAATTTCTTCCTTGCTCTTTTCCTTGTTTGGTCAGATAGGAATTTCTGTACATTTATTCCATGGGAGGAATGTGGCAGTAGGAATCAGGAAAAAAAAAGAGAGAGAGAGAGAGTATCCACATCTATCAGAATGACTAAATTGAAATATAAACCAACAGAATTTTCACAGACTGCTGGTAGAAATGCAAAACGACACAACCTTTTTGGAAAAAGTTTGTTAGTTAATTCTAAATTTAAACAACCACTTGCCGTATAACTCGGCAATCTAATTTTCCCAAGAGAAGTAAAAATATATACACAATATGCACAAATACCTGCCCATACATGTTCATAGCCACTTTTTCCTAATAGCCGGAAACTGGAAACAACAGAAACGTCCATCACTGGTAAACATACTGTGGTATATTCATTCAATGGAATACTAGTCAGCAATAAAAAGGAATGACCTACTGCTTCATGCAATAATATGGATGAATCTCTAAGTATTATGTTAAAGCATTATGAAAGAAGACAGATTGGGGCGCCTGGGTGGCTTTGTCGGTTAAGTGGCTGCCTTTGGCTCAGGTCATGATCCCAGGGTCCTGGGATCGAGCCCCGCATCAGGCTCTCTGCTCAGCAAGGAGTCTGCTTCTCCTTCTTCCTCTGCCCCTCCCCCTTGCTCCTGCGCGTGCTCTCTCTCTAATAAATAAAATCTTAAAAAAAAAAAAAAAAAGACAGATTGACCGGGTTACATATTATATGGCATTCTGGGAAAGGCAAAACAACATTAACAGAAAATAGATCAGTGGTTGTTGGGGGCTGGAGATAGGAGGGGGCTCATTATAAAAGGGACGTGAAGGACCTTTTGGAGGTGATGTAATTATTCTGTATCTTAACTGTGATTTGTATTTCTTTGGCTTTGAGTTTCAAAATTCTAGGCCATCAAAGGTAAGAATAAAAGATTCTAGGCAAGAACAAAGCATTTGGGAGAAAATACTGTAAGTGAAATCAAGATGTCCCCACCTCTATCCCTCACTCAAAAGAGATTCCCTAAAGAGACAGGGATGAGAGAGGCAAAGAAAATGATCAGAGAGATTAGTGGGGTCTGGAGACAAAAAGGTTAAACCTAAAGAGACCCCATGGAAAGAATTAGAGTACATGTTCACTGACTGCCCAACCTATAACTGAGTGAGCCCATACATGGCCTCACCAGGCCATAATGCTGAGGACTTTCCTTGGGCAGCAGACAGCACATCACCCTCTGACCAGCCAGCCGAAACGACTCATGTTTGTGCCCCCAAAACCTTGCTCAGCTCTCTAACATACCCCACATGGAGAGACCCTTTTCCTTACTATTACGTGAATGACTGCCGACCATCCCATGCTGCCCACTCCTTGTACTTAGGTTGGACCAAATGAAACCATTTGAGAACCTTTACTCCCACCGTGAGGTATGAAACAGATGCCCGCTTTAGTGACCTTTCCTATCTTCTCAACTTTTCTCTCATTTGCCTTATTATTTCCAATGGAATGAAGGTAAAACAATCTTGAAATAAATAAATCTTTCTTTCCCCCACAACAGTCAATAAATATCACTAGTCTCCTCTTGGGTTGGGGTTGAAAGGAATAATTCTTTTGTTCGATGACCATCCCTATATCCACATGAATATTTGTTCATCAAACATTCACTGAGCTGCTAGGGCAGTCAACTGTGAAGAGTCTGGGTTCCTGCCCCAGAAGGAGTCAGACAATACAATCTGGTAAGGACCACAGTACAGGCCTGGGTCAAGAGCTGGAGGGGCCCAGTGGAAGACAGGCAGCAAGGGGCCTCTGGGAAGCCTTTCTATAACTGTACTTTCCAGCCCAAACCAGTAATTGCAGTGGTGGCTCTGATGTTTCCTTCATTGGGCAACTACCCACTACCCCTGGTTAAACAAGTACTCCCTGAAGGGACTGCGAAGATTCCCTGAGGGCAGGGATCTTGTCTATCTCTAGCACAAAGTCCGGCTCATAAAGATTTGTTGAAAGAAATGTGTAAGTTATTGTCTTTGGGGACATTTACTATTTGCCAAGTATGAAGAAATATAAACTAAAATATGCTGAGAAAATACATGCAGAGAAAAAGGATAGTTATAAACCATCCTACTAGGATTCTTCCTCTCATTTGTCCAGGGATTCACATGCATTTTTCCGCTTTGCAGAACACACGGCCCCGCCTTGCTTCACCACTACTATCACAATAACCAACATCTCTTCAGCTCTAGGGTGCCAGGCTCCACCTCAGCACTTGATGTACGTTGTCATGCTTAGTCTCACCACAACTTGCTTTTACAGGTTGGTCAGTGCAGCCTCAAAAGGTAACCGGCCTAGCCAAGGTCACAGAGCTAAATGGAGCTCGGAAGCCTGCTTTTTAGTCCCCACCTGCCAGTTAGTGTCCTGCCCACAGGCAGACAGGATCTTTACAGGCATTCTCAGGTTGAGTTCTGCCTGCCTCATGGCATAGCTTTTTCGGGCAATCTCCCTTGGGCTAAACCTGGATCTACCCCAGGCAAGATGAATTATCTGATGCACTGGCCACAACAGGTCCAAACCAGTTATCTCTGTGGTAACTCCCACTTCTTCTTTGCCAGAGGACGACCCACACCCGCTTGTTAACCAGAAGCTCCCACAGGAGTTCTTCTGATAGGTAGGGTCCCAGAAGGTCCATGGCTCTTCCTCTCCTCAGTCCTCCTCCCTCAGATGGCTGGCATTCTCGCCGGTGCGATTCCTTTATCATATCATTGAGATCAAAAATGAAATGAAACCTGAGGAGTCTTGGGTCAGTCTCATCACCATGGAAACAACGTCAAGCCTGAGTGCCTCCAGGAGTGGGTGCTCTTCTTCCAATGGCAGTGGAAAATCAGGGACAGGGAACTGGACGAAGCAAAAAACAAGCTCCTGCTGGGTTGGCTGCAGTTTGGGTCTAAACACAGCATGTTCAACATAGGATTATGTCATCGGCAACAGCATGATCAACCTATATTCTTCATTTTGGACACTGTGCTGGTTTGGTACAGAACATACCAGGCAAATGAACGACAACTCAAATTATCCCACTTTTGTGAAGGGACATTTTAAAGTCTATTAAGGTGGCTCAAAGAATGTGGTGGGGGAAAAATATATAATTGGTAATAAATTTTAAGAACATTCTGTGGATGAATTTTTGCTTCTGGGAATGGGAAACCAAAATTGTCCCAAGAGACTCCATTATAAAAGCCATAAATAAAACATCCCTGCTTGGTTGCTGTGCTGGCGGGGCCTTGCTCTGGAGAATTAGAATTAGAAGCAGGCAGTCCAGGGGAGGCTGGGGAGGTGAGTGAGATTTGAGAACTTCCTGCTCCTTCTGCATGTTGCCGGCATATCAAGACCAGGGTGCAAGAACAAAGAGCAAATTATGCCTGACTGAAGACCACCAAAGATGGTTACTATAAAAATTCTCAAACAAGATTCTAAAATTCAAGGATGTTTTTCTAGCTGATGGCCTTTTTTTCTTTCCACAAATGTTCACCCCCTAGAGCTAAAAGCAAGTAGCATGGTGCAGGGACCACTAGCCTGATCACCTGGGTGCTGGGTTCTAATGTCAGTCCACTACTTCCCAGGCCCATGAGCAGGTGTTGATGACTTACCCTCCTCTCGCTAACAGTGCTGGGCGGGGGGCAGGGAGTGACACTTGCAAAGTCCTATTTGATCTAGGCAATGTACTGGGCATTTTATGGCTATTATTTGATCCTGACAATAACATGAGTGTGGTTGCTGGTATCCCTGATTTGCAGATGACAGAAACTAGTCCCGAGAATTGCAGGGACTTCCTCAAAGTGATCAATATATAATCATGCAGTCAGGCTTCAAATCCCCATCTGTCCGACTCCAAAGCCAACCTTCTTTCTACTTGACCCTGCTAATTTCTGAGCTTGGAATAAACCATTAGCATGATTTTAATTCAAAATAAATACAACTCACTAGTTCTGTCATAGTTTTCAAATGATTTGCTAAGGCCTCAAAAAATTCAGCTTTCCCAGCTATCCTGTCTCTCATTAAAGTGATCCCATTATCACCTGGGTGGAAGAGGGGGGAGATTAGAAGTATCTTCGTGCCACATGAACTCTTATTAATGTTTGGCTTGTTCCAAGCTGGCCTGGAGAGTTACCCCCAAACGTCCGCACAGAGATGGTACTGAATGTTAGGATACTTGAGTCACTTCCGCATGGGCATGGTTTTCATTTCCATCTTTTCTATCAGTCTGAACAACTGAAAGCAACACTTTTTCGCCTTAACAATCATAGCCCTGCAATTAACAGGCCTGAAATCCTATAAAATCAAGGTATGGTACAACTCACCTCTTCCTCAGTTCTGAGCTCCTGGCTTCCAACGGAAAAGCCAGAATTTCTATTTCATGATAAAAAGAATAAAACGGGAGACAACTAGACAGCCATGACAGTTTGGGGGTGTGTGTGTGATCTGATTTGCCAAAAAGTTTCCTGTTTGGTGGTTATTCCTGCTTCCTGAATGGCAGGCTGGGGCCACAGAATGGAGGGGGCGGGCCAGCTCATCCACGAGCATGTTATTTATGCCCTGAACCTCAGTTTTGTCTTCTGTAAAATGGAGTATTTGCTTCATAGGCATGTTGCAAAATTAAGCAAATAATGTACATAAAGATCAAATATAATAGTCCACTTCATCCCACTCCCAACTCAAAATAGCACTCTGTAATCATGACAACCATTTCATTACTGACTCCTTGCGAGGTGCCAGGCACTGGGCTGAGCCCTTTCCGTAGATAACCTTTTCACTAAGTGAAACCAGTATTTGAAATCAGGTGCCCTAACTCCAGAGATTGCCCTGTGCCCTGCTCTAGGTTCAGATGAAAGGATTTATGAGCAATTGCTTCTGCAGGAAACAGGTGCCAGAGAGGGTAGTGAGGGTGGTGGCTGATGTTGATCTGGCCAACCAGGGAGGGCCAGGCATAGCCCTTTGTTCTCCTGCTCTGCACAATTAGTACCACTGATTTTCTGCTCCCTGGGGTTAGTTTCCTGACTAGACTAGGCACATAACAGACGTCCAAAAAAAATGCTTGTTAAATGCAAATAGTAAACTGACTGTTTACCTTATGCAGGAAACATTCAGTGCTAACCTCCTCTCTTGTCCTCTTAGGGATACTAATATATTTTGAATCCACGTTAATTCAACGTTCACCAAGCAGTTGTTAAGTACCTACTATTAATCAAGGGGCCAAGGATTACACATGTGATCTACTGCAGAGTATTAAGAACCAACAAAGCCAAGCTTAGGTTCTCCTATGGAATACACAATCCTTTTCAGGTAGCAGCCACCTAATTTGCTGATTCACATTCCCTGACCCCTTACACATTAAGCAGTCATGATGGGCAGACTGAGAAAGTGTCCTATGAAGCCACACAAGAATTAAGAAGGCTGGAGGAAGAGAGAGGCTGACATTTGGAACACAGTGCAGGGCAAGAACCTAGGGCGGTGAAGCCAGGCTAGGATTCCTGACCCTGTCATTCCCATGAAACCCTCCTGACCTCAATTTCATCATCAATCAAATGGGAATAATCGGCATTTGTCATTGCTTTTCTCATAGGGTGGAGAGGACTCCTGGGATGATGTGAGGAAGAGCCTCATGGCGGGGATCTTAAGTGAGGTCACGTAGGCAACGCACCCTAGCCGTGGTCCGGCCTGATCCCTGGATGGCCACTGGGGTGTAAGAGCTTGGAAAGGGGAGGACCCAAGGATTGCTGGTTTGGAACCGGTCATCTCCCGCACATGTTATCTTTTCTCTCCTCCTGGTCGGCCAAAGGCAAACAAGAATGAAATGATAACAGACACATCCACTGAAGCAAAACAGGTCACGGAAATATGATAATACGCTCAAGGACAAATAAAGTCAACTGCAGCCTGGCCCAGAATGGGTAGGTGAAAATTCATGGGAAGACAAGGTTCTTATTTTATACAGAACAGGCTTCTAAAATACTTTCACCAATGTGAAAACACACAAATACACACATTTGGGCAGTTTTAATATCCTCTTTCTTCACTATTTAAGTTGCCTATACAAGGTGAGAACGCTGTCAGTTGTGGAGGCATGGTTTTGAAAAAGTTGATGTCTAGGCAAAAATACTTCGTCTGTTAAATGAAGGCACCAGCAAACAAAACTCTGTACGCTGACTGGCTGTGCAAGGCTATGCATATGGAAGATACTGGAGGAAAAGAAAAGCTGCTGATTTACTAGAACGGTCCAACTGCCTCACCCAGTGTCTAGAACCTAACAGATGTTTAATAAATATTTGTTCAGTGAGTGAGAAGACTTGATTTTCCATATACTGTAACTGTGAATACTTCTTTCCTCCTTTGTTAGCCAGTTATTCAGAGATAATGCTGCCTCTTTGTGACCTAATTTTGTTGTTTTACAATTCTTTTATCTCTTCACTTAATGCAATCCAATTTCCCCCAAAGAAATTGGCATAAACAGAAAAGTTTGCCGAGTTTTAAGAATATGGGGTTTAGTAGACAAAAATCCTAAAGGTCACTCAGGCATTTCTGATATCTAAAGATAAGAGCAGCATTTGCAGATAAGCAGGAGACCTGATTTTTATTCATTAATTGGCCAACTGTCCTTGGAACAAACAACCCCGCAGGGTCTCAGTTGAGAGCTCCGTGAATGGGGTTAGATGACCTCCTACAGGCTTTTCAGTTACTTTCAATGTTAAAAGTCAAGTTAAAAACATGCTGGGTCAATTAAGACAGATGAGCCCTCCAAAGAATATTTGAAAACTTTATTTTCTCAAATGAGCACCAACACAGATTGGAAATATGACAGAAACAATGCACTTTTCTCTAATACTGAATCACTATGTACAAATACAGGAAAAGGTGAAGACAAATTATTTGAAAATAATTATCTTTGTTATTGAAGCAAAGTGACCTGAAAAATGCCACCAAAAAAAAAAAAAAAAAAAAAAGATAGGGAAAATAACAAAACCCAAACCCAACAAATACAGTTTGTAAACACAAGCATAAATAGAGATTCCGTATTGAAAGATCGTCTCTGCAGGTTGGAAAAGGGAACCGACTCTCACTTTCACCAAAACGTTATATAAAAATATACAGGCAGATCGAATTTGGTGATGGGAATAGCTTGTTTCTTCTTGGCTTTACCTTTCACTGCTGGCAGATTTCATGACTGTATTTTGCTTAAGAAAATGAAACATCTCTTTCCTCTACCTTGACCACTAGCTTGTTTTCTCATTTGAGGCAGACTCTTTGTTAAAATATGTAAGTTGATTGTGTTCAAGATTTTATTTCCCAGCCTCTTCCTGAACCTGAGGCAATCTGACCTTAAACTGTTTACCTACAAGGTATGTGTATTATTTTACTGATGTTCTTTCAACCCAAACCAGTTAACAATGTGGCTTCTACAACCACTGGAACCCTGGGGTACATAAGGAGTACACTCACATCTCAGTTAGAAACACATAGACCTGACTCTGCTTGATCTTCACAAACAACAGATTTCCTTTACTATCTTGGAAAGTTGAGCACACAAAGAAAAAGGAGCAAAGTGGCAACAGCTCCATGCTCAGAAAAACAAAATCTTCATGGTTTGTGCTGTTGGTCCACTCAGAAACAAAACAAGGAGAGAGAAAAAGAAAGCCTTATGTGCCCAAGGTGTAAACTGTAGGTATAGTGTCCCCAATAAAAAAGAAAACAGGAGGCACAGTCCAAAGTGCTTTTTACACACACACACACACACACACACACACACACACACGCATTAAAAACAAGATTCCGATTTGTTGGAAATTCTTCCAACAAGAGGAATCACTAAACTGTTACTAAATCTGATTTTATTTATTTTCTTTTCTAGCCAATATTGGTGCAAGAAAATATTTCAATTCTCAACCTGGTAATGTACTGCAGAGTCTGCTCCATCTGGAAAAAAAATGCAGAGAGGCATTGCCTCTGTCCAGACTAAAGTGATACAGATCTTTTTTTTTTTTAAAGAGTATATTGGTGATCACTGTTTCCCTTAAAATACACTTCAAGAAATGCAGAGGAAACCATAGAATTTAAAAATGAAAATAAAAAGTGCTCTCAGGGGATCTGAGAAAACAGCACCAAATATATTATTTAAAAAATTAAATATTATTTACAAAAGTATATTTCACAAGCAAGTTTTTTTTTTTTCATATATATATCCACTTGAAAATCTTTTTATAAAGGGGACACCTCTTTTTCACACACTGACCCACCAGTCAAGATTTACTCTATCCTATCTCCATGATCTTGCTGTCTCGGAGTTGGGGCAGCACTCAGTCGGGCCCAGTTGACAATCTGTGGGCATCAAGTCTGGCTGTATTTGATTCATGTCAAATCAACCCGTCAGCAGCCTGAGACTAACATCCTGGGGTCTGGGTGTAATCCAGGGCCACCGAGGCCACATGACCTAGGACAGCACAGGGGAGATGGACCTAGAGAGTCTGCCAGCTGGACTTCAGTTGCAAATGAAGGCAGCTGCTGGCTGAGGTACGGAACTTCACGCCTTTGCCTTTCTCACTTCGCACTTTCCCCTGCCCTACTCCCTGCGCCCTGCCTAGGCTTTACAGTCAAACTCCAATTCCCTGAACCCGCCAGGGGTGAATGGATGAGGTCTTTGGTTATGCTCTGAGTCAATAATTTGGTGAGGAAATTAAAGAATGAACTGACTGAGGCCATGAGTTGATGCGTCTCCATCACTCAGCTGTGGTCTCTCCAATACTGCTAGACGTTAGGTAGACAAGCCATGAATGGAGCTAAAGTTATAAGAAGCACTTTTGGTTTCATTGACACAGAGGGAAAGCCTAATGAGTTGTTTTTTTTCCCCTGTAGTTATGGAAAAACCAACATTCTACTCAGATCTTTCGCACCAAGTATGATGCCACGCACCCATTGGATGCTCAATGGGTAAGAACTGGAAAAAAAAAAAAAGAAGAAGAAAAAAAAAACCAGAACCTGGGTCTAACTGGAGCCTACTCTGATCCATGCAACAGTCAGAGGCCTCATCCCCAAGGAAGAACAGTGGCACATCAGTCTCCTCTGCCCCTTGAAAATTCTAGGGCACCCCGTGTCTGGTTTCTATGTCACCACACTCCATTTTCAGTCTCAAAGACAAAACACCTACCCGTGCTTAACCCCTATTTTCTTTCTATGGAAAGGAGTATCAACAGCCAGGACATTCCCTGAGCAAAGGGGCTAATCAAAATCTCTAAGTGAAGGCCACTACCTTCAGGGCAGACAGAAAGGGGGATCTATGATTTTTGTGCTGGCAAGCCAGCTTAGGAATGTGAAAGTTGAAAATGCTTTTTATTGAGATCTTGGCCCTGGGAGCCAGAAGAGCTCTTTCTCTGGGAGCGGAAATGAAATACTTCTTCTGAACTTCAGTCTGCTTTTTAGTAACGTGGGGAGCACTTAATCTCCCAGGGTTGCTAAAGTACCAAAAAATGTGGGTAAAAAGCCTCTGGGAACAAGATTCAATTTCTAAGAATCCTTTTGTGTCACAGAAGCAGTCTACCTGGAGCCACCCAGCTTCCTGTCAGTCCTGCCATCCGTCACCCCCCAGGGCAGGGCCACGCCTAGCTCAGGTCCCCCCTTCTGCAATCAGCCCACAGAGACATGAAAAGGCATTTCCACCATGGACGCACTCCCTACGGGAATTTGTCTGAATTCTGGAAATGTCCCTGGTTGGCTGCTTGAATCCTGATGAATCAATTTTACAGATTCTTGCCTCTACGAACTCACTCTTCTGTGACTTTTAAGGTGAATTTCCCTATAGGAAAATTTCCTGTAGGATCAGCCTACTTAGAGAAATGAGATGCTGAGAATTACCTAACATAACCTGCACATATCTTAACATTAATTACATTTTCGGTCTAAGCAATAAAATTAACTCGGTTGAACGAGTTTCGGTCGTGCACCGTGTGCTGGCTTACCTGCTGGTAGAATACACTTCACAGTGTTGGTTAACTAACAAACTCCTTTCTCTCATAAGCCTTATTAAGGATCTTTTCTCTGTTTCCCTAATATAATGAACTTTGGTTTGGTTTGCGAGATAGATGGGAGGCAGGGGCTAATACTGGAGTTTGTAACTTGATGTTGGATATCATACCTAGGCCCTCCCCACTGCTGGACCACTCTGACAATTTCTCTCCACACAAAGCATTCAAGTCCAAGGAGAGCAGCTAGCGGCATGAGGAATCTACTGGCCAGGTTATCACTAAGCTCAAAGTCTTGGGACTTTGATAGAACTGGAGAAAAACACCCAAAACTCTATGTACAAAGAATTGCTGATCTCACTGAAGCCTTTGCATACCAAAGGGGAAAGATGCACTAACCTGTAATGGTTCAAATCTAAGCTATTCCCAGCATTGCCCCACCCCACCCCCTTCCTTGCCACAAGGCTCTTCTCTTACTAAGGGTCAGGAAAAAAGGTTAGACAGTCAGAATTGCTAACTGGTTCTACTTTTTATTTTTTCTGGCCCAGTATCTGAGCCATTTCTGCAGGAGCTCCCAAACTACCGCCCCCCTTTGTTCCCTGTCCTCCTCCATTACTGATTTTAGTTGGTTGGTGGCCAAAGCCTTTGGGATGTTTGGATCTTGCACCCATTGCCAATGGCAGTCCCCCTCTTCTCACCTACGGCGGCTGAAGAGGCAAAGATAACCCGAAGGAGCAGTGAGGCATCAGAGTTATCAAAACCACCTGGGCTTCTCACTCTCTGCTTCCATGACACCCCCAACTCAACCCAGGAGAACCAGGCCCCTGCGCCCCTAGAGTTAGGGCCAGTTCTTGCGCTCACATGCGAACCTGGCACAGTCGGTGTCGGGAACAGAAGCTTCTGATCAGAGAGAATGCAGTCATGAGGTATTTTTTTTTTTTCTCTTTGTCCTTTTAGACAAGTCGATTATTTCAAGCCTAAGTTACCGGGACCCCGGGAGCAGCACAATTTTGTTCCTACCTCTAACGGCCCATCCCCTGCCCACCCCTGGGACCCTCAAGGCTCCCCGTTCCTCTCTTCCTCACACCCCCATGCTGTACCACTGCTCTCCTGACAAGAGGCCATCAGGCAGCTCTTACATGGGCCCTAGGGCCCTTACCAAGGTGGGTTGCCGCCATGCGGTCAGGCATCTGTTCCTTTCGTTGTTTTGTTTTCAGCCAACACTAGAACAGAGAGAGAAGCCAGGATCAACTCACAAACAGATACAAAGCAAAGAGACAGAGAGACAGCGATTTAGAGGCCGGTCACCAGAAAGACGGCGTCAGGGTGGGAGAATGCCCCAGATGGCAAGGCCCCTAAATGGATGGAACCAAGTGTTCAGTCACTCTCTCACGCTTGGGTAGAATGTTCGGTTGGATGGTGTTCACGTGGACACTGGGTTAGGTGGATACCCTCCGATCAGTCCCAGCCATTGTCCTTGATCATGTGTGCTAGCTCAATGATGTATTTGCCTTCTTTATATTTCTGGCTGCTTTCAAAGGCATGTTCCTAGGAGACACAAAGGAAGAGAAAAGACACCAAATGACCAAAGACAAGTAGGTGACTTGTAGCACAGAAGCAATCAGGACCAGCCTGGCCCAGACTGAGAGATTTCCCGCCACTCAGACACGCCACGCCCCCTTCACTGAGCTCCAGCTCTGAGACAGCGCCGGGACTCTCTCCATATTTACAACCGAGTTTCAATATTTTTCAATTTGAATATTCTAAACATTTTTTCTCAATATTTACAATAGAATTTCTTCAGGATCTCTGCTCATTTAAGGCTTTGCCCAAACGTCACCACCTCAGTGAGGTCTTTCCCCACTGTTCTACTTTAAAAGCACAACTTCCACCCCAGAACGCCCTCCCCGCCCCTCTCCCTGCTTCACTCTTCTCCACGGCACTTACCATTTTCAAACACACAGTACCACCTGCACACTACTGTACCCATTGTCTCTCACCAGGACGACACACATTTCATGGCAGGCAGAGGTTTTCATCTATCTTGTTCACTGCGGTATCCCTCGTGCCTAGAAGACTGCTTGCCAGATAACAGGTCTTCAATAAATAACTGCTGAGTGAATGTGTGAATGTGTGTGTGTGCGCGAGCGTGTGTGTGTGAGCGCAAGCGTGTGTAAAATCTGAGAGGAACTTGGTTTCAGATGCTAACCAGAAATGTGCTCTATGGATGTATCCATGAAGTTTCTATGTCATAATCCTCAACTGTCCTGTTACACTTGGAGAAAAGACACTCAGGGAGAGAACAAAGTATTGGGAGGCCAAATAGGTCTCTCTCTTATTTATCTTGCTGTTTCTATGTCAGGTGTGTTAAGTCTGTTTTTCCTTCACCGCCTTTCTCCAGGGAGTAAGGAGCTACATGAACTCTAGGCTGAAGAACCTGGCAGCCCTCACGCCCCACCCAGTTGCCAGGCCTCCAGGGAGAAAATGCAACAGAAACCACCTGGCAATTTACCATCCTAAATGTACAACAAACACTGTGGGTGGGCTTGCAGGCTAATAAGCCCCACAGGAAAGAAAAAAGAAAAAAGAAAGAAAAAGAAAAAAAAAAAAGCCCTGCATAGGTACAGGCTCAAAGGGATATCTTCTTCCCAGGCACAGATGTATAAAAACATCTTGGTGTACTATATGAAAAGCACTGGTCATCACAGTCATTAGATGGCTGAGCTCAATGTGCACAAGCTGTGGACATCAGCTCTTTTCCCAAGTCTTCCAACTTAGTAAGTAACTCAACCCTCCTGCTTGTAGGTTCTGGGCAGCATTTGTATGAACTGTATCTTCTGTTCCTAGAGCTCTGGGGAACTGAGTCTCCTAATAAGAGCTCACACTTGAGCCTCTTATTGAGAGAGGAATCATTCCACAAAGTGGCGAGGGGAGGGGCGCTGAGAGAGAATGTGCAAACACATCACACACACACAAGAGCTGTGGACTCAGCAGTCATTTCCCTGACACTTCATTATTCCTCAGCTCCGTGTGTGTGTGTGTGTGTGTGTGTGTGTGTGTGTTTGTACACACAACAAAGGAATGTGGTTCGAGACTAAGACCTATTGTTCCATGTAGTGTGTTTAGGATAGGGAGGAGGTAAAAAGAAAACTAGGAAAGTAAGAATATATCCCCATTAAACAAACAAAAAAAAGTCAAAAGAAAAAAAAAATTCAACAGCCCCCAAGCCACAGGGCACTTGCAAAATGTCCTAACTGGACAGAGCACTAGATCTGGAGTCTGCAGAAATACCCCAGACTGAACCCTGGCCCCAGAAGCATCACTTAACCACTTGCGTTTACAATCGCAAACTTTCCATTTACAAAACTGGGATAATTAAAAGTACTTCACAGGATTACTATGAGGGTCAGAAGAAATAATGGAATGAAAGATTGGAGCACGGGCCTGGGACATGAGAGGTAATATATTTGGGAGACTGAGGTTTCCCTACTGTCCTGTGTATACCATTATGCCTGTCACGCTGTTTTATCCGTTTACCTGTAGCTTTCCTCCTTGATACCATGACTGTAAACACTCCCAAGGGCAAGCATTAGATCGCATTTACTTTTGTATCCAACACAAAGGCTTTTAATGAACCTCTGTCAAAGAAGTGAATCATTTTACCTGAAGTGAGGAGCAAAACCAATGAACTCAGATTTATCTTCTGTCTGTAATCCTGCACATCTTCAATGGAATAAGATGACCAAGAGGTTGGGGAAACAGAAGGGCAGAACATTTCTGAATAATCAAAACCAGAGCTGTGGCCCCCAGATCACCCAGAGGGGTCACCGGCCATCCAGGGGGAACAGAACAGCCAAGGCCAGTTTTTCCCACAGGAAGCAATCAGGGCAACCATAGGGATCTGTGACCATCTTGGCATCGTGAAACATGCCATCTAGGGTGTTTCTTGCTAATTCTGAACATTTCAAGGGAGATGTGAAAGAGGGCATCTAAAGGCAATGCAGCCCCACTGCAGACTCTACCTGCGGCAGTTAAGATTTGCACATTTTTGAACTTCGGTTAAATGGACTCATACTTTTATGTTGGGCTTCTTTTGCTCAACATCTTTTTTATTTAAATAGATTTCTTCATGTTTTTAGAGCAGTTTTAGGCTCACAACAAAAAGGAGCAGAAGGCAAGGAGGTTTCCCCTGTACTCCCTGCTCCCACATAACGTGCAGCCTCCCCCATTCCTGGAGTCCCACAGAGTGGTGTGTTTTTCACAATCAACAAACCTACACTGACACATCATCATCACTCTGCGGGCAGTTCTGACGACTCCTCCGGGCTCTCCCAAGCTAACAAACAAGCTAACTAACCACAGGTCATATGAGCCAGCCCCACACTGACCCTGGGCAACTGACAGGACAGGGAATTTATGGCATTTTACATGGAATAAATTGTCCTCCCGGAGACAGGAAGACTCAACATCCCCACCATGACTGGGCAGAAAAAAGCACGTGAAAATATCTGCCAATAATAAATATGTCTACCAGCAATAACAACAGAAGTTTATTTCCATGGATCATCTATACCTCCTCTCACCCTGGCAAAGGACTGCTCACTCTAGGTATCAAGACATTAAAAATACTTGTTGAGTTAAACAGCGAAGGAACGAATGTCCACTAGGGAGAATCCAGCCATGAATCTATCTAACAGAGGACATTAATTAACATGTTTGATGATGCCTAGCACAGGGTCTAGGACCTGAGAAATGTTTTGGGGACATTTACTGGAGCAAAGAGCATGGGCTCTGCAGTGAGATTCCTGGATGCCTATATCCTGGTTTGGCCATGTAATGGCTAGATAACATCGGATATACTATTAACCTCCCTAAATCTCCGTTTCTTCATCCCTATTTTATGGATGGGTAAGGAAGCTTTACCCACTGTCTAAGGAAGCTGTGAAGAGTCAATAAAATAATATAGGCTTGGAAAGAGTAAGTTGTCAGGAAATGTTATGTGCTATTATTATTAATTAAATTGTAAAGCAGATGTGTATCTGTCTGTCTCATGGGCAGGTGCAAAGGAATGAGCAGGAGAAGGGGACTGTCAGAGAAAAGGGAAGAATGAGTGTGGTAGACAGGGGTGTGCCAGGAACGGCTCTTTGGGTTCCACTGACTGTTCCTGGACGAAGATAATCCCACAAGGTCACAGGAAGCCAGGAGAAGAAAGCAATCTTCCAGCACGAGGCTCTCGGTTACTCCCTCACAGTCCTCTCGGCACCAACCAGACTCCTCAGTACTCACATATTTCCAGCCCAGAGTGGTTTTGCAGTTTTCACAGTAAATGTCTGCGACTGCATGGAGTCCTGTTAGCAACACTCGCTCTTCTGCAGGCCCGCAGCCCACATTAACTCTGTGCCAAGGGACAGAGAGAGAGAAAGGGTAGTTAGTCACACATTCATCCTCGGTCGTTCAAGCTGAGCTTGCAGCGAGAAAATAACTGAGCACGGATGCCTCAAGGGAAGCCGACACTGAGAAGGGCGTTGTTTACGACCAAAAGTGATAATAGCCCCTAAAAGGTAGCCACGTGGAAACATCTCCATTGAAATGCATTTGAGATCTGAAAGTTCTGATTCAGCGAGTCTATGAAAAATAGTCTGTACGGTTGAGACTTTGCTTGGAAGGTTTCTAACTAATGCTTCTAATCTTGTGACCTAAGGGGACCAACTGATGGCCACACTGTGAAGACCACAGCCATGAGCACGGGTCCTCAGCTCAGAGCTTACTGAGGACTGAATGCAGCTGAAGATGTCAAATGGGACATCTGCACAGTCTTGTCCTGATTACAAGGATGAACGAGCCCCGTAGTATTTCCAGCTGAACATGTGAGATTGTCATTCTCACAGTTCATCACACTTCTGTGAGCGTCCCCCCTTCCTTTCCCAGGTAAGAGGCTACAAAGGATGTGCCCAGCTTTGACGGAGAGCCCTATAGGCCGCGACTGCAGTGGAGGAGGCTCTTCACTACCCGGGCCTTTTCCTCCAGCCACAGCTCCTGCAGTGGATCCCCGTGTCTTTTGTTTGACCTCCTCTCCTCCCGGATGACTCATCTTAGACCTGGTTATGAAGCCTCCATGATGAGGCTCTTGGAAGCACTTCAACGTCTTCGTATGAGCCTACAGCCCTCTGATGTGCCTACTGTGGGTAGTAAATGTATTATTTTTAGCCAAAGATGCTTCCGCCCCCAAAAAAAATTCCCCAAAGATAACTGGCTACCTAATGTGGAGAGTAATGTCCTGCAGGGTTTTTATTGTCGCAGAGGGGGCAGGGGGCCATTGTTTAATTATCACTGAGTGCTGCTTTCCCCCCCCACCCGACAAAATTTGTACCAAACCATGGATGTACCAGAGACACTCACACTGAGTTAAAGAGGTATGCTCGTCCTTGACTTCCTTGGAACGACTGAAATGCAAGGAAACAAATCGATAGTTAGATATCCATTTTATCCACCCATTCGGGAAACCAGCCCTAAATCACAACAATGACGACCTTCCAGGATTGACACAGCAAAAAAAAAAAAAAAAATGGCCCTGAGCCATTTAATAGTCAAGCTGGCAGCTAGCACGGGGGAGGACAAGAGGAGAGAATAAACAGAGCTACAGAGCTTGGGCCAGCCCACACTTGGACTGTTTTCACCAGCCCAGGTGAGAAGATAGAAAAACCAAACTCCACAATGTCATTGAAAACTTCTTCCCTCCTGACACCGTCTGTTCTATTAATCCACCCAAGATAATCCACATTGGCCTTTGCTGGACCTACTTATTTCAGGCATCTGTGCTGGCCACAGCTTTCCTCGAGTTGGTTAGGTAAATCAGTGGGGGCACCTTTACTTGCCCTCTTGGCCCAACCCCGAGAAGATGCCAAAGGATCCCCAAGGCAAGAAAGAATACACCACCAAACCTACACTTCTCACGTCTTGTGATCCTAACTGCCGTAAGAGTAACAATCCTCCTGACTGGGAGCATGGGCACTCTCCTTTTGAGGTGTAAGCAACTTGATCTCTAGATCACAGCAACGCTCGTTAAGCAGCAATCCCATTTTAAATTCCAGCTTCAATATGAGCTGTTCTCTTCCGGCTGAAGGGTGGCAGAAGCTGGAGAAACGTGAGCCAGGGCTTGCCATGCAGTTTGGCATCTACTTCCATTAAGACAGGCCCTCGCCGTGTTTCCCTCCTCTGGTGACACCGACAGGTCCAGCTGACATGAGCCATCCGCGTACTGCGCTGCTGCCTGCATTTTTAATGTGGTCTGACAGTCGTACTCTGGATCCAACGTCCTAGTCCTCTCCGAAAACCACTCTAAAAACAAATAAAATAAGGGACTCTCCCATGACCTCTATTATTCCGTGGCTGGAGAAATCCAGTGGTGACTAGTTAACAGAGGACCAGAGGGTAGGAGAGAACCAGACAGGACACAGATCACCGCACACCAGACAGCCATCGTCAGAAATACCGGACTTCAGGGATCAAGGCCACCAGCCAGAAAGAAAGGCAAGATTTCGGGCTTGCAGAAAAAGCTGCCTTTGGGGCAGCTGGACTGTTGGTTGCCTCCAACATGCAAACACACCAGAGGCCTGTGCTCCTAGGTGTAGCTCCAAGAAGCAAGCAGATGTTTCCCAGCTGCTGCTCAGACCTAAACCAGCTCTTCCCTTTGGGCTTTGAAACATTCCTGGGGAACAGAAGAAACTCCCAGGCTGGAATGAAGCAGGAATAGGAGTGTCCCAGCCTTGAAAACCTGGAGGTCTATGTCAAGTGTTTGGAAGAGACAGTGTCCCTGTGACACAGACTATGGATTTAGACAACCTGTTAGTTCAACCCTGGAGCACAGACACCCAAGCACTGGCAGGGAAGCCAAAGCTTCACCGTCTGGCCCCACCAACCTCTGCGGTCCCTTCTCTCGCTAT
Organism: Halichoerus grypus; assembly: GCF_964656455.1. Classification (NCBI taxonomy): domain Eukaryota; kingdom Metazoa; phylum Chordata; class Mammalia; order Carnivora; family Phocidae; genus Halichoerus; species Halichoerus grypus. The sequence continues at coordinate 176,278,661 of NC_135713.1, forward strand.
AGTGTCCTCTGCTCTAGTCAGGCCGAACCACACGCAGTTCCCTGGAACTTGCCATCTCACCAATTTGCCCACGACGTTCCCTCAGATGGGAAGGCTCTTCCACGCCTCGGCTCAGCTTGCTCTCTTCCGTAAGGCTTTCCCTGACCTCCCCGGGGAAGAGGCACCCGTTGGCTCCCATGTTCTGGACTCCTCCTGTGCCCTGTCTGTGCCTGTTTCTTAGCACTTAACATACTGGATCTAATTGATATGTTTATTTTCTAACAACCTCACTAGATGGGGAGCTCCCTGAAGGTACGGGCCAAGTCTTCACTCTCTCTGAACCCCTAGCACAGAGCACATGAGTCTGGTATACTGTAGGCATTTATTATTTACTCCACAGGTGAACTGCCTCTAATTTCCTTTATTTCTTTGAGTGGCTTTACTGATGTATAAGTGATGTCGTAAACTGTACCTATGTAAAGTGCACTATTTGTATCTACCTGTGAAACCATCACCGCAATCACGACTGTCATACCCAGAAGTTTCCTCTTGTCCCTCTTCACCTTATTGCCTTCCCTCCCCTCCTTAATCCTTTCCCACTCATCCACAGGCACCCACTGCCATCACTGTCACTTGCATTTTCCGGTTTTTTATAAGTGAAATCACACAGTATGTAGTGCTTTTTGTCTGGCTTCTCTCACACAGCATCATTCTTCCAAGATTCATCCACGTTGTTGCATTTTATCAAAAGCTCATTCCCTGGGGCACCTGGGTGGTCCCGTCAGTTAAGCTTCTGACTCTTGGTTTCGACTCAGGTCATGATCTCAGGGTCGTGAGATGGAGCCTCGCGTCCAGCTCCCTGCTCAGCTTGGAGTGTGCTTATCCCTCTCTCCCCCTCATCTCTCTCGCTCAAATAAATAAACACAATCTTTAAGGAAAAAAAAAAAAAAAGCTCATTCCCTTTTTATTGCTGAATCGTATTCCATTCTATGGATTTAACCATAGTTCCTTTGTATTTTTTGATTTTCATAAGGGATTTGGACTAGTCAACCTCCCAAGTCCCCTTACAGCTCCAAAATTATATTCTTTTATGATTCCTGGTTCTACATTATGGATAATCAGGAGCATCATCTTCTAAGAAACATTTGTTATAAACTTCAAGTTTGGAGCTTAGAAGAATGAGGCTATGGGAAAATAAATTCTAGAAGAAAGCAGACAGGAAGAGGACAACACAAAGCAACACAGCTCTACCATTTATAACAGGACATGGCATTTATTTCCCAAACAAACACAGATCTGCTATACCTAGAGACAATTGGGAATGCAGGGAGAGAAGCAGCATTTAAGACTTTCCAGGGTAGAGGCATCCCCAGAAGGTATATAAGACAATCAGGGTAGGGGGAAAAAAACACCTAAATTTTTAATCTACTTTTATCTTTCTTTCTTTCCTTCTTTTTATATTTTTATCTTAAAAAAAAGGTTTCACTAAACAGTCAGAGATTTGCCACTGGGATCTTCCCTGGGCTAGTGTCATGTGCGCACAGGTATCTAGAAGGAAGTGTGGGGCTCTCGTTGTACGCATGTGTGTGGTGTGATAGTGGTACCCTTCAGTCTGTTTTCAGCTTATCGTGAACACCGTTGTTTTCTGTGCAACAGGATGTCAAAAATGAGACTAATCTTAATTTAAAACAAAACAGAACAAAACGAAACAGGATATTTGGGGCTCCTAGGTGGCTCAGTCGGTTGGTCATTTCGGTTCCGGTCATGATTTCAGGGTCCTGAGATTGAGCCCCGCGTTGGGCTCTGTGCTCAGCAGGGAGTCTGAGGATTCTCTCTCTCCCTCTGCCTCTGTCCCTTCCCCCTGTTCATTCTCTCTCTCCACCCCCCAAAATAAATAAATAAAATCTAAAAAACAGGGTATTTAAACAGTAGGATCCTTGCAATTTTTTGTATAGGATAGCTCCACGAAGAGGTTCATTTACATCAAAGTACTTAAAAACGTAAAGAAGTTACACATTTTCCTTTTGTAAAAAGATAAGCATTCCAAACTCTTTGGCCTTTGCTGTAAAAAGGAGCTTGACATTCGTATGGTACTCTTATTCTGCAATATTTTCCAAAAGAATAAACCCACAAAAATCTGTCCCTTTAAAGAATAGGTGACATTTCCACAGGGAATGAGAATATAACTTCTTTTCAAAAGGAACTTATGCTATGGAGAGAACTGGTATCTGGCAATGTATTCGTTTTATATGATCTTTATAGTTTAGAACTGACATGACTGTACAAAAAATTGATTCAAAACGAATGATATTTGGAAGAAAATGCAGGTGGAAATCTTTGTGTTAGAAAAGATTTCTTAGATCCTGCCCCAGAAACAATTTATAAAAGAAAATGACTGCTAAACTGAACTTCATCAAAATTTCAAACTTACTCTGAAAAACCGATAAAGAGAAAAGTTAAGCCATAGACTGGGGAAAAAATATCTGGAAATCACATATATGACAAAGCACTTGTACCTGAAATATATAAAGAACTCTCAAAATTCAACAATAAAGAACAAATGCCCCAATTTTAAAACGAGCAAAAGAGGCTCTCTGCTCCTAACCCATTCATCAGACATCAGAATCTTCTGGTGCAGTGCCAGCCACATCCCCGAGACACAATGGTCATGTCAGAGTAAATGGATTTGGTCATATTGGGCACCTGGTCACCAGGGCTGCTTTCAACTCCGGCAAAGTGGATACTGTCACCATCAGTGACACCTTCACTGACCTCAACTATGTGGTCTACATGTTCCAGTATGTCAAGCTCATTTCCTGGTATGACAATGAATTTGGCTACAGCAACCAGGTGGTGGACCTTATGGTCCATATGGCCTCCAAGGAGTAAAAGCCCCCTGGACAACCAGCCCCAGGGAGAGCAAGAGGAAGAGAGAGGCCCTCAGCTGCTGGGGAGTCTTTGCCCCAACTCATCCCCTGACACACTGAGAATCTCATGACCTCTAGACAGTTTACATCCCAGACCCCCGAAGAAAGGGAGGGACTAGGGGAGCCCTACCTTATCATGTATCACCAATAAAGTGTACTATACCCAGCCAAAAAAAAACAAAACTCAAAAAATAACCTCAAAAAAAGTTTTAAATAAAAAATAAAATGAGCCAAAGATTTGAACAGACTTCACCAAAGATAAACAGATGGTAAGCAGTCACATGAAAAGATGCTCAGCATCACTAGTCACTGGGGTAAGTGCAAATTAAAAACACAATGAGATCAAAACCACAATGAGATACCACCTCACACCAGTCAGAATGGCTAAAATTAACAAGTCAGGAAACCACAGATGTTGGCAAGGATGCGGACAAAGGGGAACCCTCTTACACTGTTGGTGGGAATGTAAGCTGGTGCAGCCACTCTGGAAAACAGTATGGAGGTTCCTCAAAAAGTTGAAAATAGAGTCACCCTAGGACCCAACAATTGCATTACTAGGGATTTACCCCAAAGATACAAATGTAGTGTTCCGAAGGGGCACCTGCACCCCAATATTTATAGCAGCAATTTCCACAACAGCCAAACTATGGAAAGAGCCCAGATTTCCATCGACAGATGAACGGATAAAGAAGATGTGGTGTATATATACAATGGAATACTATTCAGCCATAAAAAAAAAAAAATGAAATCTTGCCATTTGCAACGACGTGGATGGAACTATAGAGGGTATTATGCTAAGCGAATAAGTCAGAGAAAGACAATTATCATATGATCTCGTTCACATATGGAATTTAGGAAACAAAACAGAGGATCATAGGGGAAGGGAGGGAAAAATAAAACAAGACAAAATCAGAAAGGGAGACAAACCACAAGAGACTCTTAATCATAGGAAATAAACTGAGGGTTGCTGGAGGGGAGGGGGGTGGAGGGATGGGGTAACTGGGTGATGGACATTAAGGAGGGCACGTGATGTAATGAGCACTGGATATCATATAAGACTGATGAATCACTGACCTCTACCTCTGAAACTACTAATACACCAAATGTTAATTAATTTAATTTAAATAAAAAATTAAAAACAAAAACAAAAACAAAAAAACTCTGGAACAATGAGATTCTGAGAACTTCCAGGTTGGTGAACACATCAAAGTGCTCAGTGAGTGATGTGCCCTGAAAGGGCATGAAAGCTCCACCCTCCACTCTACCCTCATCTTTTGACTCTATGTATCTCTACCATTTGGCTGTTCCTGAGTTGTATCCTTTATAATAAAATGGTAGTCATATAAGTTAAAAAAAGAAAAAAAAAGTGAGATATCACCATGCACCTATTAGAATGGTTAAATTTTTGTAAGCTGACAAAACCAAGTCAAGAATGTGTAGCAACCAGGGGCGCCTGGGTGGCTCAGTTGGTTAAGCGACTGCCTTCGGCTCAGGTCATGATCCTGGAGTCCCTGGATCGAGTCCCGCATCGGGCTCCCTGCTCAGCAGGGAGCCTGCTTCTCCCTCTGACCCTCCCCCCCTCATGTGCTCTCTCTCTCCCATTCTCTCTGTCTCAAATAAATAAATAAAATCTTTAAAAAAAAAAAAAAAAAAAGAATGTGTAGCAACCAGAACTCTCTCATACATTGCAAAACAGCATAACCACTTTGGACAAGAGTTTGGTGGTTTCATTTACCCAAGTTAAATGAAAACCTATGTTCACGCAAAAACCTGCAGGAGAATGTTTTCAGAGCGGCTTTATTCTTAATTGTCCAGAACTGGAAACAACCTAAATATCTCGCAGTTGGTGATTGGATAAAACGATACCACCCATATAATGGTAGTCTGCAATAAAAAGGAACCACGTGTTGATACACATACCAACATGGATGAATCTGAAATGCAACAGGCTAAAGTAAGTGATTGCCAAAGGTTATGGGTAGGAGGAGAATTTGACTACAAGGAGTAACGGGGGAGACAGAATTGTTATCTTCATTATGAGGGTGGCTATAAGACCAAGTATTTATCAGCTCATAGGACTGTATACCAAAGAGTGAGTTTTACTTTGTAAAATTAAAGAAAATTTAAATCCAATAAAAATTTTAAAATAAGCCATCTCTACAATCTCCCATCTGTACACTGTATTTCTGTATTTAGACAATTAGGAAGAAACAATTTCCTAATCTACTCAAAAGTATTCCAAAGAGCAACTGCAAGTTCTGCAAAAACCTTTGTGTAATTGGGTAAATGGGTTGGAGCGTGGGGATCATGATTTTCATAGGCACAAACATGCTAATGTTGCATTTGAATCTACCTTTCTTGTAAGAACTTTTCAGCAAGGGAAAATGTTAAGATAAAGTACTGAAAAATATCATTAGGACATACCTTAGAATTACTATATCAGAAAGTGATAAACCAATAATTTTAAAAGAGCGTATTAAATCACATAGTTTCAATAAGTAAGATTTGAAAAACAATTTGTTTTTCTTCCTTTCTAAATTATAATTATTAATCATTTCTTTGAACATAGGTTTATAATGTACATATCCCATAGCAGTATGTGTATGCCACTTATAAGTATCCATATATTAGGAGTATATACTCAAACATTTTACTAGTAGGGATAGGTGATTTTAAAAGTCTGGGGGCCAATCTGGGGGTTTCTGTCTGCTTCAGGGCAGGGCCTATGAGTAATTTCCTTAGCCTGGCATAGCCTAGAATTCCTAGAGAGTAGGGGATGATGGGGAGGACACATGGCAGAGAAGAGAAATGCCAGCCAGGCCCAGAGGTGCCGCCCAGGGCCACTATGGTCCCTCCAGGCCTGTTCCACGAAAAGTGCGCTGGCTGAGGCCCACACGCTGCCAAGGCCTGTCTTGGAGGCATGACCTCCAGGGGCAGGTACCCTCCTGGGTAACAGTGAACCTGCTGGCTCAGCCTGTCACTCAGGACCAGCTGAATTCCCTGGGATAGAACTCTGGAAGCTCTTCCGCCATGGCTTCCACTCTGGGCCTCTGCCAAGGCGACATTTATGATGGGAAAAACAGCCGCTGGACCAACAGGCATCTTGCAAATAGACAGACAAGAATAGCCCCGGCTGGGTCACTGTATCCTGTGGGGCCCAGCCCAGCCTGGCACACCCAGGCACGGCCTGGCACTCCCTTGAGTGAGGGTGGTACCAAAGGTGGGGAGACTGAAAGGAAGTTAAGGAAGCAATTAGAATGAAGCAAACAGGATTTCAGACCAGGAGATCCCAAACAGACTGTCAGACACATTTGTTTGCTGTCCTTACTGCCAGGCAACAAGGCAGCTCTTTTCCATGTTGTGGATCAACCGAGGCTGGTGTTCAGGACTCCAGGAAAGGGTTTTTTGTTTTGTTTTGTTTTGTTTTTTTTAAATTACACAACACTTTTCTTCTGTCCTTTAAAGGAAAGTAATAGTCCAGGCCCAGCCCTTCCAGCCAGCTCAAAGGAACGGAAAGGGCTTTGAGTTTCCTGTTTAGTATCCAAAACCACTGATTTCTGGCCCCTTTTGAAAGTCTGAAGGCAGCAATTCCGTTTAAAAGTAGGAGGACCATTGCAAATGAATATTTTTCAGGGGGAGGTGGAAAAAGAGCAAACATATGGGTTCCTTCCACTCGGTAACAGGCACAGGTCCTCACCCATGAGCAGACTTGGGCATGACGTCCTCCTAGCATAAAGCAGAGCCTCTCCAACTTAGGTCCTCTCCTCTCACTGGGAAGGTCAATCGTTTTCTCTTTCTTTTTTGGGGGGTGGGGGGGTGGGAGAGATCTAGAGAGGGAGAGAGAGAGAGAGACAGGCAGAGCCAAGCAGGCTCCACACCCAGCCCAGAACCCGAAGTGGGGATCCATCTCATGACCCTGAGATCATGACCTGAGCTGAAACCCAGAGTCTGATGCTTCACTGACTGCACCCCCCAGGCGCCCCAAGGTCAACCATTTTTAATGTAGCATGTGCCTCAGGAGGTGTAGAAAGATGAGGAAGCAGATGTCTACCTGCCCACCCAGCCGCGCTATCTGGGAGCTAGGTGCCTATCTGCGTATGATGAGAGGATCTAGCCTTGGCATCAGAAGATCAGGATCAAATCCTAGTTTTACAATGACAACTTACTAGCTACTTGACGTGGGGAGAAATACTCAAACTCTCTCAGCTTTGCTATCTTTTACATCTGTAGATGGAAACATGCCTATTTCATAGGGTTTCTGAGGATAAGTAGTAAAACAAGGTCAATGAAGTCCAGAGTAGAAGGAAGGTCAGTTCCCTCTCTTTCCTCTTTGGCCTTTTCAGGAGCCTGGAAAAGAGAGATGAAAAGGCTGATTCTAATCTACTTGGGTTTTCAAAATCTTTTTCTTTGGTGACTTTGATTTCTCTACTATTACGACAAAGGACAAGTGTTCTACTCTTTGCAACTCAACGTCTCCATAAAAATGGAGGGATGAGACTGAAGCTCCCCATGATCCTTTCCAGTCATATTGTGTGACTCCTTTAAAGCATTTAGTGCTTGCTTCTCCAACCTACCATCCACAGGCAGTGTGAATTATATGGGCTTCAAGGAGGCAGACTGCCAGATTTTGAGTCCTGGCTTTGATATGTACCAGCTATGCTACTAACTTGAGCAAGCCAATTAACTGCTCTGAGACTTGATTTCCTAATCTGCAAAATGGGCACAATAAGACAGTCCTCACACCAGCTTTCTATAAGAAATAAAGGAGATACTGTGATGAAAGAAAGTGCTTCATAAACTCCAAGGCTTTATATATATATTGTGTTGTTGTTACAATTTCTTTTTTATTATACAGCTATAAAAGAACTTATTAGTGCAAACATAAAGTTGAGTTCTTTTTAACTGAAATGTAATTCATATTACCATAAAAGTCATCCTCTTAAAGTATATAATTCAGGGGCTCTTGATATATTCATAAGGTTGTGCAATCGTCACCACTATAATTCCGGTACATTTCCACTCTCCAAAAAGAAATCTCATGTCATTACCAGTCACCTTCCACATCCCCTGCCCCAGCCCCCGGCACCCACAAATCTACTCTCTGTCTCCATGTATTTGCTGAAGGCACTATATATTATACAATACGCCATCTCAGCAAGAAGTCAATAGAAGTATTAGGCAGAGATACAAAGGAGGGTTAGCAAAACCCCTGCCCTTGGGATGCTGGCTAAACCTCCCACCTCAGGAGATCTGACATTCTGCTGGGAGGGCCTGGTCAGTCCTTTTTCATTTCTCATTCTTTTCTCCATCCATGGTCAGGCCCAGTGGAGTTTCCCATTTAGGGTCAGGGTAAGCCACAGGCTCCATTCCAAAGAACTGAAACCCATGCAAAATAATACTGGATCCTGTTTGGATTTCACCCTTGAGGAAGCATATGGAGAAAGTGGGAAGGGTAATAATAATAAAGAACAATGAAAATGATGAAAACTTCCAGAATTAGAACCCAAGTGCAACTTAGAGCCAGTAAGCCTTTAGCTAAGAGGAAAAGAAGATTTAAGGGGATTTCTTCCATTTTCTCTGCAATAAGAGAAGGAGGAAATGGACATAAATGGAAATAAGAGAGACTTGGGTTAATTGTAAGGGAAGAATTTCCTGACTGTGTAGGACTTCCACATGAGGACACGGGTCACTAGGAAAGATGAGGAAAGAACAAAGCCATTTCTATGTGTTTATGGATCACAGAAAGCTTCTAGCCCATCTGTCTAGAAACCTTGAGATGGGCTAGGAAGCCACGTGTGCTGCCTAAGGACAGAAGAATGGCCTCCTACAGCCCTCGTCCCCTGGCTTTGAGCTTTGGTAGGTCTCAGTTCACCCTCACATTCCCTAAACAGATGGAGGGAGGGGCTGGGAAGGGACTGGCTCTCAAGGAGGAAATATCTGCTGTGTGGAGTCATAAAATTCCAAGGGCATGGGAGCATACATGATGCAAATGATGCAAGGAACAAACGGCAAAAACAAAAGGTGCTGAGCAGTCTGGGCGCCACGTTTTATTGCTTACAGGGGGATATTCTGGGATCTAAGTTACTTAACGATCAGACCATTCAAATTCACCTTCCTGTTGACCTGCATGAAACAGGCTGCTTTTTGGGATGGACCTAGACTAGAGAAATGGAAGGGAAACTGAGAACAGAATAGAGAAAAGAGCCTGGAAAGTCTGCTCCCTCTCGCTGTCGTGCCTGCCGGATGCTCAGTGGAAAGGATTCAGGCTTTGGAGCAAGCTGTGTAACCCTGAGCAAGTCACTGCATCTTTCTGAGCCTCAGGGCCCCATCTACCAAAGGGAGAAACGTAACACCTATTCCATTAACGCCCTGCTCTAAAGGGATGTTGTGTTCAACGAATGCCTGTACATAAAGCACAGTGCCTGGCTCATGAAACAGCACTTAATAAATGTTTGTTTCCTTTCACCACTCGGGCCTTCCGGATTTAAGATGAGAGATGCGGGACTACTCTGGAAGGGCTGGGCTGTCTTACCAGAGCTTCCCCAGACTCTCTTCCAAACCCCCGACAGCCACAGACCCCCATAGCTCCTCTCCCACGCCTCTCCCAGCTGTTCTAAGGGCCTCAGATGTGGTTTGGGGCCGTGGGGTTGTTCTCTGTTGAACTAAGAGCAGATAAGACTCCCTAGTTTGTGGCAAAGGGTTAGGACAGTAAGTAGATGCCAATGGAAACATGCAGCCAGTGGGAAAACAGATGCTGCCGGCTCAACATCCTGCATTCACTCCTTGCTCTCCACAGAAAAGGCCCCGAAAACATGCATTCTTCAGAAAGATAAAGAGCAGGGGATTCCCATAATCAGACAAGCCTCATCCCCTACAGAAGAAAGCTGCACATGTCACCCTCACAAGGTCTGTTCAGGGAGACTGGCTTCTGAGTTAAGAGAGTAGAGGTAATGGAATCAGAATATAATGGCAGGCAAGTGATTAATACTGGGGCCCTCTGCGGTTCAGTTCGAATATAAAACTAAAACTTCAAGGGGGCTGAAATAATGGAACTCAAATTTCTCTCAAAACCATCAGGCTCTTGAAAATAATTCACTATAAGCTGCTAAAATTAAAAAGATAATGCAAGTTCATATACCTAGGAAGGACAAATACCAATTTCTTGGATTTGTTTCAATCTACCACTTGTTTCCAAAGCTAGCTGGACACTGGCAGATGGAATGTCCTTATACCACGAAAGATATCTGATGTCAGTCAGCAAAACCTACAGACTAGTCTAGGGGGAGAATGAAGATGGGACACCAAGGCTGTTGTCCAAGGGACTCCCTAAAAGAAAGGAGCCTAACACAATTAGACTAATGCTAACATGTATATAGGACACCGGAGTATACAAAGCCCTTTCCCATACATTAACTGATTCAATCTCTAAAAGAGCAGAGGAAACTGAAACCCAGAGCTGTTTGAGTGACTTTCCCAGTTTCACATAGCTTATAATTCAAGGTCAGAACATAAATCTATGGCTTTTGACTCCAAGTCCCAAGATTTTTCTAGAGCATGTTCACCTGGAAAATCTGTCTCTTTGATGAAGAAGGATGGATCTAGCTGTCAGAATTGATAAAAATCTCTTAGGCTATTCAACTTCCTCTGCTCTGATTCCATATTTACTTAGCAACTGCCTAAATTTAATTCTCTCGCTCAAGTGGGTTTACCTTCAAGGAAGACAACACACAGTCCAAGCTTTTGGGATTATCTGTTCCACTGTAAATTAGTGAATTAGAATTCTGGTCTACCAATTAAATTCCTGTGAGTTGTGCTAGGTGAACTGCTTCACCAGAGCTTGGCTACTCTTGAGTGGAGAAGTAAAATTAAATTTGTAAACCTACAATGCTTAAGACTGATTGAAGACCACCAAAGGAATGGTCTCTGCCACCCAGCCTGAAAACAGCTTTCCCAGCTCACTCCTGAATGAATGATTCTCATTTCACAACCTGTGGGGGAAAAAAAAAATTAAAAGCAAAGAAGCCCTTAAAATCCCTTCTTTGGCACCTGGACGTCATGGCAAAGAATGAGCAGAAAACCCAGAAAAATGCTTGGGGAGTTAGCTGAAAAAGAAAGAAAGATTTAACTAATGGCAGTCTGTAGGAATCTCATGCAGTGGATTGCATTTTGGGTATAGCAGAGGATCTCAAAACAAAACAAAACACACGTATGACTTAGTCCAGCTTTAATTTCATAGACCACTGGAACTTGAAGGATCTTCAAAGATCAGCCACTCATCTGATACATGGCTCTAATCTTCATTTCTACCAAACCTCTTCCAGGGATAGGGAATTTGCTACCTCCCCAGGAGGCCCATTTTACGTCCAGTCGCTCTGACTCTACCAAAATTCCTTGTATGAGCTGAACTGTCTCCTGAGAGCTCCCTGAATGCCCCATCTTTATATCCTCTGGTGCCAAGTAACACTTCGAGTGATAGCTTTAAAGCTCATATCAAGGTTTCCTTGTACCAGCTGAACTTCTCCCAGGTTAGGACCCTGATATAATGGAAGAACGATATAGTTGTATGAACTAGATACAATTCCCAATTGTGACACTTTCTCTACCATGTGCTCTTGGGTATATTCACTTCTCTGGCCTCAAGTTCCTCATCTGCCAAATGGGATCTCAATACCCACCTCAAAGAAAGTAAAGTGGCTGGCATAGAACAGGCTTTCATAAATGGTGCCATTCTTCTACCACTTCCTTCAAATGTCTGTACGTGGCATGGCTGTACCCTTACCAAGTCTACCACTATCTTTTTTTTTTTATTTTATTTTATTATGTTATGTCACCATACATTACATCATTAGTTTTAGATGTAGTGTTCCATGATTCATTGTCTGCGTATAACACCCAGTGCTCCATGCAATACCTGCCCTCCTTAATACCACTATCTTCTAAACCTCATTTTTCATTTCCTATTATGTGTTCTCTAAACACCTTCAACACTTTGCTCTCCTGGAAATGCTAATCATAGCACAGGGCCTTAAACAATTGGACTTCGGGTTGCACACACTAAAGTAGGTTAACTAATGTGTTACTCCCCACTGCGGCAGCTATCCAGCATCAGGCTTTCCTCCAGTGAGCATAGTAGTATACATCTACACTTAAACCCTATATTCATACACCACTGCCCCCACCCAAGAGACTGGGCTTAGGAGTCTAGTGATAACAAATAGCAATGAAGGAAGAGACAATGTTATTTAAAAGGGCCATGGTGGGGCTTGAAGAAATCACAGCCAAAAGGCTCTTATGAAAGAGACAGGACCATATAAATGAGGATAAGGTGCTTGCCAAAGTGCAAAAGCCGGGCACTGGTGATTCAAGGTACTCCTTCTAGAAACAGAACATGACTGGGTCAGAATAACCAGCTCACTCACTCCCACCCCTGCCAGACAAGGCTAGATCGTCCGCCTCCAGCAGCATGATGTCCTTGGGCAGATCCCTGATCCTCTGAACTGGGAGTTGCATCATCTGTGAAATGAGGGGGTTGAGTAAGGTCTCTTCCGAGGGTGAACATTCTGTGAGTCCACGTTCTCAAGAGAGTAAACGCCTCACACTTTAAACGAGCGTTTCTGACTCAGAGTTAGACCTCTTCTCCTATGTTTTTAAACTTCCTGTTTATCTGCATAAAAAGTCTTTTCTGTTCATCAGCTGGCCTATCTTATCTGACAATTCCTATTTTAGGACTCTCACCCTCAAGACATAGAGACTTAAATCCTTTTCATTTATTCTGGTGCTCAACCTTCTTCCCTGGCCAACGCTAAAGCCCCAGGCACATTGTGAAATATCAGGCATTGGAAAATCATTTCCCAGACAAAACAGTTTTGTACATGAATGTAGTCTACGATTTAAAAACTGGGGAGAAATCTAAATGTCCAATAATAAGGGTGTAGCTTAGAATCTTGTGATATATCATAATGAGGAATACTGTGCCTCCATAATTATAAGTCAACAACTATCTAATGAGCAGCTATGTCTCAGACCTTGCCGGTCACCAAGGAGAACATAGCAAGCCAGCTCTGTCCTGAAGTTGCTTATAATCTAACTAGAAAACAGGACTAAAATACACAAAGTATGTATCAAACAATATATATCATTGTGACACATTATGGATGTGAAAGGAGTTTTTGAGAACGTAGATGGAACTGAAGAGGATGAGAACATTCTAGGGTTGCTGATAGAGCAGGGGGGCTTTCCCACTGAAGAAATAAGAGCACTTAGCATAGTCAGTCTCAGCAAGACCCATCTACATCCCCATCTCCTTCCTAGGAGAGGCTAATAAATCCACGAGAACTCAGCAGTGGTCCCTAGATGTTTGCAACCGTATCTTGTGTCTTCCATAGTTTGATACCACGTCAGGGCATTGTCTCAAGTATTATCTGTGTTTTATTAAGTGAGGAAAGACAACAGCTGATGGGGACAGAACCACCCCTGGAAGCCAAGTCTCAAGAAATCCCTGCCTCTCTTTTGGCTGAGTGTAAGCATTGTCTATTGTGCACACATCTAACACGGCATTCTTACCACTCCCCTTTCCACTAATTTTTCCTTATTGATGGGGGTGGAGAGGGTGTGGGATCCTTAACAGCACCGGGCAGCAAATTTAAAAGCAGAACTTGTTAGTTTTTAAACAAGGACCAGCCAGTTGGACCACAGAGTGGGTGTTTCCATGCAAATTCCAGCACTTCCAAGTTGCTCCATGAACTGAGCCCAGCCAGGACAGCAAACCTTGTTTTTTTGCAGCCAGCTCTTTGATTAGGTCTAGAGAGGGGCTCAATTAGCATCATGGAAACACGGAGCAGATTTCAGAAAGGAAAGGTCAGCTGCAAGCCCTAGCATTTGCTATCAGCCATCTGCCAAGCAGGAAGTGCTACTCAGATCTATTTTTAATCATCTTCCCTAGGCGAAGGCTCCTGGGAGAATGCAGAGGCCAGGCTTATTCCAAGACAAACATTTAATTGCTACCTTTCTGTACACATTTTAAAATAGTCTCTGGATACTCAAGACCAACTTATCCATCCCTGCCCAGTTCTTGGGTTCTAGCATGCTGGCACCTACCTGCAAGGTTGTGTTTGGAGGCTATGGTTGAGGACCTCGTCTTGAGGAAATTTCCTGTCTGAAATATCAACTAAATCCATATAACATAATAATCCCTATAACCGGGTTCCAGGGATTTGTTCTGGTTGAAGATGACAGGGAAGAGAGAAGATGTGTAAGTCTAGGAGTACATGTTCATTCCCCACAGCAGTGAGCCAGGCAAAGCTAACTGTGCAAACTTCCTGCTCATTTTTATTTCAAGTGCATCTATCTCTTCAAAAAAGGTAAATTAAAACCAGCTCATCTGGCAGTAACTCATCTGTTACTCAAGATATGGGTTGGCTAAAGAAAGAGGAAAGATTTCATCTCAGTTCCCAGCGACTCAGCCTGTGCTGTGGCTGGTCATCCAGGCCCAGGAACATTTTGTCCACTGGCTTCTTCCCCCTCCTGACTAGTAGCAGCACTCATGTCTCAGTTCCAGCCAGTCCAAGGAATGAAACATCTCTGCAAGGTCTGGACAGACAGGGAGTCAGGCACGGCCATGGCAGATTATGCAGAAACCGAGCCTGGCTCAGGAGCCCCTGCATTCTCCCAGCCCACTCATCGAACACAGAGTTTCCTTGTCTCTTGACACTTAAAAAATTTCAGCCTCCAATTTCCACCCTAAGGTAAAGTCTAAGCATATGTACAATTGTGCCTCAGCCAAGTGAAGTACCATCTACCAATAAAAGACAGGCTGTCTGGCTAGCCACCACCCAGGGCCTGCCCCATCAAACACGATCCTGGGGAGCTGCAGGACCCATTATGCAGCATGACAAAGGGACAAAGGGGTCTGCTCCAGGTTTTACCCACCTCTCCACCCTCCCTCTTCCCTCCTCTTAGGAGCTTATCTGTCAGAGAGCAGCCAATGGGAAAGCTAAGCTGAAAGGGCACCTTGGCTGTGGGATCTTTGCCTGACTATGTGAAATAAGAGACTGAGTATTTGGGGCAACTTAACACCAGCAGGAGCCCCGCCAGAGGGTCAGGGAGGAAGGGACTGAATAGGCAGACATGTGTTTCACAGGAGATCTAACTCCCAGGGTGGAATCCCTCCCCCCAGTGCTGTGGAACTCTGCTCTAGTGAGCTGGAGCACACAAGTCCCGGGGGGGGGGGGGGGGGGGGGGGGGAGGGGGCACTGCATAGGGTCACTCTCCCTGACCCAGTTGGACCACAAATTAATTAGGGCTTCTGAGCCCTGCTGACTCTTGAGTTCCTCTTCTTTCTGGTTTCAGGAGCAAAAGGAGCTAATTAGTAAACAGCTTAAGAAAGAATAACTCTTCTTCTGCCCCTGCTGAGAATTACCTATGCTCTCTCTCCATCCCTTCCTGTTTGCCATGGCTCTATGGGTCAAAAACCCTATTTTAAAAAAAAAGAAACAGGGGCACCTGGTTGGCTCAGTCAGTTAAGCATCTGCCTTCCACTCAGGTCACGATCTCAGGGTCCTGGGATTGAGCCCCATATCGGACTCCCTGCTCAGCAGGGAGCCTGCTTCTCCTCTGCCTCTGCCCCTCCCTCTGCTTGTGCTCTCTCTCTTTCTGGCAAATAAATAAAATCTTAAAAAACAACAACAACAAAAAACAAACAAAAAAGAGACCATAGGGTGCCATGTTTGGTGCGAGTTCGAGACCCCAGGAACAGGGGGTTACCTGGAGATTTCAGAGTCAGGCATATATAGCCTGAGAAGCACCAAGAGAGTAGGCTGGGCTGGGCTTCTCTGCGAATTTAGAGCAAGAAATAGTGTGGTAGAGCACTTAGGGGTATGATCTGGGGGTCATGCCTGAATTCCAATTCTGGTTCTACCATTTCCTAACTGGGTCCCCTTGATCAATTCAATTTGGCTAAGCCTTGCTTTCTTCATCCCAAAATGGTCACAATGGTAGTACATTTCTCCCTGGGTCAATATGAGACAAAGTTGTGAGTCACATCAACAGTGCCCCGGACTGTGCTGGTATTTAGTTAGCACTCAGTAAAATGATGACTATTATCATTATTAGAAGGTCTCCAAAGAACTCTTACCTTTTTCAAACAAATGTTAGTCAAAACCACCCTTTGCGGGGTGCCTGGGTGGTGGCTCAGTGACCTGCTTAGGGGGTCTGGTTCAGTGCTTGGCAGGGAGTCTGCCTGAGATTCTCTCCTTCTAACCCTCCCCTTCCCCCCCCCCCCCCCCGCCTTGTGCTCTCTCGCTCTCAAATAAATAAATCTTATTAAAAAAAAAAAAAACCAAAACATGCACACACACCCTTTGTCCCTTCAGGGAGTGCAAAGGGCTAGAAGGTAGACAGCAAGCCCTGGCTACTTTCGAAGTGCTAAGGAGGCTAGAAGGCTGGGACTAGGGGCAGGCAAGCCAGGAAGTTAACACAGCATTTTTAAGGAGGCCCTTGCTCTGAGGTGCTGCCCCTGCACTTGGACAGCCCTGAGAGTGGGTGCCTCCTTGAATCTTGTGTCCACAGTAACTTGTTTCCTTCCCCTAGGCAGGGCCTTTATTCCCAGTCACACTCAGACTTACAGAATAGGAATTTCTGGAGGTAGGTCCTGAAGATAGGCCTTTTTTATCCCAGGTTATTCTGATGTGCTGTCAGATTTGGGAATCTCTGCCCAAGTATCCCCATTTTCTCAGGCCAGTTTCCACCACATTCAGGTGTATGCTAACACACAGCAAGAGTGCAGAAGCCGTCTATTTCTCCCCTTCACTTTGCCCTGTTCCCAAACCCCATGACTACACCAAAAGCCGTGTGAGTTCTGCAACTCAGTTCTCACTTCAACGTAATAGAAAAACTCATAAATGTGGGGTTGCAACTGCCACCTCATGATGACTCAGTGAGCTTCAAGAAGCCAGCCAAGAGGGTCACACAAAAGGGAATACCTGGCCCAGCAAACCAGAGAAGTCTGAAAGGCCCTCTTCTCAGAGTTACGGGTGCTTGGTGTTCGCCAGTGATTTATCTGGCTGCTCTTTAACTGAAGGCATCACCAGGGAGGAAATGAGCCTGCTTATGAATTACAGCACTGGTTTAATTATCAGTGTTTATTAACTTTATATAATATCAACATTCCTGCCCACACAAAGCTCATGGATATATAGTTTCTAGAAGCTAGAGAAGTTGACTTTACGAAATAGGCCATGTTATAATATTCTAGTCCAATCTCAATCAAATGCTGTCACTCCCTTGCCTAAAAGTGCTTTTCATGGCTCCCCACAGCATACAAAACTGAATCTAAATTCCTTAGCTGGGCCTTCTGGGCCTTGTACAAGGCACCCCTGCTGACCTCCTGCTTCCCCCTCTCACCCTCTCCATCTCTTCCTGTGATTCCTTAAGCTTGATCTCCTCTAGGCTATTTCTCTGCCTCTGCTCAGAATGAACCCCCCCTTTTGTTGTTCACTTAAAAAAAACTCATCCTGCTCTTTGCCCCTATAGCATCCTGAATGAACAAACACCTCCTCAAAGCCTGTGTTTCACTACATCTTATAATCATTTATCTGTTTATCTTCCCCATTAGATCATAAGCTACTTAAGGGCCAACATTTTCATGTGTCCATTGCTGTTTCCCCAACGCCTCATACAGCAGTGTTCAGTATGTGCTGAATGCGCAGAGAGGTTACGTAACTCACTCGATGCACACTGAGTAGTTAGTGCCAGGGCCAGGCCTCGAGCAGAGGTGGCTTAACCCTTCATTCAGGGCTTTTAAAATGATCCCACAGACTCCTGGATGCAGGGCCTCACACAGTTTTCCCATGAGAGTGATGAGACTGTGTGAAACTATGTGCACCATCTGGCTTAGTCACCTTGTAACCTTTGGTGGGAACCTGGGGTGCATGATGGCTGAGGCTGAAGTTTGGCCTGAACAGCGAACTGACACCAGAGTGTCAAGCGGGGCTAGTTGATGAACACAGTGCATCAGCTCCTACACCATCCATACCAACTGTAACCACCGTGTTGGTTTTAGAATCCTCCTGAAATCACATAAACCCATTTCTCCAACATTCACTTCACAACATTCATTCCCGTTTTGTATCCTAGGAATCAGCAAATAATGCACAAGGGCCCAATTGAGCCTCTCACCCGTTTCATACGTATTTCACTGGAACACAGCCATGCTCGTTTGTTTATGTATTCTCTATGGCTGCTGAGTTGGGTGGTTAAGACCATATGGCCAGCAAAGCCTAAAATACTTACTATCAGGCCTTCACAGAAAAGTTTGCTGACCCCTGATTTAGCTGAAGGCAGAGGGAACGAAGACGCCAAAGAGCCCCTCCCTTCAACCATGAGACTGGTTGCCCCCATCCTAGAAGTTAGTGGACCAACTGGCTTTTGCATGATGTCATTTCTTTTTTTAGCACTGGTTACAGGCCTGGAATCCAGGAGATTTTTGCCTGACAGACACACACAGGGGCCTGAAACACCTAGCCCGTAGCCTGGGATATAGTGGTGCTCAACAAGTGTTTATTAAATAAAGACATAAAACAAAGGCCTGGGAAGTGAGCCTGTCTGTGCCCCGGAACGGAAGTCCATCCTCCCTCCTGTCAGTTTCAAGGTGACCAGTCACACAGGTGCCTGGCAGCAGCCTGGTGACCTAGATTTGTCAGACCTTATCTTATCGGCTTTCCTTCCTTGTGTATTTACCCAGCACCTGCCCCCACAGTGCCCAGGGCAGACTGGCCTGTTGTTTTTACAGAGAAGGAGACAGACAGGGAGGAGCTTTCCTCCCCCACAGATATATACTTTGCTTTTTCTTTCTCCTGCTGAAGTGGGGATCAAGAAATATGGGGACTTGGAGCTTAAGGAGCTCCAGTAAGTCGGGTTTCTCCTGCTTCCTCTCTCCTTCAGTTGCATGGGTGAATCTGTCTGGGGGCAACCTGAAAGGGCTCTCCAGAGCCCTACTTGTCATTTGGAACATTCTGCATCTAGAGGGGAGGGGCTGAGGGCAAAACCATGCAGCTTTCAGAAGTAAACAAAGCAACCACCACCCAAGGGTTAGAGGCCTGTTCCTGAGAACAGACATTCCTCCAAATCCACATCAGAGAACCGCGGGTCTAATTCACTGGCCACCTTGAACTTCAAGAGCCTAGCTGGTACTTTCACTCGGCTGGGATAGCCCAGGCTAACACTGCAGTGGAGGATTGGGACAGTCAGGGAAAAAGCTGTGCACAGGTGGGAAGCTCATGAAAATCAGGCAAATTGGATGGAAAGCACTATGGAAATGTTGGTTTCTCAGCTGCTGTGGGGAGCCCTGGGGACCAGGTTCGGGATGGGGATCCCCACTTCTAGTGCCACCAGCTGCTTCTTCAGATAATGGGATTTCCAGTGACCGAAGTACCGGGCACAAACTGGGTGAGGGCAGAGCATACACCTGTTTGCCACTGTGTTCCCCAATATCTAACACGTAAGAGGAGTTCACAAAACGTGGAACAATGGTAGGGTCTAATGCAGGAGGTTTCACTCTGGGATCTTTCGTTTTGGCAAGGAAAAACTTTTCTGTCCGCTCATGTATCTGTTGGAGAGTTCAAGTTACAGCAAATGCTATTGGTGGGACCAGCCCAAACAGGGAGGAAAAGGAGTTTCCTGGTCCCCCAAAGTTAGATCATGTTCCTTTTGACAATATAAGCTGTCCCTTCAAAGGCCCAAAGGTGTTGGGGGGTAGGGGGAAGGGGAGAGCCAGTGCCACCTGCTCTGCCTCTTAACATCACTGTGGTCTGGAGGGGAGGGAGTTCATGGACTGATTAGATGTTGTTGTTTTTAGCAGCAGCTGGTGGAGCCATCTCCTCCTCTCTTCCTCTCCTCCCCGCTCTGCCCCTGAGTCACAGTCCAGCCACTAGCAATAGGCAAGGGAGGGGAGGGAAACCCAGAGCTAAAGCTCTCCTTGGCTTGGCAGCCCTGACCCCAGAGACAATACTCTGGGTCACCAGGTCAAACCCTCCCCGCAGGAGCTAGCTGAGTGCTTTGGAATCAAAAGTATCAGAGATTCTTTTCGGGCTTTGTTTTTTAAAAATAATGAAAATGGCTTCCTTTTAAAGAACCTCCCTCCATCCATCCCCACCAGGAAGCATCACGGGGTGAACCAAATTGACAAGCAATTCTCTGGCTATGGCGCCAACACCCAAGGCTGCCTGGGCTACTATTAGAGCAGTTTGAGGTCTCTGTGCCTGGTGGCTGTGTCGGGTGGAGGAAAAATCACCACCTGACAGACTAGAAGGGAAGGGCTCAGGGGCAGATTTTTCCATTTAAATTCTAGAGCGGCCTCAGGGCTGCTTGCAGGGAAGCCCAACCCCACCACTGTCCGAGAGTGGAGGCTATTGCTCTTATTTCATTATCACCGGAGACCTGCTGGTCCCTTCCGAATGACAAGGAACAAGAGATTCAATGATTCTAGAGGTCTCAGAAGACTACTAACAAGGGTATAGCTAACAGGTAATAGCTGAGACTCCAAAAGAAGGAAGGAGCCAATAAACCCGGACAGCTGGGGAGCCAGCATCTGGTTATGTTTGCCACTTTGGTTCTGCTTAATGAATAGTCAGAGGTAACAACTACTGACCTTTATGGAGCATTTCCTATTATGTCAGGCACTGTGAGAAGTACTATATATTGATGACCTCAGCTAATTTCCTCAAAAATCTTCTAGGTATCTAGTATTATTATTATTCCCATTTTCCCAATGAGGGCATTAAGACACAGAGAGATGACTCAGCTTGCCTAACTACTGAAGTCAGGATTTGAACCCAGGTAGTCTTGCTCTGAGATTACATTGTAATCCTGCTAAGTTATGTTGCCTTGTATCATCTGCTGCTGCTATATTAGAATCAGAAGATGGGAGAGGCGGAAGGACACTTACTTTAATGACAGTCTGAACTAGTGCCTCATTTGGTGGCTGAAGAAAAAGCAAAGCCAAAAAGAACGGCCTTGTCCAAGATCATACAGCTTGACACTTTTGTTCTACCCCTGCCAGCCCTCTCCTCCAGGCCTGCCTCCAGCATCTACAAGCACCAGCTATGTGTGAGGCAGTAGGTGGTGCGGCAGAGAGGAGGTGGCAAAGTACAAAGTCAAGAGGCACTCAGTTTCTCTGGGCTTTGGTTTCCTAATCTGTAAAATGAGGAGCTGAAGTAGAAAAATCCAGGTTCAAAGGCCCCTCTAGCTCTAACATTCTGAAGAGTCTTTGACTCCAGGTCATTCAGAATCGTATTAGGAAGCAAGACAATTATGTGTAAAAAGTGCAGGTAACCACAATAACACAGACCATATTATTATAAGACAGTCATTATTCATTGCCAAGTGAACAACCAGGCAGTGAACTTCCATAGGAGTTCAACGGACGGAGAGAATCCTCGAAAATACTTAAACTAGTCTTCAGGAATGGGTATAAAGTGAATAGAAAGAAAGCAAGGACTCTTCAGGCAAGGGAAATGATAGGAGGGAAGACAGGGCAGGATTTACCACCAACACTACTGAGAGACCAGAAAACAGTTGAAGCTGGGGTGCCTGGCTGGCGCGGGCGGTTAAGCATCGGACTCTTGGTTTCTGTGCAGGTCATGATCTCATGCTCCTGAGATCGAGTCTCACATCAGGCTACTTGGGATTCTCTCTCCCTCTCCCTCTGCCCCTCCCCACCGCCATGCATGTGCTCGCTCACTCTCTCTATAAAAAAAATAAATGGGGCGCCTGGGTGGCTCAGTCGGTTGAGCGTCTGCCTTCAGCTCAGGTCCTGATCCCAGGGTCTGGGGATCGAGTCCCGCATCGGGCTCCCTGCTCAGTGGGGTGTCTGCTTCTCCCTCTGCCTGCCACTCCCCCTGCTTGTGCACACTCACTCTCACTCTGACAAATAAATAAATAAAATCTTTAAAAAGAAAAAACAATAAATCTTAAAAAAAAAAAAGGGAAGAAGATAGTTGATGCCAAAAGGAGCTACCTAGGTATGACTGTCAAGCTATGGTAAAGAAGGCATAGAACTATCTAGATATGTATTCCACACAGCTTCTTGGTAACCTATGACCTTAGGCAAGTCACTTAATTCCCACCTTGAAGGGATGTTGTAAAATTAAGTGATGGAGTAAAAGGAATCCCTAGCACATAGTAGACGTTCGATAAATAGTAGTTAAGCAGCGATGTACATTTTTCATCCTGTTTTTTTTAGGGCACCAACACAACCACATCTGTAAACATTCTTCTGTCCTCCACAGTGAGCCTTACATTCCCATGCACCCCGAAGATAACAGGCTAAGTACAGGAATCATGGTGATTTCATCTCTCTAACCCTAGCACTCGGCATAGAGCCTGGCATGTTGTTTGAAATAAAAAAATATTATTGAACTCAACAATCTGAATATAATGGTGGATTCTGTTCGGGCCCTAAAAAAACAAAACAGCCGAACCAGCAATGGTGCAGCTTTACCATTCCAGAGACAGACCGAGTGCCAGTGCTCAAAAACACAGGGGTAGGGTCCTGCACCTACTGCTTGTCCCCAGGGAAGACACCCTGTTGAAAAGAGTTTCTTTGGATTTTGAGTAAGTGCACAAGCTTGGCAATCATCAGCATCCTTACTGAATGCCAAGACACTAATGTACAAACCAATCTTATGATTGGAACCTTATAGGCATTTGCAAACCACGGAGTTAATTTTCAGGGTACGCCTCATAGCTCAAGTCAACATTTCCTTTTGGTATTTAAAGCAACCACATAGAAAGGATCACATTTGAGCAGATTCATGTTCCAGCTGCCTGTAGTCTGCAGCAAAAAACACGGATGATTCACCAGACTTGGTCCCTAGCAGCTCCTCTGATAAGAAATGGGTGAGCGATTCTACTTGTGCCTACATCATTAATTTTCACAGGGAGCAGGCATGACTATGGGACAGGTCTGCCTCCCATCCAAAGAGTGTGACCTTCTGAACTCAAGTCCTCTTATTCGTAACTATAAATTACAGAATTTTTTCAACCCTTAGAATGCTTGTATTTCTTCCTCAAGCAATGCTCAACAAATCTTCACTGAACAACCATCATGTGCCCCAAATACCCACAGGCCACTGCAACGCTTACACCCTGGTTCCTCCATCTCCAGTCTCTCTTCAGCAGTTCTGCCGACCACACCATTGACAACATTTGCCATCTCAAAGCAAAGCTCTGGTCGTGTCACTACTTGCTCAGAAGTTTCAGAAGCACCCAACTGCCAGCAATATAACGTCAGGACTTGGATTCTTCCAACAACCTGGCTTCAACCTACTCCTTCGATCTGTTTTCACACAGCTCCTCAATATCGAACCTAAAAGAATGGGCTGCTCCCCGCATGCTTCCTGCCTCCACTTTGTTGTTCACACTGTTCTTTTTACGGGCCCCTCCCCATCCATTTCTACGTGTCTCAGTTCTTGCTTCAAGGCACATCTCAAAGTCACTTCTACCAAGTCTTCCCAGGTGGATCTTAAGGCTTTGATCAACCTTTTGAGAACCTGAAGGTGGCTACGGAACCCTCCCTTGAAAAACGGACTCTACATAGAATAAAACATACAATTTCAAGGATCCCTTGAAGCCAGTCCATGGACCCCAAGTTAAGACCCTCTACGTCTATCTCCCCAGTTTACAGTACTCATAGTCATTCACTTGTATATTCACTGAAAATCTACAGCAGTCTTTAGGAGCTGTGTGGAGTGCTAGAGAAACAAAGATGGTATCATAATTATCTCCTCAAGCAGTTCACAAGCTAATGGAGACATGTTACACCGTGATAACTGCTCTAAGATAAACGTGAGGTGAAATACAAACTTCAAGAAGGGATGACTTAGGAAGCTACTATCTGCCAGCTAGAGTCCAAGTTCCTTGAGGATAAAATCCTTGAGGGTAATATTCTAATACTTACTGGAGTGCTATACACACACACAGAGTATGTATTTAGTAATATGGGCAATGACAGCACAGAGCCAATGAGACAAAACAGCACGTATAGGCACAGTGCCCACTGCCATTTACCACATCTGCCAGAGGCCTCTGAGATCCAGATAAGGTGGTCCCATGTTTGAACAATCATGCTATACAAATTATCCCAGCCTAATTTATGGTTTATCTCACCCTGAAGTAATTCAATCTCTGTCCCCATGGAGAGAAGATAGCATAAGATATTACATCTTACAAGCTCCAAATGGTTTCTTTTCATCAAGGAACACTGTCATCTAACCATATCCCTTTGTTTGCAGATTTTCTGTATAGACTTGGTTCACCTGTCACCCCTTCCTGAGGGACCAACAGATAACTCTTTTACCCTCCTCCAGAAATAACACTTCATTAGAAGATTAGGGCTTTCAAAGGTCAGATAGTTGGGGAAAAGTCAGCCATTTTAGGTTAGATATGTAATTTTCTTTACAAAAGCTAAATTGATTGAATGTGGGGGCGCCTGGGTGGGTCAGTCAGTTAAGTGTCCGGACTCTTGATCTCAGCTCAGGTCTTGATCTCAGGGTCCTCAGTTCAAGCCCCATGTGGGGCTCCATGCTGGGTGTGGAGCCTACTTAAAAAAAAAAACAAAAACAAAAAACTGATTGAATGTGTTTTTAAATGGGGCTTATTGGCTTACTTTGGAACTCTTCCATAATTTATCACTTCTGTCTTTGCTGTACCTCAGAAATGCTCTTTAGTAAACCAACAAACATTCAACAATGTCTTACAAACATAGAAGCAAAGACACACACTATGATGTGGGTCCTACCAGCACGGTTGTTCTCAACCTCATTTTTCTTAAAACCCATCAGTCACTCTGGTACAATCATAGGTCCTACTATTTCAGAAACAAAATTTTCACTTTTTATGATATAGACATTTACAGGTTTATATACAATCTAGTTTTTTTTCTCCTAGTAATTCAATAGAAATACTAATTTTATTGTATTACAGTTTCTGTAAAAAGTCATTGTCACATATCCATTGGCTACCAGAAATCTCTCAGTTCATAAAATTAGAATTCAACATACAGTTTGCAAGTTAGAAAAGCTCAGGATGATCTTCAAGAGCCACACTTTCTTGTCCATATTCTTCGTGAATTATGCCGCTTGATGTGACACACCAGTCATCAGTACTACTACGTACAATCCAAACTTCACTGTAACATTTTCAAGACACTTAAAGAAAAAGGAATGAGTGGCTTTTTAAATATTCTATTCTTGTATTTATTTTTTACATCAATTTTCCAGGATATTTATTATACTTTAAAGACAAGCTGGTGGGTGGTATAAATTAAGAGAAACACATCCCTGATAAGTAGAATGGAAAGGACAGAACAGATCTCTGTACCTCCATACCAGCACCCCTCCATGTCCACTACCTCCAAGCCACTGTGTTAGGGGTACAAGTCTTTTTGAGAATCACTGGTGTGGAACACTAGTGCTCAAAGCAGAGGTGGAGGGCCTGGGTGGTTCAGTCAGTTAAGCAGCTGCCTCCGGCGCAGGGTCCTGGGATCGAGCCCTGCCACGAGCCCTGCCACGGGCTCTCCACTAGGCAGGGAGCCTGCTTCTCCCTCTCCCTTTGCCCCTCCTCCAGCCTGTGAGCTCTCTCTCTCTCTCTCTCTCTCACTTACACACTGTCTCTCAAATAAATAAATAAAATCTTAAGAAAAAAAAAAGCAGAGGTGGGAAATGGCAGGTAGAGTGGGCCCCTCGGTAGCCATGAGACCAATACATGGCTTCAGAACATCTTCCTCCCTGCCACTTCTCTCAGAGCAATGCTACATCTTACATCTAAGGCAGGCAGGGAAAACCAAAATGCTACTACTGTAAGCCCAATGGAGCCCGATAGGGAACCAAAAGAACCATCCTCCTAAAAGCTCCCAGCCTCAGGAGGAGGCCTGGTGCTTGAAAACAGCCAGAGCTCCTCCCATGGAGCACAGTTGAGGGGGAATGCGATGGACGGGTCTGGCTCTGAGGCTGTGGAACCTCAGGCCAGTCACTGAGCTGCCCGTGGCCTGTTTCCTCACAAAGAGAGGCTGGACTAGATGACCAGCAATTCTGGGAATTTTGTATTTGTCACCAGGAGATAATCTGACCCGAAGATCTGACACAGCAATAACTTCTATAGCTCTGGATGGTGAGGGAAAGATTTCTGCCTTCCCCCTGGACTGGACACCCACTCTACAGCCTCCCACAACATCTTCCCTCCAAGGCCCCAGAATGCTACAGCAAACTGTGTCTTGGAATGAGGCTACCATCCCCAAAGTGAGTTCGTGAGAGATTAATCCAATTCACCATTCCCAAATAGCCTATTCCACAATGCCATTAAAGGGGGATGGGTCAGCAGGAGGGAGGCAAAGGAAGTGAAATGAGCATTAGATTGTTCTCACTTGGGGCAACTAGCTGTACCAACTGAAACTATTATTATTTTATAACCAAAGTATATTTTTATAATAGGGCTTGCACCATTAAGTGAGAAACAACAATGTGAGCAATTCCTCATGCCAACTTAAAATACCTCCGCATGCAAACACTCCAGCATTTAGATCACAACACCCCCTAAGAAAGAAAATGTAGGATGTCTCAGCACATTCCCTAGATAGTTCCGTCATCAATTCAGAGAGGCCCCCTAACGCCATCCTACAGAGAAAATACTCTGTTACCTTTGTGCAGACACACACAACTTTGCTTCTATGGCCTTTTGAGAAATCCAACTCCTGGACTCCAGGTTCTAAAATGAAACCATCTTGGCTAGACTAAATTTGCTTGGTATTAGGCAAGCACAATCCCCTCCACCACCCCCCAGAGCCCCTTTGGACAGCAAAACCAAAAGAAGCAAAGGGGCTACTTTATATTTGCAGAGAAGCTTTGTGATTTGCCAACCACCCACACACACCCATGATCTCATCCAGTCTCATAACAACCCAGTGAGGTAAACCTCCTCACTCTACCTTCAAATAAGGTATGCCTATCTCATAGGACTGTAATGGGGATGGCACAAGGAAGCACACAGTAAGTGCTCGCTACTAGGCATTACACACAGCAGCAAATATTACTTCACCCATTTTATTAGTGAGAAACTGAGACTCAAAAGTTGGACAGTTGATTCCAAGCAATGAGGCCTCTGGGGGTTTACAGCAAGCTGGGAAGGCAGAAAGGCTAGTGCCGGATTCTTTCCACCACATCAGTAGAGACCCTAATTGTTCAAAACATTACAACGACACATTTCCATGGGAGCCCAAAGTCCTGATTCTGTTCCCAGTTCTCTACCCCAGCCATATACTCAGAGCTTTAGTTCTCTGGACCTTTGTGTTGCCTTCTCCACAATAAAGTCAGACTCACATTTTTTTTTTAAACCAAACAACAGAATGTCAGGCTTCCAGATGAAAGGCTCTATTACAAGTACAAAGTATCATTTAATTACACTGCTGCTCTAGTTATCTGCTTCCCAGCTCCTAACTCCCACTGGGCAGATTCTGAAACCGCATAGGAGATTATGTCAAGAGGGGAGAACAGGAGAAACATTCTCTCCCTGAACTTTCTTAAATGGAAGAGAGAAACAGAACGAAAAGAAAGGCCCATTTTCCAAGGAGGGGGCTGGGGCAATGATCTTTCCGTTAAGCGGACCTGCCTAAGAATCTATAGATTATTTAACGCCGGGGGTGGCTGTGGAGTGAAATAAAGGAAGCTTTGTGCAGTGCCAGCCACAGTTCCCTCATTCCCTCCCCACGGCCAGGCATTTAACCCACCTCTTTAAATCATCAAGCTCTAACATACGCCATCTGTGCACCAGTTCAGTGAAACTGAAGCCTGTGCTGACTTTGGCCTGGACTCGTGAATGAGCCTTTCTGCCCCAGAAGGGGCAGGAAGGAGGACAGGAGGCCAACAAAGACTTTTTTTGCTCATCACTTGTCTTCTCCCAAGGCTCACGCTCCACCCATCTATTTGATCATCTAGTGAGCTCTTGGCCATGTTGGGTCCTGACCGGGGAGATCCAAAACTAGGAGATGTGGTCCCAGGTAAAAGAGGATGTAGAAAAGCTCCTGGGAGAGAGGAAAGAGGTGAAGGAAAAGGACTGCTGCCGGCTGAGGCACAGACGCCTGAAATACCCCCATCTGCGTATTCAGGGATGTTGCTTAGTTCCAAGTGGTTGGAACATAAAGCAAGGAACTGGCAAGAAACCTCACTCAAAAAGGCCCGACTGTCCAAGGCCCTGAATACCAGGCTTCAAACATCAACACTGAAGGCCACTACCATCTCCACATGTTCCCTCTGTCCATCTTACAAGGCCCAGCTCAAATACCACCTCTTCCAGACACCCATCTTGAACACGCTCAAAGAAATTGCTCTCTCTTCTTTGAGCCTCCAATTTGCATTCTTGGACAGGCTGTTTGAGTCTCAACTTCTCCATCCAGAAAATATGATTAACATCACCTACCTTGAAGTCTTCTTATGAGGGTTAAGTGAGATAACATTTATAAAGTGTCAGGTAGCAGTTTTCAGTACACAGAAGTTGCTAGAACACATTTTATTGTTACCTCAATTTCTTATGATACGTAACACTTCTTCCTGCTATTAAAAAGATGTTTTGGCTTCCATTTTCTCTGGAGATTTCCAGAAATAGGACAGCTCACATTTTCCCTCCAAGCTTATAGGCCCCATTCCAAAGCAAAGGGGACTGACTCCTCTCTTCCCTCACTGACACAGCCTCCCCACATCCAAAATTCCAGACTTGAGGGGTTCCCAAAAGATTCAAGAGGAATCTGAGACAAGATGCTGGCTGGAACACAAATGGCATAAAGGAGAGTAATCAGCAGAAGCCTAGAGAAGTGAAAGTAGGCCAGAGGCCAAGACTCTGAGGGCTCCAGGGTTCAAGCTCTGTGGTAACGCTCGATCTTGGGATTGGCCTAGAAGGAGGACTTCTGTCCTCAGTCCTGATTTGAGAAGCCCCACAACCACAGACATGGTTGTTCAAGCACCCTCCTTCACTTCCTGTCAAATCAGCCAGCTAGACAGGGCTGTTCTAGAACTACTGATCCTTCATCCCTTTCTGGCTGGGACTACCAAACCAGAGCAAAGAAAAGTGATGCCACCTTTTCTAACAGTTCTTGTAAACAAATCAAGAACACTAAATTTTTTTTTTTTTTAGTTTGGGTATGTATAAAGGTTGGTTTTTTTTATTTTAATGGCATGAAGTCTAGGTCCTGAGGAAGGATTCTTTTTAAAGTCAAAAGGTCCCCATGATCTCTTTCTCCTTTTCATGCAGCCTAGTAAATCCCGTTTCTCCTCCCATGGGAATTTAGGGCCAGGAAGGAGGGAGCTCCCCTAAAAATGCTGCCTGAAGGAGCCAGTTCCTGGACTGCACAACTGGGATGTTGGGTTTATTGGTTAACAATCCCCCCAACCCAACTTTAGGAAGCAGTTGTTAAAGCTTTTCAGGGAAAATAGGGTTCCACTCTTTCTTCTGATTATGATCAAGTATCACACCATATTTTACCTCATGTAGAAGCCCTAAAGGTCCCGAGGCCAGTGGGTCATCTCTTTACCAAGCCACTTTTGGTCCTCACCAAAGGCCACCCATATTAGTAGTTCAACAGTCTGATAACCTTCCCAGGGAGCTTGGAAGGCAACATCCTCTCATCTCAGCTAAGAAGCCCCTCCTACAAGATATCCTGCCCCTACCACCTTTCCTAGAGTTCTCTTTCCAGTCAGGCAGCACTCTCCATGGCGTTCACCCACCAACTTGAGCTAAGCCAGCCAAGTGAGAGGTTCCAATCACTCCTCAGCCCCTCTCCCCTCCGGCCTGCGAGCCACCAGCCCCCCAGCCTCCAACAGGGATGACATCTAATTTCCAAAATTACAAATTAAAACTAGTACACCCGCCCTCCAGCTCAGAGTTATCTCTCAATTGAGTGAAATAGCCACATAGGTTAGCCCTCCCTGGACAAAAAATAAAGTACAAATATCTTGGTTTCTTCGGAAGAGCTAATAAGCCTGTGCAACCTTATGAGCCAGAAGTGTCCTCCAACCCAGAGGAGGGCAAGGAAGGCCTACAGGGAAATGTACCTTGGAAATGAGTTCATCGTGATTGGCCAAGTGGGCTCTGCAGTGAATGCAGCTGTAGGTCCTGTGGCAGGAGGGCAGATATGCCTGGAAAGTCTTGGATCTTGTCATCTTCACCATTGGCGCCGCTGAGTGTGGGGTGAACTCTGGAGTGGCCCACGAGGCACTCCCACAGGACGGGTCGCACGGGAAACACCGGAAGACACAGGTAAAGGCCGTGGTTTGGCAGGGGGTGGGTGTGGGGCAGGCTCCACACACTGGTGATGTCTTCAGAGGAAGGACCCTCAAGCAGAGGTCGAGGGCTGGTTCTCAGCAGCCTGCAGTGCCAAGATAAGGGGAATATCATTAGCTGATGGAACAGGGCTTCCTGCAAAGCAAGTCAAGTCCAACAGCCACCCAAGAGAGAGGGCAGTATTTACAGGAAGAAATGACCCCTTCTCTGTTTCTTACCATCATTGCCAAGACGCCCAATTATGAGAAAGAAACTACTGGAGATCCCAGTGTTGATGCTTTTCCAGAGCTGGAGGTTCAGTATCCACCCAGGGTTCTCAGCAGTTACCTTAGGCACCCTCCACCAACATTCAGAAACTGGCATGATCACCGTTCTCAGGGAACCCTAGAAGAGGCCAGGATTAAGGATGTACCACCTGCAGCCCCAGGGAGAAGGCTCCTAAGGGGCCTCTTCTTCTGAGCCAACCAAGATAAAGGGCTAAATGAGGAGGAAACGTTCAGCCTCTACAAAGTCACTATAGCAAGTCATGTATGTATTTCTCATCCATCTCCAGATTCCAGGAGTCTTCCAACACTTAAACCCACCACCTAGAGGGGTGCCTGGGTGGCTCAGTCGGTTAAGCGTCTGCCTTCGGCTCAGGTCATGATCCCAGGTTCCTGGGATGGAGCCCTGTATCGGGCTCTCTGCTCGGCGGGAAGTCTGCTTCTCCCTCTGCCCCACCCCTGCTCTCTCTTGCGCGCCCCCTAACAAATATAATCTGAAACAAAAAACAAAAAGCGACCCACCACCTACAGAGGCAACAAACCCCACACCACCCTTTGCTTGGGACTACGCATGATACAAAGGATCAAGTTCCCAACCAGCAGGGTCCCTCAAAGCTAGCCAGCTCTTTTGGGAGAAATGATTTCCTTTGCCATACCTTGCCCAGAAATAGATGCTCAGTACTTTTCTGTTTGAAAAGCAAGCAAGCAAATGAATGAAACAAATGGCATAATCAGACTGCTGCATCTAAAATTCACAATGACAGTAAATTTTACCAGAATTTCTCCTCAACTCTCAAAGTTTCCATTAGTCATCCCACAGCACCAAACATCTCTCCTGCCATTGCCTCAGCAATTTTATTCTACTGGGAACCAAGGACACTGAGAAAGTGGGTGGTTTCCGGGTTATGTCCAAGTAAAGGTCCGAGGGCAAAACCCCAAGGTCCAATGCACACTCTGCTTCTCTGGATCCCCTGACTGAAGCTTCTGGACCTACCGATGCCCTGCGCTTCACTAATAGGGGTGGTATTCCCACTTGCCTACCTCCCAGGAGAGTCATAGTGTTAATTAATGCCTGCATCATGCCTTTTTTTTTTTCCAAAGATTTTATTTATTTATTTGACAGAGAGAGACACAGTGAGAGAGGGGAACACAAGCAGAGGGAGTGGGAGAGGGAGAAGCAGGCTTCCCGCGGAGCAGGGAGCCTGATACGGGGCTCGATCCCAGGACCCTGGGATCATGACCTGAGCCGAAGGCAGACGCTTAACGACTGAGCCACCCAGGTGCCCCCCCTGCATCATGCTTTAAAGATAAAATTATTTAGAGAGACAGGGGAGGAAGACAAATAAAATCAGATCTTTGCGGTATTATGTCTGGGATCCATCTGGATGTTTAGAGAAAGCTGTAAATCATAGTTCTCTTTTTCCTCTAAACCTTACTAACCAGATCTTTCCAAAGGGATGCTGTCCTCCTCCCTGACATCCTTCCCACCACAGCAGTCACTGAAAGTCACTGTACCCCTGGCACTCTGTACATCCTCCTGAGTGGCCAACCGCACTGCCCAGCACTAGGCTAAAGGACGACAGTGGTCACTACTCTCACCCTGCATGTCCCTTGTGCGGTCCTGAACCATGCAGGGCTCCATGTTCAGGGTGACCAATTACACATGAGACGTCCAACTGTAGAAGGAATTCAGATCTACAAGGGTCCAGGCATAGTGTCTTCCCTGCTTGGTCCACCCACCACTATTTTTAAAAATGTGGAATCAGGTGACACTGAACATTATAGAAATACTTGGAAGAATATGGAGGTGAGAACTGGTTTCCCCAGCTTTGCCTCGGAGTTAGGCCAGGCCATAACAGGAGATGAACAAGGAAGACACATGACCCCTTGGATCCGGAGCCCCTCCTTCTCACCCAGGACATCCTCTGATAGAAGGTAAGGTGAGTGTGGTCAAAACAAAAGCCCACGGTAGATCAATGGTGTCGGGTGTTGAGGGTGTTGAGCTGTCAGAGGTGGTAGAAAGAGCCAAGTACCCTGCCTGAGGTTTCCTGAAATACCCTTGAACTTTCCAATGCCCCCGTTTTGCTCTCAGGAAGGGCAGTATCTCCAGGAAAGGAAGGGGTGGTAGGTCAGGGTAAGGAATAGGAAAGACAGGCAGGGAAACGAGCTAGAGGCTTGCCCCAGGCCAGCTTCTGAAGTCCACAGCCTTCACTGCCCAGTGGGGAGCACTCGGAGTACGGGTCCCATCAGTGTTATACAAACACTGAAGGAAGAAAAGGAAACAACGAGCCCTGGCTGCCAGTCTGGGTTTACAGAGCAGCCAGAGTCTGTTTTCTTATACATGCAGACAGCTTCTAAATTATGCATTTCCCCAGAGTAGAATTATTTCTTTTCTCACTTCTCTTCTGTAGGAAACCAAAAAAAAAAAAAAAGTTTGCAGGCAGGGGTTTCTGGTTATGCTCAGCTTCAAATCTGAATTCCAAAACTTGTTCAAAGCTACCTTCTGAGGAGTAAGCATTTATGGTCTGTACTAAATGTGAACATGTCACACACAAACACATACCCATGCACACATTCATCACACACCACAGCTCTGAACTTAAAAAGATAAGAGAAGAATCGACCCCATAAGCAACGTCCCAGGCTGCTCGGTGCTGGAGAAACCCCGGAGAGCCTAGCCTGCCGGCATGAGACTCTCCTGTAACAGGGTCACTCTGCTCCTCTCCCTCTCTCACAGGAATTCACAGGCAACCAAAATGGGACTCCTTCCCTGAGAAGCAAGGAAAGAAAAAGTGGCTTGTTGAAATATGCATCTTGTCCAACCACAACAGGGCAAGCTGGAAGAATGAGAGGAGTCAGTAGAAAGCAAGCTGAAGCAGAATCAAGAGAGGATCGTTGTGCCTGAGAACAAAGAGAGTAGGCTGTCACAGAAACGAGGTGACAGCTAGGTCCGAAAAATAATCACCTGTTACTGTCTTCTTCCCTCCTAAGGGAAAATTTTAAAAGCTGCTTCTTTGAGTCAGTTCTTAGGAAGGAAGGTAAAATAGATGGATTTAATCTTTATTTTTTTAATTTTTTAAAAAGATTTTATTTTTATTTTTAAAGATTTTATTTATTTGTCAGAAAGAGAGAAAGAGAGAGCACAAGCAGGGGGAGGGGCAGAGAGAAAGGCAGGCTTCCTGCTGAGCAAGGAGCCTGATGTGGAATTCGATCCCAGGACCCTGGGATCATGACCCGAGCTGAAGCTTAACCGACTGAGCCACCCAGGCGTCCATTCATTCATTCATTCATTCATTTATTTATTTGAGAGGGAGAAAGAGAGCAAGAGAGCATGAGCATGCGGAGGGGCAGAAGGTGAGGGACAAGCAGGTTCCCTGCTGAGCAGGCCCTGACAGCATGACCTGAGCCTGAAGAAGTCAGATGCTTGACCAACTGAACCACCCAGGTACCCCTAAGTTTTTTTTCTTTAAAGGAAGGAACGAAGGATATGGGGCTGCATGAGTCCAGCTCGTGGAGTCCAACATACTGTGGAGTCCAAATTGATTTCCAACAATAATCAAATGAGCCCGATATTTAAAAGCCTCAGGGAACATGTACAAATTAAACACCATTTTAAGTGAAGCAACAATCCATCACAGTGGAAATTAAAGGAAGATTTGCTACCACCCCCAGCTGGCTCCTGCTGATCAGCATGGAAAGAAAAGATGTGAACTATTATGATTAAAAACAAACGCCTCAGATACTGCACTTCAAGAGCCAAAAGCACAGGGAGCACACAGCGAACCTGGCTGTCTCACCTGACAGGCCTTTTCCACAATGAGCCACAATGGCAGCCCGAACCCAAAGGAGAAACTTCTGCATGTCCCCAGGATGGAGGGGTAGGAGGTACAGATGCTCCAGGTAAGCCATGAAGGAACTGGATGAATGAGGTGGGAGACAAGGGGCCACAGAAACTGACAAGGTGGGGGGAGGGGGGGTGCCTGGGTGGCTCAGCCGTTAAGTATCTGCCTTCGGCTCAGGTCATGATCCCAGAGTCCTGGGATTGAGTCCCGCATCGGGCTCCCTGCTCCGTGGGGAGTCTGCTTCTCCCTCTCCCACTCCCCCTGCTTGCGTTCCTTCTCTCGCTGTGTCTCTGTCAAATAAATAAATAAAATCTTAAAAAAAAAAAAAAAGGAGATGGGTTCTAGAACCTTACTCATGGGTTTCAAATCTGTTTTATCCTATACAAGCTGTGTGACCTTGGGCAAGTTTATTTAACCTCTCTGAACTATGACTTCCTCATTAGAAAATAGGAATAATAATATCAACCTCATAAGGCTCTGTGAGGATTAACTAAACTAATACTCAGTATGTGCACCTGGTATGTAGTTAAGTGCACAAACAAGTTCCAAGTGTGTATTACCACTGACCTCCATCTACCATCAACACCCACGAATTGCTTCAGACTCTTCTCTATCACTTCATACTCTATACTCCCCTTTTTTAAACTGACATTTAAGGGTCTACCATGTGCCAGGGACTCTCCTAAGTGCTCCCATTTGGCAACCAAATTCTTTTAGTTCCCCCTAACACACCACACTTTATACACCCTTGCACGGCTTTGCTGATGCCATTCCCTCAGCCTGAGGCATCCTTCCTATTTCTCCTCACCAGACCCTTTATTTATTTTTTTAAGATTTTTATTTTATTTTATTTATTTATTTGACAGAGAGAGAGCACAAGCAGGGGGAACAGCAGAGGGAGAGGGCACCCCTCACGAGGCCCTTTAACTTGTCCATTAAGACTCAGCTCAGGGTGAGTCTGGGTGGCTCAGTCAGTTAAACGTCTGCCTTCGGCTCAGGTCATGATCCCAGGGCCCTGGGATCGCGCCCTGCATTGGGCTCCCCACTTGGCAGGGAGTCTGCTTCTCCCTCACTCTCTCTCCCCCTCCCCCTCAAATAAATAAAAATTTTAAAAATCTTAAAAAAAAAGATTCAGCTCAAATGCCACCTCCACATGGGGCTTATTGGTCCTTCCTCTGGGCTCACTTTTATCTTAACACTTATCAAAACGAAAATTATCCTTTTCTGCCTCTGTATCCTCTACTAGAGTTAAGCTCCAAGAGTAGGGACCACATTCTCGCACTCCCTGGACTCAGCACACAGCCCACAGCCCACAGCAGCAGCTGTTACTGAACTAAACTCCCTCTGCGTCCCATCGGGCTGCTGACTAGACCAATCCACCCACCCGTGTGGGTAGCAGACATAATTGACGCCCCTCCTTTCCCCCTCCAAGTAATGAGGTAGGAGGCAAAATTACTCTGGGTCCCCAAAGCCCATGAAATACTATTCTCCCCTGACTGCCCCCACTCAGACCCTGTGCTGAGATGCCCAGAACTATGGTTCTTCTGGGCTACAGATGTTCTAAGTCCTGGGTGTTAACCAAAGGCCTGTCATCGACATCCAGGTCCATTCTTTGCCTTTGTGGGGCCTAGGTTACATATATACATGTATCGGGAAAGGGAGAAGTCCTGATTAGAGGCAATAAAAGGCAGCAGTGGAAAAGGACCAGGTGAGCCATTTCTAGAACTGGGAGGCAGAAAAAAGAGACAATGTCTGTGGAAGGCCTCTATCCAAGGAGGAAGGTCCTCTTTCCCCGTTCCTAATCTCACCAGAATCCTGAACCCAGACCAGGGAGCGGAGAGACCCAGTCTCCCTGGACCATCCAGTAAGTGGCTGGAGGTGTAGTCCACTGTAAGGGCTTACGGGATGAAGAGGCCGATGGACCTGGGTCCAGTTTCGGTTTTTCTCACACACTAGCTGCATCACCACTGGGCAAGTTGCCTGAAAAGGAATAACAACACTGCCTACCTCGCAGAGGAGACAAAAGAATCAAATGAGATATAGCGAGTGGAGCATTCAGCACAGCACCTCACACCTGAGTTAGCATTCAATAACCCTGATTAGCTATAATCGTCCTCACCAGCAAGGGAGAAAAAGTGCGGGAACTGTTCCTATTCACAGGACCCCAACGAGCAGCGTTCCTGTCCCCCACGTTGACTCATGGTGGTCAGAGAGTTAGGACCTCAATTAATCCACTTAAAGGTACACTGTGGTTTAAAAGCAGGTTCTTGTGGCTTAGCTGGGGATCTGACATTATTGCTGTATCATTCCGAACAGACCACCCTCCCTCACTTAGCGCGGTGGAAAAGTTACCTCTGCAGCAGCCCACACTGACTCCACTACTCCCAGGATGGGGCCACTACTGAAAACTTTACTGAAATGCCCCTATTATGACTACCATAGAGCTGATGAGCAAGGCCCATAGGAAAATCACTGTCATCACTTCACAGTTACCCACTGTATAGCACCGGACCCAGGTGGCGCTTCAGTCTCATCCAGATGATAATAAAAGCCAGCTTTCATAGTCAAGGATCCACTCTCTTTCATAAACAAAGCCAACCATTCAGCTCTACCCTAGGCACAGGGCCTAGTCTTGATTTCACAGGGATTATCTGTCAGATGATAATCCTACATGAGCTCTAGGATTCCTTCGGCTCTTAAAGTCCTGATTCCATGTTGTAATGATGTCTCTGCCAGCCGAATCCCGCCCGAGAGCACAGTATCCATCCACCATCCTTCACTGTGGTTAAGACCTGGATTTCAGTGAGGTCACAGAACATTCAGTCGTGCAGAGTCCACTCAGAAATGGCTGCTGGACAGTGCCTTTGCAACATCTGTTAGCAGACCAATATATTACCACATGGCCCTTAGTCCAGCATGAGGTCTACATCTGTTAGAACATCTGCATAGAGAAGAGGTGGTTCCCCTTGAACATCCTGACACTTGCACGTAATTCACTAGATATTAGAAGTAGCTGTTACTAGCTGGCTATGAAGAGATCAGATATTACTTTGGGTTGTTTCTACAATTTCAATAAAAAATAATGTAAAAAAGCCCAAACGATCTGTCTGAAGATTCATTTCCAAGGACACTTGACTGAAGTTCATCAATGGCTTCCTTCTTTTTCTTATACATCTCCCAACTCCAAAAATGATTTAAGGTAACTTACAAAAACATAAACAATACTTTTTTTTTTTGTCTTCCTCAATTTCTTTCATAGTGTCTCTCTTTATTTTTTTAAATTTAATTTTATTATGTTATGTTAGTCACCATACAATACATCATTAGTTTTTGATGTAGTGATCCACGCTTCATTGTTTTAAAATAGATGAAGAAATTAGGGTAAGAAAAATGGAAGAACACAAGGAGAGTTACGACAGAGAAATGCATGCTATTAAGTTGCTAAATATTTACTGAATTTCAGTTGCATATTTGGCTTTGAGCTCCCCAGTAAGCAAGGCAGAAAAGAAAATGAGTAGTTATAAGGTTTACAGTTTCTGTAAATTTTGGTTGTTCAAGCTACAGATTTTCTAAGAGACATTTCTTCTGTGGATGGTTGCAGAGGAGATGATGAGCAGTGAACTCAGTGGACAAGATCCTCAGCACACACCAATAGCTCCTACCATAAAACTCTTGCAAGACTGTTTCTTAGAGGTCCCTCCATGAAAATGCACAGCATAACAGTAAAGGGCAATTCAGTAAAAGGGATTCTACATGGGGGTCAAATCAGGGCAGCCCAAGAACATGGCTTTCTGATGATCTGGCTGGATCCAGTGATACAGACTCTCCAGAGGAATGGAAGAGCTACAGAGCCTTCTGGCAAAGCTCCATGAATATATCATTTATCACAACCAGGCTTTTGAGTTACAAAAACATGGGCAGCCTCCAACATGCCAAGTCCAAACACTAATACATTTGAATGCTAACACTATTTGGCCCTGGTGTTGCATTCAAGTTAGTTCTCTTGTGGTTAGTTCAGCCTACTTTTCCCTTAAACTCTCCCCTTCTGCACCTCATCATGCCTCTCCTGCTTCTCTCTCTCTGGGCCTCCATCTCCCTGGCTGCTCTTCCTTCCTCCTCCTCCTTGGAGGTGCTTCTATCATGTGCCTGACTGCCTGCTCCCCATGGACATCCTCATCCACACCCAAGTCTTCTAAACCTCTGCCTCCTGCCCCTGAAGCCTGGATCCCTTTCTAAAAAAGGCCTCTCTAACTGGCTCCTAGGAAGGCACTTCAAACCAAATGCATCCAAAGCCAGCACCATCTTTCCCCTTCCCCTGGCTCCTACCACCTTCACCCTGATTCTGAAGGCCCAGTTGCCAAAGCAGTCCAGACTCTTTACTCTCTCTCGCCCTTCTATGTCATACTCCATCGGTCTCCTAGACAGTTGGTTCTGGCGCTGTTATCCAGTCTCCCATAGCCATCTTCACAGCCACAGCCGGCAGCACTGGGTGGGCCCTACCCTCCCTCATCCTGAACTCACGTGACAGCTTCCTAAACTGGTCTCCCTGACTCAGCTCTTACCTCTCCAGCCCATTCTAGAATTCTATTTATACAGCACAATCTGATCACATCTCTCATGTTTCAAAACCTCCAGTGGTTTCCTAGCAGCCTATAGGACAAGGTCCAACCCCTCGGGTGGCACCAAGGAACTGGGCTGATTCTCCTTATCCTCACCATCACCTTCCCACCTCACTCCAAACCTGTTTCCCCAGCAGACCAAGCTTGTTCACTACTTTTTCCCAAGTTGGTTCAGCCTCTTGCAAAGCCTTAACCTATCTTCACTGCCTGGTAAATGCCTGCTCATCCCTTAATACCCGAATAAGACCCTAAGCAGAGGCAGTGGCCCCCTTTGCCCAGCATGCAAAAAACTCTTTTCGCCTGAATGGTGCTCCATCACACTGTTCACGTATCTGTCTCCCAGACTGGGAGCTTCCTGCAGCTCAAGTCCAGTCTTTAATGCCCCTTGGTTTCCCCAGGACTCCTAGTCTCAGGCACATCAGAGTCTCCTCCACCCCCCGGAGAGTCTTGATAAATGGTAATTAACTGAATAAAATGAGTGACCATCAGTGAAACTGTGCTGCCCTGTAAAGCTGATATTTTTAATCTTACTTAAACACTATCCAGAGCATTTAAAATATCTAATTCTGGCCACTACATGGGACTCGCACACCATTAATGCTCCACAAAGTTAAAAGGCCAACAAACTTCTGTGACGTCAACTTGCTTGGCCTGGCAGATGGAGCATGATGCTCAGGACTGTGGAGCCGTGGCTCCAAGGCGACACCCGACAAGACCCTCCGATGCCTTTACCTGGGTGCTGTCTGATGGCAAGAAACATTTCTCATTCCACCTCCCCCGGCCCTTCACACCACCTCTGTGCCACTGGGCAGCTTCCCAAGGGACCCTCCCCAGACTGGCATGGACTTCTAACCCCTGGAGAAACCCTCAGAC
The DNA here is from genome assembly GCF_964656455.1 of Halichoerus grypus. Lineage (NCBI taxonomy): Eukaryota > Metazoa > Chordata > Mammalia > Carnivora > Phocidae > Halichoerus > Halichoerus grypus. Next base: position 176,318,485 of record NC_135713.1, read on the forward strand.
TTCCAACCCACGAAGCTTCTTTCTCCCAGGGTGGTCCCCACAAAACCCCCCGGGGCAGTCTGAGGAGGAGAGAAATGAACTGTCAGATTTGGTTCAGGTCAGCAAAAAAGGGGTCCCTCGACCCTGCCTCTTGATTCCATGTTCAAAACAAGGCCAGATATGCCCTTTTCCTCCAGCCCCCCCAGAGACTGCCACCCTCAGCATCAGTCCTTTGTTTTGTATTTGGCCAGGCTCAGAGAAGACAATGTTGGTGAAAACAAAATAAATACATTTTCCTCATGATCTGGGACCCAGAGAGGGACTGGGTCCATCACTCGGCCCCCAGACAGGGCTACACTTGAACTACAGTGTAAAACAGTCATTTAGAAGATCTCAACATTTTGGGGGCACCTGGGTGGCTCAGATGGTTAAGCATCTGCCTTCGGCTCAGGTCAGGATCTCCAAGTCCTGGGATGGAGCCCCGCATCGGGCTCTCTGATCAGCGGGGAGCCTGCTTCTCCCTCTCCCTCTGCCTGCAGCTCCCCCTGCTTGTGCTCTCTGTCAAATGAATAAACAAAATCTTAAAAACAAAAAAAGAAAGAAAGAAAAGAAAACAACATTTTGGAAAGTAGGGTAAGAGATGGTGGCCGACCTTTGGAAGTGACTTCACCAGGTAACCCTCCCCTTAGCCTCCACCAATGCCCACTACCCAGGTTCCTCTTCCATAGGCAGAGCACTCTTCACAGCTGCAGTTGTATTTTACTGGGGAAATCATTTGATTGTCGTCTGTATCCCACACTCTCAAAGATCAAATATTATCTACTGAATAAATGAACGTCTCTGGACCCTGGGTACTGTGTGACCTTGATTTCTCTTTAACTGCTGCTCCCCCAGGGCACAGCTGGGGCCCCAATTAGTTACAAACCATCCATCCCCAATCTGCCAATACAATTCTGTTGTTCAGCTGTCAGCATGCCTTTGGTGTCCTCACTTTAATCTCCCAATTCAAATAAATCCAAAACTCTAGACTCTGACATCTGTGGCTGGGCTCCCTGTCTCTCCACAACTGCAATTTGGAAATTGAACTTTACTACTCGAGAGGGGGAAAAAAGGGCAGAAGCACTTTCAAAAGGATGCCTGTATGTCTAAAGTCCCAAGCATCACCAGCTCAAAGATGGATGTATTTTGTCCTAAGAATTATTAAATTGCCATCTAGTATTGCCATCTATTGAAGAAGAAAAGGAGGAGGGTGGGAGAGAGAAAGACTGATTCTAGAGCAGATTTCTGGATTTCTCCTGTTATGGGAATGGCAGATAGATTTTAGGAAGAATTATAACTTCTTTTCCTTTCAGGCCTGGCACATCAAGGGGCCCCATGCACATTGCCAGTGCAGCTTTTTCATATAACTTAAGAAACATCCACAAAGCTAGCTGTTTATGGGTCAGTCTTTCCCCTAGATTGTGAGCCATTCCTGGCCGAAGACCACATCTGGTTAATCATCCTTCATACCCAGGCCAAAGCCTGGCTTGCACTAAGAGCTCAGAAAGGTTGGTCGAAGGAATGTGGGAAGTAAGGGGAGGAGGTAAAGAGGAGTCATCTGAGGCCATGCAGCAACTGTCAGTAAACCTCCAGGACTCTACAGTTTATTAATTTCCTATCATGGTCCCATGAGGGGCCAAGTACTTGATATGCATTATCTCAATTAATCCTCACAACAACCCAGAGAGGCAGGCATTATTATGATTACCCTTGTTTGAATGATAAGGAAAAAAGCCAAGAAATTAAACATTTTGCCCAAGATCACTCCACTAGAACCAGAACCAGGATGTGAATCCTCAGACAACCCCTACCCCCACCCCCCGTGGATCCTTCAGCCCAGACAAGCCAGAGAAGAGTCTGAAGATGGGCATCCTTGGTCCTTGAACCCTTTAGAGCAACAAGCAGAATATCTTCAACTAATTATAATGCAAACAAAAATGTCAAGTTCTCTTAAAACATCTTCAAACTCTCAGGGTTGGCTCACTGCTTCAACTTTTAATTATAGAAATACGAGAAAACAAAGGAGGGAAGGGAATAACCTCAACCAGAAGGTAGGACAACAGATTAGGCACAAGAAAAAGCCAGTTTTCGGTTCCTGTCATATCTTCCTGCTAAGGGGTTTTTAGCTTTAAGGCGGCAGTCATATATAGGGATAGTTTGTTTCCTTTAGGATTTGAGGGAAAAAGAAAGAATCATGTAAGCAAAACTAACCAAAAGCCCTATTTAATTTGCATTTATACATAGTACACGTTTATACCATTAATACAACAAATACTGAAAAAGAATTCATTTCTACTTTATGGTCTATTTGGCCGTGGATCAATTTAGGGAGGGACCCCCAACAGACAAAAGACCAAAGTAGTAAAAGAAGAGATAAACAGGAGGCAAATATAATGGATGACACATGCAGGAGGAATACAAACGAGAGGAAAAGGAAGTGGCAAAAATACAGTGAGGGAAAGGAGGCCAAAGGTCAAAGATGCTTAGTAGCTGGTTTCTGCTAAGGAGATCAACTACCTCAGCGATTTCCAGACCTCAGACATGTACATTAGATAAACTTGGGAAAATTTTTTTGCAGGGGGGTATTATTTGCTTGCTTTTATTCGATTCCCTAGCTGAAAATTTTCATTTTGTAGGCCTTTGGTTGGACTAGAAATTCTTACGGCAGCCTAAGATTTGAGAATCTCTAGGGATAGTCCCGTTTTTGAGAATGCCTATTATCGACGTCAACTAACCATCATTCACAGACTTCTGTGAATGGAAGCAACAGTCCATTTCCATGGAGTTACTCTAAACTGTAGCAATAGTGGAGTGCCTGGCTGGCTCAGACATGGGACTCTTGATCTCGGGGTCCTGGGTTCGAGCCCCATGTTGGGTGTAGAGATTGCTAAAAAAATAAATAAATAAACTTTGGAGAAAAAAAATAAGTAAACTGTAGCAACAGCAGCCCAAGCAAAATCCCAATGTTCTCTTTCCAACATCTCATGTGCCTAATGAACATTCCCCATACATTATCATACCTCTGTGCCTTTGCACACACTGTTCCCCCCTGGAGCCTTTCTGCACATTTAAGTCCTCATCATTCTTCACAGCTCCATCTCCAAAATGCCTACCCTTCTCCATAAGGACTTTAAACTCTTTGTACCTTGGGGTGCCTGGGTGGCTCAGTCATTAAGCGCCTGCCTTCAGCTCAAGTCATGATCCCAGGGTCCTGGGATCGAGTCCCGTGTCGGGCTCCCTGCTTGGCGGGAAGCCTGTTTCTCCCTCTCCCACTCCCCCTGATTGTGTTCCTGCTCTTGCTGTGTCTCTCTCTGTCAAATAAATAAAATCTTTAAAAACAAAAAAAAAACCCAACAACAAAAATAAACTCTTTGTACCTTATACTGTGGTTATTGACACATATGCCTTAACCACTCCTATTTGAGTATATGCTCTTAGGGGCAGGGGCCATATCTTAACCCATTTATCTCCCAAAGGTCTTATATTACCTGTTGAATTCTTTTTTTTTTTTTTTTAAAGATTTTATTTATTTATTTGAGAGAGAGAGAGATAGCGAGAGCAGGAACACAAGCAGGGGGAGTGGGAGAGGGAGAAGCAGGCTTCCTGCCGAGCAGGGAGCCCGATGTGGGACTCGATCCCAGGACCTTGGGATCATGACCTGAGCCGAAGGCAGACACTTAACGACTGAGCCACCCAGGCGCCCTTACCTGTTGAATTCTTATTAGCCAGGAAAATGAAGCGAAACCAAGGTTCATTTTCAGGCCAGAAGTTCCTCTTCTGTAGCTCAAAATTTTACTGACTCAGGCAGGATGTGCTCCAAGCTTATCCTCTCTTGCCCCAGGTACTCACAACCAGAACGGCATGGGAAAACAAAACAAATCATTGGGAAGGTCAATATTTCCTATGATTAAATTTCTTATCAGATAAAATAATGCCACTTTCTTCAGTAGAACCAAACTCAGCTCCTGTTCATGACCAGAAGACCCCGTTTGAGCCTCAGTGGCACCCTTCTGCCATCTGGATATTGAGCCTTCCTTCCCTAGTAAGAAACAGACAAGGGAACTCCAGACACTAGAGACTAAGCTCATTCTGAGCTGGCAATCTAGTTTCAGATCAAAACCACTAAATCTGGACATACCACATTCTCAAGACCACAGGGGAAGGCTGTAGCTCAGGAAACAGGAGAGCACAGGGCTGCTGACCCAACCAGGAATGCGAGTGGTAGTGTTGTTACCTCACTAGCAGAATGTTCCTTTGCCTCGTCACAGAGAGGAGGTAGGCTTTGCCTAGGCTCAAGACATTATGGGTTATATGGGGTTTTATTCAGGAGTTGACATTATTCTAGAATGTACAGGAGTAGAAAGAACCCTGGGTCTCTGTTTTGCCTTAATTAGCTCTGTCTTAAGCAAGTTCTTTTTGCCTACTTAGCCTCAATGTTTGTATCTCTAAAAAGTAAAATCTGAAATGATTTTAATATCCAAATCAGCATCTATCCAATTAAAAAGGAATTATAAATCATTAACCTGAAATTAGAGAAAATAGAAATTACAAGGAAAAAATTAGGATGAGGGGCCCTAAAGTTACTCAAGTCAGGCCACAGATTTGGCTCTCTGCTTCCTGGCACATTGAAAGAGAGCAAAAGAGAGAAACATGATCAGTTACACATTTCCAATTGTCCACAAAGAAATATCATGCCCGTTCCTCAGGAGAGGCAAAGCTTTTTCTGGCACTTGTCCCTGAAAGAAATTTCTCCTATTAACTACTTAAAGGGGATACTAAGTGAAATTGTAGCTTAAGGCTGCAGCAAACATCAACCCTTAACGAGAAATGTAGTAGTGTTATAAAGCTGTTTCGGACTGTGTCCCTCCAAGAAAGCAAAGGGCAGGACATCAAAGTTCATCTCAGTGAAAATAATTCTGGAGGGGCTGAGGTAATATGGCCCAAATATGCAGCTTTCAGTCAGCCCAGCTTAATTCAAGGATAAAACTAAGAATGGCCAGAGGAACAGGTGGACAACATGTCCTTCCAAAAACTTCCACGACTTCTTCCACATGGGTGTTATCAAAAGTTGGGAGGCAATGTGCGATTAGATGATTCCTAACTTCCACTCTAGTCCTGAGAGATCTAAGTGACATGTTTGGTCTTCACTTACTGGCACTAATTTAAGATCTGGTGGTTTTCTCCCTCTTATTGCACACTCCCAAATCAATGGGTTGGGAATTCCCGCCAAAGAGAGGAGGGAAATCTAACTGTTAGTATGAGTGTTATTATTAAAAGCTAACAGCAGGGAGCCTGGGTGGCTCAGTCAGTTAAGTGTGGGACTCTTGGTTTCAGCTCGGTCACAATCTCAGGGTCATGAGATCGAAACCCAAGTCAGGCTGAGCGCATTGGCCGAAGTCGGCTTGAGATTCTCTCCCTCTGCCCCTCTTTCCCTCCAGCACTCACTCTTTCTCTCCATTTCTCTCTAAAATAAATAAATAAAAGCTAACAGCAAGTGCTTATGTGCCAGGCTCTGTGCCTGGTTTCCTATACATCCTCTCATTTTGTCTTCCCATCAATTCTGTGTGATGGTAACTATTATTAGTCCTATTTTACAAATAAAGAGAATTTTAGCAAATTGCCCAAGGTCACAGAGCTAATTATCCAGATCTTTCTGGTTCCAAAGCCCAGGTTCTTAGCCCCACTTATAGTGCCTCCTAGTATTAATGAAATGTGATTACTGGTAGAAATGACTTGTTTGTCAGGAAAACAGTGAAAACAAAATAAAGCTACTGGGGGAGGCAAGCTTGTTTATTAACAACAAAATGGCAACGGAACTTTTAGAGATCTATTAAAAAGTATAAAAGGGTGAAAAATACTGTGAAAAGCGGAAATCCTGAAATAAATTCCAAGGGAACACTATCACACCCCAGGAAAAGGGAGAGAAAAATTCTTTTCCTCTTCTCTTGAAAATAAAAGTATTATTTCCTACTCTTAAGAGACTCAAAACCTTGGCTCTCTTTAGTCATTCATTCATTCCACCAACGGGTAGCTATTTATCCAGAGCTACTCATTCCAGGTACTGTCAGCCGGGAGCAAGACAGAAGCTCCAAAGCTTCCACTCTAGCCATCAAGTACAAAATGTATTTCCAGATGGTATTAAAGTGCCTTGAAAAAAAAAATAAAGTTAAGGGGATTAAGACAGGCTGAGAGACAGGGAAGGGAGGAGCTGTTCTAGATAACTGATCTGAGATGGGCTCTCTGAGACGCAAGTGAGAGAGCCAATCGTGTAAAAATTTGGAGAATGGCATTCTGGAAAGAGTAACTACGAGGAGAAAGACCCAATGACAGAAACAAACCTTCAACATTTTAGAAACCTGAGGAAAGCTGGCCCACTTGGAGCAGACTGAAGCAAAGTGGACCAGGTAAGGACCTGTGGGAGATGAGGGAGAGGCTGGGGGAAGGGGAGAGGCTGTCCAATGCCCAAAGGGAAGGGAGTTGGATTATGTCTGAAGGGCAATAGGAAGCCATTGGAAAACTTTAAACAGGGGAATAGCATAATCCAATTTATTTTAAACCCTAGGGGGGCTATATTCCCAAATCTCAGGGAAATTCAGGTAGGTGTGGTCCTTTAAAGATGCAAGTCTCATCTTTTGCTAAGGAAAAAATCATTGAAAACTATCAACTCTAACAAAATACCTTTAGCCTGCAGGCCCTGGCTTTCCATAAATGGACGCTCAAGTTTAAAAAAAAGAGGATTCCCTATTATGCAGCCATCAAAAGGAATAAGATCTTGCCATTTGCAACGACGTGGATGGAACTGGAGGGTATTATGCTGAGCGAAATAAGTCAAACAGAGAAAGACATGTATCATATGACCTCACTGATATGAGGAATTCTTAATCTCAGGAAACAAACTGAGGGTTGCTGGAGTGGGGGGTGGGGTGGGAGGGATGGGGTGACTGGGTGATGGACACTGGGGAGGGTATGTGTTCTGGTAAGCGCTGTGAATTGTGCAAGACTGTTGAATCTCAGATCTGTACCTCTGAAACAAATAATGCAATATATGTTAAGAAAGAAAAAAAGAAGAAGAAGAATGTAGCAGGAGGGGAAGAATGAAGGGGGGGAAATCGGAGGGGGAGAAGAACCATGAGAGACAATGGACTCTGAAAAACAAACTGAGGGTTCTAGAGGGGAGGGGGTTGGGAGGATGGGTTAGCCTGGTGATGGGTATTGAGGAGGGCACGTTCTGCATGGAGCACTGGGTGTTATGCACAAACAATGAATCATGGAACACTATATCTAAAACTAATGATGTAATGTATGGGGATTAACATAACAATAAAAAAATTTAAAAAAAAATAAAAAAATAAAAAAAGAGGATTCCCTTTCCACAGCTTTAGACCCCTTCCTGCTAAGGGAATTCAATTGTCAAGAGCACCTAGTGGTTTGTCAATGGACCCTAAGGAAACGCCAAGATAATTTACAAAGGAAAACAGATCCTGATCCTCCATTAGAGTCCTACCGGGACATCTCTTCCCTCTACTTTTCTATACTAGGATATCCTATCCTTTGCCATCCATTTGTTGCTTTCTTTTTTATTACAGGCTCAAAACTAAACATCTTAAATATGAGTGGCTTGACCAAACTGAACATTATTCATTTCAACAATCTTACAGTTAGTATTCCCATATAAAGCATACCCTTGGCAGGAAGGACCATTGTTGAATTTGAATTTGGATAGAGTTCTATTTGAAGCTAAATGCAGCTTTGATTAACTCAAGGAAATTTCTTTTACCCACATGTTTGGACTCAATAAGAGGGAAACGTCTAACACGTGGATGCATCAGGTATGTGTATGTTTGTGCTTGAAGGTAGAGCTAGAGGTAACTAACAAGATTCACCTGCGCATAGGAGCCAAGATGTCACCACAGGAAAAGAACCAGGGCTGAGGTAGGCAAGGAGGTCAGGGGAACTTGTGCCTTTTATTAACAACTGTTGACAGACAAACCCCTGACTCCCCCCATGCTCCCAAACAAAATCACCAGCCTGCCTGCCCTTCCCCCAGGCCACATGGCCTGGAATACCCGGCTATTAAACAACATCAACATTTTCTGCTGGCCAATTGTTAATACCCCAGGCATAGTAACTATGTTGCTGCCTGAAAACTATCTGAATTTTAATGATTTTTATATTTTTATATGTTTTAATGATTTTAATAATCTATGAATAGTACAGCAGACTCACCAGCACTACTCACAAACCCCAACCCCACGCACCTAGAAACATCCAGCCATACAGCACACCGAACAGCAGCCCTCAAATGGACTGGGCAGGGTGGTGTGGGAGGGATGGGGGTCAAGGGATGGCCAAGGCTTCACAGCAGCTAAAAGCAAACACCATACCCTTGGACTTTTCAAAGCCTAGGCTAGTGTGACTAGCAGATGAGTGATCTTGGGTTTGCATAGAGTAGGTCACATACATGACTAAGGCTTTGCATGCCTCATATCCAGTTAATGCCTTTCATTGTTCATTGCCCCCAATTCCCATTAGACCTGGGTTTCTTATTGACCACCTGCATCACAATCTCATGGTCCACTTAATAAAAATGCACCCCACTGAGAATAAACATCTCCAGAGTGGACTGACAGACTGCATTTTTGAACACTATTCAGATCATCTTTGTGCACATTCAAGTTTGAGAACCTCTATCCTAGAGCAATGTTTCTTAAACTGTGGGTCATCACCCAATCACCCATTTGGTCAAGAAATCACATTAACAGGCCATGACCAGCAGTTGGGTTGTTTGTTTGTTTTTAATTAAGAAGAAAAAACTATGTAGAGAGCACACTGCAGGTAGCTACGGCAATTGTTTCCTGCAACTTACCACAGTTGTGGACCTCAGTGCACTGATGTAAAAGGTATTCCTTACTTTGGATCCCACTCAAAAGTTTTGAAACCACTCTCCTAGAGGGAAGAAGGAAAACAGTACTCTTGTGCATGATGTTTTATTTTCCATTTTCCACCCCTAACTCCAAGCTTTTTTATTTTAGTTCAAGCACAAGATACCAAGACAGATCCCAGAAATTCTATTATCAAATCCTAAACCTATAAGGCAAGTAAGTTAAGGAGAGGTATGAGCCCACGGCCCCCACTCTTGCCTGAGACCCCTACGATGGAGCTGGGAATAAAGGATGGTGCCAAAGGGAAGTCTGCACAACTCTCCTCAGGCTGGACCTGTTTCTTGGTAAAGAGTTTATAGCCACTCTTATCACAGTTCAGAGGAATTAAAATGTTCCTCATCAGGGGCAAGACTCAGCCTTAGTTAAGTGCTAAGGAAATGAGGAGAGGAATAGACAGAATTCAGATTCGGCCCACCTTCGCATCCTGTGGCAATGATGAAGTCAAAGGAAGGCTAGGGAGTGGTCATTCAAGCCCACTGATTACAAGGCCTGGAGTTCTCACAACCAGGAGAGTACTGAAGAGCATCAAGCATGTGAGGTCAAGTCCCTCCCCAGAGCCAGTGACAGGAGTTACCTCCAGCAAGTCACTTAACTTCTAAACCTCCTAAGTTCCTTGCTCTGCCCATGTTCTGTCACCAAATGGGGTACAGGGAAGCAAACAACTTCCCTGCTTGCCCAACGCTCTAGGACAGGGAACCCCATCTTGCTGGACCAGAAGAGAACAAGAAGAGAGGAAGGGCAAAGAAAAGATAAACCGCTAGGTATCTTGTTAGCGTTTAGATTCACCAGAAGCAAGGACTCACTTAAAAGAGCTTCATGACTCCAAGACAGAAAATTGACAAGAAGACCGAAAAAGCAAAAACCCCAGCAAACCCAGGAGCAGTTTCGTGTGCCATTCATGGCGGTGGGACTGTGGGAGGGTCTGCAACTTGCGACAGAGACAAACGTAGGACACACTCACTTGGCTTTTTAAGTGCTTGTAAGCTGAGAGTGAAGTCAGAGTGGCAGCCTCCTGGGTTTCGTCCAAAAGAACAGGTGGTTTCCCCAACCCCCAACGGGAGAAAAGCCACCACTTGAGTCAAGACACCCAGAGGAGGTCAGCGGCCAAGGAGGGTGAACTTGAAGCAGTGAGAGATCGGGGCTGCCCCTCAGCGCCAGTTTCTCGGAGGTACTCGCTGGAGAGGCCCCTACATTCCGTCGGGCAGGAGAGAACTCGGCGCCCACCCCCTTGGCAAGGACAGTGGGGAGGCTCCGGGAAGCGGCCAGGCAGGAACTCGGCTGCGGTTACCTCGGCCCAGGGCCTGCCAAGCGCTCCTGGGAGTTTCGAGGGCTGCCAGTCCCCCACAGGCAGGGGCCCCGAAGGCGGCGCCCCCGGACCCAGTGTCTCCGGCGGAGACCCAGCGTCACCGGGGACAGAAAGCGCCCGAAGCAACGCCCCCGGACGCCACGGAGCCCGAACCCGCAGAAACTATGCTGAGAAGCAGCAGCGACCCGGTGGCCAAGTCCCATCCGCCAAACCACGCACCCTAGACTTGCCCGGCTCCTCGCACAACTCCCCGACCCCGACCCGGGCACCCGCGCCACCACAGGTCCCTCCGCAGGCAGCCGCCGGGGCCCGGCAGTGTTTGTAAACAAACCGGTCACGTGGCCCCGGCGGCCCGCTCCCGCCCCCCTGCGCCCGCGGCCCCCACGGGGACCCCACGCCGGACCCCGCCTCGGCGGCGCGGCGCACAGGGCGCCGCGCGCTCCGCCGGGGCGGGAACGGCGGGGCTCCGGGACCGGTGCCCGGCGCCGGGTGCCAGGCGCCCGCGCTGACAGCGCGCCCCACGCCCACGCGCGCCCGGCCCGCGCCGCGCTCCAGGTTTGCCTACCCGGCAGCAGGCTGCCCCGTCCGGCCAGCGCTGGGCTCGGCTCCGCCGGGGTGCGCAGCAGCGAAGGACCGCCCGGCTGGCTCCCCGGCTCCGGGCGCGCTCTTAAAGCCACAGTCTCCGCGACTGCCGCCGCCGCCACTCCGCATCCCTCCGGGTCGGGGCCGGGGGCTGCCCTGTGACGGACGCGCGCCCGCGCCTATCCCCTCGTCTCAGCACATAGCAACACGCCGCGGGTTGGCTCGGCACGGCCGCAGCCCATCCGCCCCGAGCCAATCATCGAAGGACGGAACTCCGCCCCCCGCTTCCCCAACCTCCCCCCACCCCCCACCCCTCTGCCCTGGCCGGGCTGGGGTGCGGGGAGTGCGCGAGTGCCGGGTCTGGCCCGCCACGGCTCAGCCGGCGGAGCTTGGCTAAGCAGGGCAGCTGGCTGAAGGAACAGAGAGAAAGAGTGAGAGACAGAGTGATGAGGTCGGTTGGCTTTCAGTGCCTGGGAGGAGACCGTTTATTTGCGTTTGGGGTTTGTCCCCAGGTCAAGGCTGGAATTCCTAGAACCTAGGGTTAGGAGTGGGGAGGCTGTATAGTACTTAGACTTGTAGGGCCAAAACAGTAACTCCCTCCTTACACCTTAGCCGTTTGTAACTCAAAGCCTAAGTTACCTGAAGAGGTCCTCAGGACCCGGGCCAGCTGAATTTAATAAGATAATGCCAAACCAGCCCAGGCCCTACTCAGAAGCAAGGCATTTCTCCACTTCTCTCTGTTCTGCCAGTAATTTCAGCGAGTTAAAAGTAGGAAAGATGTGGTAGGGGAATTGGAAGGCGCCCAGCTTCCTACTGCTGCTGATTTTCCAAAGCTTTTGAAGGGAAATGCGGATGGTTAGCCTAGAAAAGTAAGATGGTCAGTGACCAGAGGGGAGGAGCCCACTTTCTGGATCACTGCTTTTCAAGGAAGAGAAGGTTAAAAAATAAGCCCAGGCAGTCAGGAAATCCAGGAAGGGACCAGGTGGGTGGAGTGGGGCAGTCTCCCTGCAGGAAGACAGGTCAGTTTGAGAAAGAATGCTGGCAGGGCTGAGGGGAAGAGAGCAGCCCAGCCTTTTCACTTCACCACTAAGGTTCTGCAGTTCCTCAGAGAGTAGTAGGAAACCCCATGTTTTTTATTGAGCAGCTCTCAGGATGTGAAATGCCCCTGGAGGTACAGCTGACTCCACCCCTTTCCATATACTGGTTTGCACATAAACTGAGAATGTTACTGGGGTAGATCCCCAGATGGCTCTAACTTCACCTGCAACTCTATCCAGCTGTCTTTAAAATATATCTGACTCAGATATACAGATGAATATACGTTGCATTCATATTGTGTTCGGTTAATATACCTTGCACTGTTGGATATGAATCCAGTCCTAATGTCAGTAAAATGTTTGTAAAAACAACAAAAATACACATTCTTTCATTAGATATTATCAGTCTCAAATTTGCTGTTTGGGTGTAAGCAGGAGCACCATGTCACTGTTAACTGTTCACTTTTGACAAACTTGGAAAGTCTAAAGCTGAAAAGAAAAAGAAAGCTTTTCAGATAAGAATCATGAACAAGAAAGGTTTAACAATCCTTTATCTAAAATGTGATAGACTCTTTAGATTATCGAGAGGTTGATTTCTAGCCCTGATGTGCCTTCTGGGCAAATTTCTTCGTGTGTGTGTGTGTGTGTGTGTGTGTGTGTGTCTAGGACTTCGTTTTCACAGTTGAAAACAAGGAAGATTGAGATAGCATGATCTCTAAAGTCCCTTCCCCTCCAAAATTGTAAGGAAGGCCAGGAAGTCAAACTTGTTACAACATTTCAGCAATATTCTCCTAGTGAATATTTGTGTTGCCAGATCAACACTCCCCAACAGTAGATGCTGCATTAGGTCTAACACCCTCGGATACCCGGATGTTATGTAACAAGGTTGGTGGATACTGTTTTGTTTAAATAAAAGATAACAACGTTAGCTAAGGAGGACAAGCCTGGTGCAGTGGTTCAGAGGGAGATCTGAGGACGCCTGCAGGCCTGCGGTGTGTATGCAGGAGACAGGAGAGGCGAACAGGATGGTAGGACCAGGAGACAATAGAACCAGCCAGCCAGCCAGCCAAGGACAACAAAAAAATATTTAATAAGCCTGGTCATGCCTCCTCCCAGTCAAAAGGGCTAAGTATGGTGAGTTGCAAAGCATGAAGGCAGAAGTGGAACAGAGTAGTAGAAGCAACTTCTGTCTGAAAGCAAGCACCTCTAATTGCCCCTCAGTACATACATTCTCAGTGCCTATTATGTGCAGAACTCCCTACTTGACTTGGATGATAGTATTCTGAAGAATCTACCAAGGAGAGAAGCTGGGGCCAATGGAGAGAGTGTCAGAATAGACAGATATATGTCCTGTAGGGCAAAAAACGAGATGGAGAGAATGTAGGGAAAGACATAAATTTGTTCAAATTTAGCCAGACAGTTATTAAAAAAAAAAAAAAAAAAAAACCCTTGGTAGTAAAGGTTTGAGAGGTTCCTGGCCTCACAGACAGGTTATCAGCCTAGCTTTGTTAGTGGCCCAGTACATTTGTCTCCTCTGTGTGAGGCCAAAATCATTCATTCCCAAAGCCTTAACAGCCATTCTTTTCCAGCATCTTCTCTCCAATCCCCTGTTCCCACTGTAGCCACATCCACGTCGTAGCATTTGATATATTTACATCTTCCTTTCCCTCACCCCCACACCAGTCCATCAGCAGGTCTTGTCAGCTCGACTTCAAAAATGTATATTTGCTCTGAACATGTCTGTCTCTGCTGCTGTCACCTGGTTGGAGCCACCAACATCTCTTGCGTAGAGTAAGATGACCTCCCAACTGATCTCTCTACACAACACCAAATCGTACTTTTTCAAAACAAACTCCTTATGATGACCCATAAGGCCCTACTAACCAGGTCTGCCAACCTCCCTGGTCTTCCCTATCGCTCCTTTGATCATGCTGCTCCAGTCAAGCTGGCTGCCTTTCTTTTCCTCAAATACACCAGGCCTAAGCCTGTTACAGTATTTTTATTTGCTGTCCCCTCCACCTGAAAAACTTTGCCCCAGAAAGCTGCCTCCTTGCCACTTGGTTCCCAGGTCCAAAGCCTTCTCCAGAGAGGGTCCCCTGACTACCCAATCTTCATGTCTCCCCCCCAGGGTACTCTCTATCACATCTTCTCCCACCTTATTTTCATCATAACACATATCACTCTCTGAAATTACTTTGTTCACGTATTTGTTTTCTGTTTCTGTCCCATCCAGTTCTAAAGTGTCAACTCCTTGAGAGCATCAGGGACCTTTATCTATCTTGATTCCTGTTGTTTTCCCCATGCCAAGAAGAGTATCTGACATTCAACCAATATTTGTTTGTTCAATAAATAAGTGAACAAATGAATGCATATGCCTACTGCCTCACACCCTGGACCCCACAGTTTCCTTCATTTGGAATGTTATTCTCTCCTTAAGCCCCCACCTGCTCCCCTCTGCTTCTTCCTCTCATCATTCCATCTCAAAGCCTTTTGCTGAATGACTCAGGCCAAAAATCAGATCAAATGTCACTTCTTTTTTTTTTTTAATATTTTATTTATTTGTCAGAGAGAGCACGAGCAGGGAGAGGGGCAGACGGAGAAGCAGGCTCCACGTTGAGCCCCATGTGGGACTCGATCTCAGGACCCTGGGATCATGACCTGAGCTAAAGGCAGATGCTTAACCAACTGAGTCACCCAGGCGTCCGAGATCAAATGTCACTTCTTTGGAGGAGTTTCCCTTAACCTCCCTAGAAAAATTAATTTTTTTTCCTCAGTACCCCCATGGCACTTTCTTCATAGCACTATTATATCACTCAACACTCTGCACTCCCTATTAGGAGTTATCAGTTATCCATCCTTCTTGCAGTCCCTCCTGGGCTGGAACCTTATCAGATGCCTTCATGTTTTCAGCACCTGACACACGGTAGGCCTTCTCTCAAGGTTTATATCTGAATTGAATCCATTAGGGATCCAAGCAGGAACGGATAGGAGTATACTGATCAACAGATAGCAGTCCTACTTTGTAGTGTGACAACATTAAACCTGAAACTTCAAGGATATTCTATAATAAAAGGGGCAAGCTGCATTTTAAAATCACAGTACAATAGAAAGTTCTTGGAGGCTAAAGGCTACAGGCTCTCACACTACCATATCACCTGGGAAAACATTCCCCTCAGCCTGTGTGGGGAGGGGAAGATGCTCCTCCCAGGCTTCATTGTACCCCCTTCCTCCCCCAACAAGTAAAATCCCATGACATTACATCACAGAGGAGGGCCTGGTGCCATCTTCCTGTGGACAGATCATGGTAACAGTGCTTTGTTTCTTTATGTACAATAAATGCTTTCTCTGATCCTTATCCAAGTCCCTCATTTTCAGTCATGAAAGTGGCTGATTAAATGCTGTTCAGACTGTAAATGGGTAAGTGTTGAACCTAAGCCCTCCTGAATGTACTCTAACAAAACAGCTGCCATCATTTAGTGAGTACATATTGTGCACAGAGCAGTTTCTATTCTATCTAGTTATATTTAATCCTCAAAACAACCTGGAAGATAGGTAATTTTCTCTCTCTCTCTTTTTTAAAGCTGATCTTAACGGAATTTGAACCCTGATCTATCTGCCTTCAAAGTCCATTCACTTTCTTCTACGCCACCAAATAAAAATGCTTCTCTCCTCTTCTCTTCAAATATCTCAGTCACCTTTACAAGGAAACTCATCTGAACTATCAAACTATTGCACAAAGCAAAACCCTATGCCAAGCTAAAGGGCCTGGAAACAAGAGTTGTAAGGGCTTAACACTTCCATCTCAAAAACAAGAGTAACAATAATATTTATCTTGTTCTTCCTATGTTCTAGGAGCTGGTATAGACCACTTTACACGCATTGTTTCATTTAATCTAATCTTCACAACAACCTTATGGAGGAAGATACCATAGTTCTCTATATCTTAAGCACAGTTCAAAATCCAAAAAGCTCTGAAAATCAAAAGTGAGTTTGACAGAGCTCATGTGGCGCAATAACAGAGCAGTAGTATTCAATAAGTAAAGTCTGTAGGGTAAAAAAACATTTGACAGGATAGACACAATTATATTTTTCTTCCTTTATTTTCACAAGCTACTAATAGCACTCTCATTAAGCTTCTTTTCATTCCCAGTCCTTCCCATGTGGGCTAGTCTCAATATTTGTCTAATCAATAGGTTGTATCTCCCAATTGGTTACAATACCACTGAGAATGTCTCTCTTCTGCACAATTTTTAACTTTCAACAAACTAATATAATAAACCATGGAAGATTTTCAAGAAAAAAAAAATTGTTGCAGCTCATTTGATGGCAAACTTCAACTGATATGAGGTCATTCGTAGGCTTTATTAATCCCATCTATTATATTCATATGTTTCTTGTGGGAATATTAATGCTTGAGAAGTTCATGCTCCCTGGGGCTTTATGTGATATACACTATATGCACTGAAAGCCCCTAGAATTTAAAATATCTCTATCTTAGGGTTCCAGATATGGGATTGAGAACTATGTTATTATCCCTATTTAACAGATGAGTAAACTTAAGCTCAGAGATGTTAATTAATTTGCCCAAGGTCACACAGCTAGTAAAGAGCAGAGCTAGGATTAAAAATCTGTCTAAAACCGTAAAAACAAAATTTGGAACACATATGATGAATAAAGGCTCATTTTTCCGAAGGCAAAGATATGAAGTGACAATTCAATTCATGGTAGAGGAGAAAGAAATAACTTGTAAAGATATGAAGAAAATATTCAGTCATAGTAATAACAAGAAAAAATTTTAATTGAAATTATAATGAGGTGCTTTTTATCCTATCAGACTGGCAGGTAGTAAAATATCCGATAACATTGTGTTGGAGAAGATATGAAGAAACAGCCATTCATATGTTGTTCACGGTGAGGTAAATTGGTATGATTTCTATGAAGGGCAATTTGGTAACCTCTCTCAAAAGTCGAAATTAATGTACTTAGGAATTTCACTTTGGGGGACTTATCCTTAAGATACACTCATACATGTGCACAAAAATGAATATAAAAGGATATTGTAGCATGGTTAGTATTAGCAAAAACTCTTTCTGGGGAATGTAACTTTGCGGTTGATGAAAGCCCAGACATTTTACGACTCTGTAAAACTGATAATGGGGGATGATTATTTCTTCTGTCCTGTAGAAGAAAACCTCAAAAATTATTTTTACCCTGTGGGCCATTAGCCAGTTTTGTATCAAAATTAACAATTTTAGGGGCGCCTGAGAGGCTCGGTCAGTTAAGCATCTGACTCTTGATTTGAGCTCAGGTCATGGGTCCTGGGATCAGGTGCCACTTTGGGCTCCCTGCTCAGCAGGGAGTCTGTTTGAGGATTCTTTCCCTCTGGCCTTTCCCCTGCTTGCACTCTCTCTCTCTCTCTCTCTCTCAAATAAAATAAATCTTTTTTTAAATTAACAATTTTATTTCAGAATTTCTTTTTATACACTGACTACAGTTTTCAACTTTCAGATTCTGTTTTTCTTTTCCTTCTTTTTTTCTTTTTTCTTTCCTTTTCTTTCTTTCCTTTTCTTTTTTTTTTTCTGAGAGAGAGTGTGTGAGGGCAGGGCGCGGGGAAGGGGCCGTGGGAGAGAATCTTAAGCAGGCTCCATGCCCAGCATGGAGCCCAACTCAGGGCTCAATCTGGAGACCCTGAGATCATGACCTGAGCTGAAATCTAGAGTCAGACGCTCAACCGAGTGAGCCACCCAGGCACCCCTAATATTCTCCTTAAACGAACTTTGTCATCCTGGTGTGTTCTTCATTATAAGTTAAATAAAATTTGAATGTATGCTTTCTGTGCATTTATATTAGAAATATGTTTTCATCTTTTGAGATAACCTAAATCCATCAATAAAGGACTGGTTAAATAAATCACAATGCCTCTGTACAAAAGAATACTATGCAGCCATTAAAAAGAGGCAGGTCTATATGTAGATCCTCCATGAGGATGAGGATCTTTGTTTGGCTCCCTAATTAACTTAAAAACCTAGAAAAGTGTCTGAATACATAGTAGCATTAATTTGCTTCTGACTGTGGTAACAAATGACCCCCAAACATTTCTTTTTCCCTCATTGATATGTACAGCACTGCTCTAGGCTGAGGGTCACATATTAGATTTAGACTGGCTTCTAGTATCTTCTCATTAGGGACCACTGCTGTACAAGAAGTACATGAAAACATATGATGCCCCTTAAAGCCTCTACTTTGAATGACACACTGTCACGCCTACCCACAATCCATTGGCCAAAGAAAATATGGCCAAATCCGAAGTCAAGAGAGAAGTATATTATACCTTCCTTAACTAGAAGAGTCTCCAAAGTCAAAGAAAGTAGGATGTATAACCCTATCGTGAGGAGTAGAGAACAATATTGCAATCTATCACAGTACTCAATAAATATATAGTGAATAAAGAGTGAACAAATTCCAAGAATTAAGTTAAAAAAAAAAAAGCATGGTGCAGAACAATTGTATGAAGTATGCCACTATTTGTTTTAAAATATATATTTACATGTAATATATATACAAGTATGTCTTGATATGCCTTTACTACCTCTAGGAAAATGCACAAGAAGTTTGTAACTGTGGTTACTGCTGGGGAGAACTAGGGGAGGGGAGCTTAGGAATGAGAGGGAGTCTTACCATTTAGTATCATGTGTATTCATTACCTATTAAAAAATAAAATCAAATTCTCTGTGGAGGAAATAAAAAGAACAACCCAACGCTGTCTGACTAGAGTCCAAACTCTAAAACTCTATGCTATAATATCTTTAGGATAAAACATGAATCAGAATTTTGTTGTTGTTCTTAATTCATTGCCAACAAACTGTACATGGGATCTCCTTTGTCTCTAGTTCCTGCAGACTTACTTATAACATAGCACTAATTATAGCAAAATTCCATCTCAAACAATTTTTTAATGTTCTAGAGCTGTAGTTTTCAAACTCTATGGAAGACTTCCCATTCCTGGGAAGCCTTGTAGGTGAAGCCTCTGAAGACAGAGGTACGAAACTAGTTCATCCTGATCCTTCCAACCAAATTAACTCTCTGTTCAGCTGTTTTGCTTCTGAGTTTAAATAAAACCATTCTCCTAATAGTAAAATGTGATAACTATGGATCCCTCGTCCCCTTTTTTGGTTCTTATAGAGCAGTAGAGTCCTTAGGCACCCCCAAAACTTCAGATAAAGTTTCCCTCAGGACATAACAATAAGCAGAATCAAAATATGATGAAAGATACCGAACATCTACACAAAAGACTCACCTAATCAGCAAATGGGGAGATAGAGATTTAAGAGTGCCCCTATCCAATTAAGGATTAGGGCATAATTTCTAGAACTATTGTTCTAGAACTTAAAACTATTGTTCTAAGGATTGCTGTATATCGCTATTGTATCTAAAGCTGTAAAGTATTCTAGGCTCTGAGTGAATGCACTGTATTATACATTGTCTGAAGAATAGCCTCATTCATTGCTGAGGTATCCCAGCAAAGAATGGGAATTCCACAGCGGGAGGGCTGACCGTGGCACCTCACTCACTGCTTGCCTCTCAGCGTAGCATTTGGCACCTTGCAGTTTACTAAGCCCTGTTCAATGGATTTACAGATTATATTCTGTTAATAGTATTCAGTTTTCACTTAGTTGACTCTCACAAAATGGACAAGGGCTTAACAAAATTCCTGCAAAGAAACCACAAATTAAAGTTAATGCTAATAATTAAAGCACAAGCAAACAATAAAATGGTAGCATTGACATTTCTCTTTTAATATAAGCTGTCAGCGACATTAGTCAGTAAAAGCAATAACCTTCTTGTCAGGTCTGACAAGAAGATGATAGGAAAAAAAAAATCAAAATTATCTGCAGATCATATGAAAAATGGATCATAATTTTTTTTTTTTCTGTTAGGAACACACAACCAGAAAAGAAGTTTGGAGATCTCGGGTTTGAAGAAGTGACTCCTGAAGAGCAAGAATTTGTCAATGACTCTCCAGCGTGATCCAGACAGAAGGTGCCCAGCCATGAGCTATTTCATTCTACTTAACTGGACACCCTTACAGAGAGACGGAATGAATCCAGTTACTATAGCTTGATGGTACCATCTTTTACGATCACTCAAGTAATTTCTTAATTATCCTTGACTTTCAAGTATAATTTATGGTTCAAATGTGGCTCCCAATGTTGTCTTTCTTACAAGTAGAGAATGTACCATCCGGTGTTAATGTCTGGTCATTGTGTAATTCAGTATTGGACTTCTTGTGAGCTTGGTTAATGTGGGTTTATCCCCAAGAGACTGTTCATCTCTGAGTGTTATGACATAATAAGTCCCTGGATTTGTTAAGGTGATGCCCAGACTCTAGACGACAGGGACCCTCAGTTCCCCCAGATGACTTCTCCTCCTCAGAACTCTCTCTTGGCCGTGGTTGGCAGTAACCTAAATTCTTCCACTGATGACCCTAAAGAGCAATACATTTAGGAAACTGGGCCTATTTCTAAAAGAAGGGGTTTTCTAGCTCTGAATTACATTAATTCTGTAACACACCTAATGTTATTCTTGCTCAACAGCTTTTTCTTCTATGGCCTCAGGTTTTGAACACTGTTAATTTGCTAATTTGTAGGCTTTGTTCTGCCAGGCACCAAGGCCCAGGATCCCACCAATGGCTCTCAGACAGCATGATAGCCAAGATAAACTAACCGGCAGAGCCAAGTTTGCAAAGACTTCGGAGCAGCCTCTCTACTAGCCTGGCTGGTGATCGTGGCAGAGTGCTAAATAATTGCATAGCCAGCCTCTGTAGCATTCTCCCTCCCATGACTGGACTCTTCCTTCTTTGAATAAAACTGAAATAGATCCGTTTCCTTTAGTCAAATGACAATTTCATCAGCTGTCCTAGCAGCTTGGCTGACCAGACTTTTATTTTAGCCTCACTGCCTGATGGTAATATTCCAACTCCAGCAATTTCCAGGAGTAAGAGCAGCCCATGCAGGAAGGGTATGGTGGGCCCTGTGGAACGGGGCTGACTTTAGATCAATTAGGATGGCGGTTCTCAGCCTCTGTTGCATATTAGAATCACCGGGAGAGCCTTTTAAACACAGCACTGACCATGCCCTACTCCTAGCAATTGTAATTTAATTGGTCTGGGGCCAAACAACCTAGGCATGGATGCCTTTGAAAGCTCCCCAGGTGATAAGTGCAGTCAGTGATGAAGACCACAGACTTGAGATCTAACATTCAAAGGGAGGATTTGAAGCTGACACAATTCTCTTATGAGCCTTCTGCTCTGAAGCTCCCTTCAATCATCTGCTCACATTCCATTTTGCAATTAACTCACAGACATGTTTGCAAAAAGCTGCAAAAGTAAAAACGTGTTAATGATTCAATGCCGCACTTCACAGGTTGCAAGACATTTTCTCATATATTCTTTCATTTGACTCTTAAAATAACCCAGTGAGGTAAGAAGGACAGGTATTATTATCCACAATTTTCTGGTAAGGAAATTGATATCCTGAGCTGACTGAGGCCCCAGACTTCTGTTTTTTCCTCAGCACTCCTTTAATTATGCAATACCTACTCTACGGTGAAGGTTAATAACCTCGGTTGCCAAATATAGGCAGAAAATAATGCACAGGAGTCAAAAGCAAAGACTTTAAAGTCAGATGTAAAAATTTGAATTTTAGTTTTGCTACTTACTAGCTCCATGATCTTGAGCAAATATATAATCTCTTTGAGATTCAATCTTCCTCACCTGAATATAGTACCGGAATATAGTACCAACTTCAAAGGGTTATCAATGAGATATAATAGTTGATACTCTCATTATACGATTATGCCACATTTACCTACTTGTTAGTACAGAAATAATCTCCAAGAATTTTTTTAAGTATTTGGGCTCCTTTATTCTATTAAGTTGTCTTCAGTATCAATCTTTGCTTTTCTTACCTGATGCTGCTGCATACAATGAGGGGCTTGATTGGTTCATGATGGTGGCATTTCCAATTATAGTCATCAAATGATTCCTTTTAGATAAAAAATCAGAATCCTAGAAAATCCACCATTTTCAAAACTTCTTCATTTATTTTACCAAGATGGTGCTTGATCAGATGATTTTCAAAAAATTAGAAGACTTAATTTTGAGCAGTTTTAGATTTACAGAAAAATTAAGCTGAGTACCGCGTTCCCGTATAACCCTGCCACTGCACGGTTTCCCTTTATTAACATTTCATATTAGTGTGGTACATCATTACAACTTAATGAGCCAATATTGATACTTTTTATTAACTTAAATTCACAGTTATTCAGATTTCCTTAATTTCTACCTAATCTCCTTTTTCTGTCCCAGAATCACATCCAGGACACCACCTTAAGTTTAGTTGTGATGTCTCCAAGCTCCTCTTGGCTGTAACAGTTTCTCAGGCTTTCCTTGCTTTTATTTTTTATTTTTTAAAAAGATATTATTTATTTATTTGAGAGAGAGAGCACAAGTGGTGGGGGGCGGGGTGGTAGTGGTAGAGGGAGAGGGAGAAGCAGACTCCCTGCTGAGCAGGGAGCCCCACTCAGGGCAGACTTTCCTTGTTTTTAATGACCTTGACAGCTTTGAGGAGTTATGGTCAGGTATTTGTAGGATGCTCCTCAATTGGAATTTGTCTGATATTTTTCTCATAATCAGACTGAGATTAGGGGGTTTGAGGGAGGAGGATAGTGGAGGTAAAGTGCCATTTTTATCACATCATTTCAAGGGCATCTACTATCAATATGATTTATCAGTGTTGATGTTGACCTCCAACACCTGGCTGAGGTCCTGTTTGTCAGCTTTCTCCACTGTTGTTACTCCCCACTCCCCTTTCAATACTGTATTCTTTGCCAGGAAGTCACTACATACAGCACACTTTTGGGATTTATACTCCTGTCCTTTAGGATGGAATATCTATGTGATTTATTTGGAATTTTTCTGCACGGGAGATTGATCTAATGCTTCTGTTTGTAAACCTTTTGCTGTCACCACCCACCCAGTCATGACAATTAACCTATTTGGTGGTGGCCATCATAGTTTCCAGATTAGAACCATAATGAGGTCTAGGGAGACCTCTTGTGGTTAAATGAGGGCATAACTGGCCAACTACAGGTTCTCACCTTTAGCCACTGACATTCCTTCAGTCCAATGCTTCTCAACCAGGATTTTGCCCCCCAGCCCTTGAGAGCATTTGGCAATATCTGGAGATGTCTTTAGCTGTCACACTTTTAGGAGGAGATGCTACTGACATCTAGTAATAAGAGGCCAAGAATGCTGAAGTTGAGAAGCCTTGTGGTCAATGGCAGTGTACAAGTATATAAAGCTACAACTATACTCAAAGGAATACTGTTAAAATGGGTTGGGAGGAAACCCTGTTTTGTGAAAAAAGAGGACAAATTCTTCAATAAAATGTGCAGCTCAACACTGTCACAGCACAGAAGAAATGGTCAAGTGATTTCTGGGAATGTGCAATTTTTATTTGGGTCAACCTTGTTCACATGAATATGAGTGGCAAGAGCTCATGCTGTGGAGCTGAACAGAAAAAGCAAACGATAAATGGAAAGCTGTTCTGAGCAGAAGAGGTGCAGGTAGAGAAAGAAACTGGACTGGGGCCAGTATTTTGAGAAGGTGATTATGTGATAAAACTCTTCATTTCAGAAAATTTTTCAAAAACTAAATTTCAGGTTTTAGTTTTAAGTCGGACACAGCTGGTTAAGTGTCCGACTCTTGGTTTTGGCTCAGATCTTGATCTCAGGATTGTATCAGTGTGGAGTCTGCTAAAGTTTCTCTCTCCCTCTCCCTCGGCCCCTTCCCTCCACCCACACACGCATGCTCTTTCTCTTTCTCTCAAATAAACAAATAAATAATAAACTAAATTTTGAGGGAAAAAAATGCACCCAGTCTATTACAACCACAATCTAAAACTACTTTAAATTCCACTCCTATACATATATATTTTTATGTTTGTGCAATGAATATAACCTATTGTATTCATTTTGTTACTGAATATTGTATCTGAAATATTTTTTCATATCCTTAGAGTCTCCATTATCTTTTCTAAAGTCTATGATAATCCATTATGAAGGTAAACCATACTATAGCCATTCTTCTATTGTTAGACAATTATATGGTTTCAAATTGTTCTGTTTTCTAACATTGCGACATAGTGTTTTTCCTAGGAGTACAATTCTTAGGGTCAAAATGTAAACAGTAGGGGCTCCTGGGTGGCTCAGTCTTTAAGCGTCTGCCTTCAGCTCGGGTCATGATCCCAGGGTCCTGGAATCGAGCCCCACATCAGGCTCCCTGCTCAGTGGGAAGCCTGCTTCTCCCTCTCCCACTCCGCCTGCTTGTGTTCCCTCTCTCGCTGTCTCTCTGTCAAATAAATAAATAAATAAAATCTTTAAAAAAAATGTAAACAGTATATGGCAACATAGAATGGATAAGAACATAGAATTTGGAATTAGGCAACCTGGATCCAAAACTCAGTTCTGTCCATTACCACCTATGTGACTTGAATGATTTGCTTAAGCTCCCTGAACCTCTGGGGATTGTGGTAATGATTAAACGAAATTGTGTATGCCAAGTACATCGTATAGATCATGGCAAATAGACAAATTACTGTTGCTATTCTTTTTCTTTTCTTTTTTTTTGTTTTCCTTAGGGCTCTTGGTACTTACTGTCATGTTTCTAAAAGACTGTACCAGTTTCCAATGCCACAGGCAATGCCAAACGGGACCATTAAAAAAAAAGTGACCATTTTTACTACAACCCCAGTCAGTCATTTTAAGGTTAGCTTAATTATTAGGAATTGTTAGGAATTATTGGGGGGAGGGGCAGAGGGAGAGACTCCCCACTGAGCACGGCGTGATCACGACCTAAGCTGCAATCAAGAGTCAGATGCTTAACCTGAGCCACCCAGGTGCCCCAGGAATAAGTTTTTATTAGGATATGTTGCTTTCATGGGTAAATTATCTTCCTAAAAATGCAAATCTGTAGGTAAAGAATGTTTTGAGATCACTTTAACCAAGAAAAAGTGTGTATGGAGGGGGGGAAGAGAGAGAGAGAGAAAGGCCTTGGATTTCATCACTCCTCAGAGAAGTTGCAGTGAAGTGAAGGAATGTACCATATATTTGTGGCAATTATGCAGAGCCTTCAGCTGCATGATGTTGGCTTTGGCTTAGGCCTTGCTTCCCTGCTAGTGCCCACAGCCCTTGCAGCTATGGCACCCCATCCCCTCTCCTGTAAATGTCTCCATTTGGCCCTTCTTGTCTCTCCTGTAGGCCTGTGAGGCTTCACTCATTGCTGGGCATTTGTGTAATCCCTAAATATAACTGAGCATTTCAACTAAGAATATATATCCTCTGGTTCTCATTAGAATCTTCTAAGTGCTTTGTCTTAGGCTGTGTAGGCTATAATATAAAGAAAATAAAATATAAAAGTCAAATTGATAGCCTCCACCTTTGGTTTTGCATTAAAAAACAAAGGCTTGGGGGGCGCCTGGGTGGCTCAGATGGTTAAGCGTCTGCCTTCGGCTCAGGTCATGATCCCAGGGTCCTGGGATCGGGTCCCGCATCGGGCTCTCTGCTCCTTGGGAGCCTGCTTCTCCCTCTGCCTCTCTCTCTCTCTGTCTCTCATGAATAAATAAATAAATAAAACCAAAAAAAAAAAAAAAGGCTTGGGCCTGAAAGTCTTTGCCACCTTCTCCGCTAGTAGTCTGTATTTCCAGTTTAAAACAAGTCCCAGCTGTGTGGAGAAATGAATAGTATAAATTGGATACATGTAATAATGAAATAGTATAAATTAGACACATATAATTTTTTTGTCTTTGTATCTTTATCCTCAAGACCATCAAATTTATATATATTATCTTCTTTCTGACATTTCTAACATCTATACTTTGTTATAACTGTAGAAAATTATAGAAAAAAAAATCTAACCACTATTAGCCCTTTAAAGTATTTACCACAAGGGCTCCTGGGTGGCTCAGTCAGTTAAGCATCTGCCTTCGGCTCAGGTCATGATCCTGGGGTCCTGGGATCGAGCCCCACATTGGGCTCTTTGCTTAGCGGGGAGCCTGCAGCTCCCCCTGCTTGTGCTCGCTCTCTCTCTGGCAAATAAATAAAATCTTAAAATAAATAAATAAAAGAGTATTTGCCACCAGTTTTTTCTATAAATATGTAATGATTTATGAATTTTAAAATGAAATTTGAATCATATGGAATATATTATTATTTCCTGCCTTTTCTCACTTACTATTATATTATGAAACATTTACCTAGATTTGCAAAAATATGATTTTTATTGGCACCTGATAAATATATTTCGATTCCACTATTGTTTATACATTCTGGTGACTTCTAAATTTTCATAATTATAAATAATTCAAGGAGAGGTGGGGGGATGGGGTAACTGGGTGATGGGCATTAAGGAGGGCAGGTGATATAATGAGTGCTGTGTGTTATATGCACCTGATAAATCACTGAACTCTACCTCTGAAACAAATAATACACTATTTGTTAATTAATTGAATTTAAATAAAATTAAATAAATAATTCAACAACTATCCTTGAACATATATTCTTATTCATATTAATTATTCCCCAAGAATAGTGTATTACTTTCCTAGGACTGCCATAACAAACTACCACAAAGTGGGTTGCTTAAAATATAAGAAATGTACTGTCTCACGGTCTAGAGACAAGGAGTTCAAAATCAAGGTGTTAGCAGGGCCCCAATCCCTCTGAAAACTGTAGGGGAAAATTCTTCCTTGCCTTTTTTATTTATTTTTTTAAAGATTTTATTTCTTTGTCAGAGAGAGAAAGAGAGCACAAGCAGGGGGAGTGGGAGAGGGAGAAGCAGGCTTCCCGCGGAGCAGGGAGCCCGATGTGGGGCTCGATCCCAGGACCCTGGGATCATGACCTGAGCCGAAGGCAGACGCTTAACGACTGAGCCACCCAGGCACCCCCTTGCCTTTCCTATTTTATCTTGTGTTGTTTGCTGGCAATCCTTGGCATTCCTTGGCTTATACGGTAGTACAAGCCCCCTCATCCACGGTTTCACTTCCTGAGGTTTCAGTTACCCACCGACAACCGCCTTCGGGAAGCAGAGGATCCTCCTGACGGAGCCTGGGAAGGGCCGTAGCGCCTAGCGCACTACGTCATATGCCTGCGTCATTCCCCGCACTTCGTCTGGCTCACGTCAGCGTGGTAGCGTCTCACGTCAGCGTGGTAGCGTCTCACATCACCGCAAGAAGGGTGAGTGCAATACAATATTTCGAGAGAGAGACCACATTCACGTAACTTTTATTACAGTCCATTGTTATAATTGTTCTATATGATTATTAGTCTCTGTTGCTAATCTCCTACTGTGCCTAATTTGTAAATTAAACTTTATTATAGGTATATATTATACAGGAAAAACACAGTTTTTATGGGGTTCAATACTATCCGTGGTTTCAGGTACGCAGAGGGGTTCTTGGAACTTACCCCCCACAGATAAGGGGGGGTACTATTGTAGATAAATAACTCCAATCTTTGCCTCCACAGCCACACAGCTCTCTTCTCTGTGCGTTTCTGTCTTCATGTGGTGTAATCCTTTCTTGGGACGCCTGGGTGGCTCGGTCCGTCAGTTGAGTGTCTGCCTTCGGCTCAGGTCATAATCCCTGGGTCCTGGGATCAAGTCCCACATCCGGCCCCTTGCTCAGCGAGGAGCCTGATTCTCCCTCTGCCTGCCACTCCCCCTGCTGTGCTCCCTCGGGCACGCACGTGTGTGCTCTCTCTCTCTCTCTCTGTCAAATAAATAAGTAAACAGATCTTTAAAAAATAATAATAAAATTCTTTAAAAAAAAATAAAGCTAATAATACCTAACTCCCTGATGCAGGGACTAAGTGAGAAAAACCTATTAAATGCTAAGCTCATAATAAGTACTCTATGAATGTTATTTCCAAACATGCCCGGTCCTACCTTTATGATTAAGCTTATAGTTGAAAAGTTGGCACTTTTACTTATCACTGTTTTCATGCTCCTGTACTTCTCAAAATCCTCTACCCATTTCATTTCTCATGTCTACACTCTTGCACTTCTACCCTGAGACAAATAGCTTTTTGTTATATGTTCCTTATCCTCTCCCTGCATTTTACCTTTCAAATCAATTCTAGATCTGGAGGGATCACCTCCTCCACTCTGTCCCTTTCACTGTATCACATTCCTTAAGATTTGCTTTGCTAATTCTTCCTACCTGATTCCAGGGTCAAAAATCTTGACTATAGCACAGGCAATTTTGCTTAGGGAGACAATGGCTTATTTATTTTCCTTTTCTGGCTTCTGAGAAAATAATACTGAACAACTCAACAATCTTGGGAGAGTGAGAAAAATGAACCGATATCCCCCACTCTTCTGCCTTCTTAGCTTTGGGCCCAGAAGTCAACCAACTAACATCTTTGTCAATAAAACCTGCAACTCAACCCAAAGATTGTCATCATTGTCCCCAATCCCATTTCACAATCTGTAAGCAGTTTGTAAATTAGTCATAGTGCTGATTATAGGGAAAGAGGAGTACCTCATGTTCCAGACAAAAATTGACTTGTAAGTACATCCGGAGCTGAAGCTACAATATAGCAATTCATTTATTTAACAAATCTTTATTGAGATCTTTTATGTGCTAAGCATTGTTCTAAGCTCTAAGATACAGCAGTAAATGAAACCCAGTCCCCCCGCCTCATGGAGCTTACATCCTGGTGGGAGAGAGGGATAATAAATAAGCTAATACATTAATTATATAAAATGTGTCAGCTGGTGATATATGCTATGGATAAAAATAGAAGAAGAGGGAGAAGTGATGAGAAGGTAGAAAAGGCTGCTTTAGATAAGTGAATTTGCTTTATTTTTTTTTAATTATCAAGGTAAACATGCGCACTCTAAAGTATGTAAACTATACAGCTATGCACAACTTGATGAATTTTTACACACACTCATATAACCACTGCCCAGGGCAAGAAACAGAACATTTACAGCATCCCAGAAGGTTCCCTTGTGACCCTTCCCAGTCAGTGTCCACCAAGAGCAAACTACTATTCTGACTTCTATCACCGTTGATGAGTTTTACCTGTTCTTGAACTTCAAAAAAAATGAAATCCTAAGTATGTATGCATTTGTGTCTGGCTTCTTCCACTCAATATAATGTCTGTAAGATGAATCCATACTGTTGCATATAAAGGTAGCTGTCCCCTTTACTGCTATATAGTATTCCATTTCATGATTATAGTCACAATTTATCCATTCTCCTCTCTTTTTTAAGGTTATTTATTTTAGAGAGAGAGAGAGCACATGAGCAGGGGGAGGGGCAGAGGGAGAGGGAGAGGGCTTACACCACTGGGTGTAAAGCCCAACACAGGGCTCGATCCCAGGACCCCAAGATCATGACCTGAGCCGAAATCAAAAGTCAGCCGCTTATATGACTGAGCCACCCAGGCGAATCCTATCCCTTCTCCCCTTGATGACAGTTGGATTATTTCCAGTTTGGGGCTACCATGAATAAAGTTGCTGTGAATGTTCTTTATATGTTTTCTGGTAGGTGTATGCACTCATTTATCTTGGGTATCTGCCCGGGAGTAGAATTGCTAGGTCATGGAGTAGGCAAGTGTTTAGCTTTAGTAATTAATGATGAACAGTGATTGAACCAATTTACACTCCTGTCAGCAATGTATAGGAGTTCAAGCTCCTCCTCATCCCACTAACACTTAATTGTGTCAGTCTTTTTCATCTTAACCATTCTGTGTGTTTGTTAAGTGATTCTTAGCACAGACCTCAAGAAGTATGTGCTGCTTGGAATACCTTGTCTCTGGAAGAGCAGTACAAAGGTTTCAAGGCGGAAATGTGTTGTAAGGGAAGCAAAGGGGTCAGTGTGGCTGGTATTGAGTAAGCAATGGAGAGAGTAATAGGAGATGAGGTAAGAGACATGGGGGCTGGGGAGGATAAAGTAAGCCATTTTAAGGCCTTTGGCTTTATGCTGAGATAGAGAAGAAATCATTGGAGGGTTTTAAAAAGAGGACAGACGTGATCTAACTTGAGTTTTTAACTGGACCACTGTGGCTGCTTTGTTAAGAGTAGATGGGGAGGGGTGCCCGAGTGGCTCAATCAAGGTTAAGCATCTGCCTTTGGCTCAGGTCATAATCCCAGGGTCCTGGGATTGAGTCCCGCATCGGGCTCCCTGCTCTGCAGGAAGCCTGCTTCTCCCTCTCCCACTCCCCCTGCTTGTGTTCCCTCTCTGTCAAATAAATAAATAAAATCTTAAAAAAAAAAAAAAAGAGTAGATGGGGAGAAGCAGGGAGAGCTTTTGCAGTAATCCAGGAGATAGATGGTTTGGGCTTGGGTCAGAGTTGTGGCATTGTATGAAGAAATAAGAAGGGATCCGATTCTGGATACGTTTTGAATGTAGACATGACAGCGTTCTTGGATAGGATTGGGATACAAGAAGAATATCAAGCATGATTCCAGGTTTTCAGACTTGAGCAGGATGGGTCTTTTGCACAAACTTTTTGGTATATATAATTGATCACACAGAGAATCCAGCAGGGGTCACTCCTTCAAACCTCAATGTAGTAACATCAGCTTAAGAAAAAGCCCATGTGACAGAGCTTTGCTGGAATAGCCTTGAACCTACTTACATTGTAATCAAGAAAGCATTCCTACTGGAAGAATTTAAGCCAATTTACAATTATAACTGACAAAGATTGGCTTTGTTTATAAATCTCCTCCAATGGCTCTATACACTTTACAAATGTCCCGTGGCCAGTTGCTTCACCTCAAAAACAAAGCCATTTCAAAAGCAGAGAATTAAAATATTAGTGAAAGAGGCAAGGAAATCTAAGTCAGGAAAACTTATGCCTTCTTGTAAGAGAATAACACAAAGCTATCTGAAATGCTTAGTTAAGGTAAACAGAGCTCTAAGTCTTACAAAAGTGCTTAGAAATGACCTAAACAGGAAGCAAAAATACTCTTTATTTCCCAGTACAAGAGCAAACCTAAGGGAATGGCTTAGGGAATTCCTATGGGAATTGCTTCATTCACAGAATGAAATGATCTTGGTCAATAAAAAATTAAAGATTAATATTAAATATGCTCAACACAGCTGTTTCGCTTTCTCAGAGAACTATCCAAAACGCTTACGAGTCAGTTTTTCTACGTGACAAGATAGATTTCTGCCTTTCCAGCCTTAATAAGAGAGCGAGAACACACAATTTGTGTCACCTTACTGTGAAAAAGTGGAATTCAGAAACTTTCAAGTGACAGAAGTGTGAATAATCATCGGTAAGCTTTGCTAGAAATGAAAGCATGAAAGTGGCGTTTTTCACTGGCTTCTCCTGGTGACAACTAATGGCCCACATCTTCCAGCCACTGGCCAGAATTGAGGTTGGAACTTGAAATTGCAACAAGTTCACCAGTGCAAAGCAGATGTAATCATTCCTGTGAGGATTAAATCCACAGACCGGGCTGCATCACCAGGTCCTATTTAACTGAACTAACCAGTCCTTCATATGAAGGATTGGCCAACTATGACTCATGTGCCAAATCTCACCTTCTATATGCCCACAAGCTAAGAATGGTTTTTATATTTTTAGATGGTTGGGGGAAAAAAATAAAAAGAAGAAGAATATATTGTAATATGTGAAAATTATGTGAAATGTAAATTTCAGTGTCCATAAATAAATTTTTATTGGAACATAGCCCCACTTATCCATTTAGGTAGAATCTATGATTGCTTTTGCATTGTAACAGCTGACTTGAGCAGTTGTGACAGAGACCCTATAGCCTGAAAAGCCTAAATATTTACTGTCTAGTCCTTCCCAGACAAAGTTTTCCAACTCCCTGCTTGATGTCACATAGAAGTGTAAAACATAGAAATAACAGTTGAAGGAACTTATATTTCCAAAATGCAATTGAGGACACATTTTAGAAATGGCAAAGCACAGAAACAAAACTGGTTCATGTTGCATGTATATAGCTTTTACCTGAAGTACTTGGCATTCCTTTTTGCCAGTCAGTAGAAAGGAGAATGATCGCTTTTCCAAGAAAGGAAAGGGATACTAATCCCTTTAATCAGCTAGAATCAGATGCTATTCATATTTTCTGCGCTTACATTGTTCTTTTCCATGGAGAATTAGTAAAAGAGAAAACGTTGCTTAGAGTCCAACAGTACTCAATGAGGATTCGGTCAACCTGCACTCATTTGGATTAAAACTTTCAGAATGGATTTTCAGAACAGAGACCTTGCGTGCATTTTTCGCCGCTGTGTCCCTAGAATCTCCACAATGTGAGCGCTCAAATATTTGTGGAATGAATACATGATAATAAACTCTCTGCACATGCTTAGGAAGAAAGTTGGCTACTATATCTCATGTTTTCTTCAAGCTGTGGTATTGAACAGAATTTTGTGGTATTGTAGCCAGGACACAGGGGTGCAAGAGCACCTGGCTTCTGGGATCCCAAACAGACCAGGTGCAGCCACTCAGCATTGACAAAATCCAAAGGCAAAGAGACAGGTAGTGGTGAAACAAAGGAATTTATTTCAATGAGGCCAATACGGGAAAGACAGAGGACTAGCATCTCAAAGACTGTATCTAAAGTGCCAAAAATACTTCCAAGTTTATAGAAGGAAAATGTGGGACAAAGGTCAGTGAGTACATGCTGGTGGGCAGTAAAGGTCAGGTCATCATTGTCTTGGGGTCAATCACGGGTCAGATCTTGCTGGCTCAGGGCAGTCCTTACTGCTTGAGCGGGTAAGGGATGCTTTGCCTGCAAGGTCTTTTGCCGGAGTTTAGAGAAAAGCTGCAAAGAAGAACTTTATCAATTAAAGAGTTTGAGGTCAAATGAAGACCTCTTTCAGGCTGGTCAACATTAGACAATAAGAGCAGAGTCAATGTTTACAACCTAGCTCAACCTCCGGATCACCTCTTCTGCAGTCAAAGCTTTTTTCCCCTTCAAGTGTCTTTCAGATTGCTGATTACATGAGAAGAAAATGCTGACCAAAACAAAACAAAACCCAAACCAGAATGCTCTTATTTACACAAAGAAAGTTATGTTATCTTCATTCACTAAATACTGAAAGAAGTTCATAGGTCCCCTAGCTGGTTTTTCTAATTGCAAATATGGAATTAATTAAAATATCTGAAATATGAACCCTGAAGAATGTTGTTATCCATCCAAAAAGAATTTTCATAACTCAGTTTCTTTTTTATTGCTCTTTTCAACTTGAAGTTCTAATGAGGATCTATCCTGTACCTCATATGCATTTTGCCAAGTTGGGAAAGAGAAAGAGCAGAGGTGAATAAGACGAGCTTTCTTCACAACAGAATCTCAGTGTAATAAAAGATTTTTGTACATGACTATAACACCTGAACGGAAATTGAAATTCATATAACTACACTACACATTGCAGACAAAAAGAAAAATGTAAGAAATCTCTGCTCTACTGGAAATTATTTAGTTTTATGACAAAAACAAAAATTCCAACAAGAGCACTTTGGAGCTGTGAAGCTATCATTTAAGATCTTTTAAAGATTGTTGCCTAAGTGGTCTCAAGAGATAAATAGCCAGAACATGAATGGTTCTCCAAAAGATTAAGTACAAATGCACTACTGGTGAAGAATGAAAATTTCCTTTTGCCTACTATAAAAAAGAAAGGAAATACAGAGAAATAAGTCAGATCTCCAGGTTCTATCCAAATTCAGATACTAAATATTAATCCTTATATATATCATGAGATTTTTCTGCCATCAGAAAACTTGTTTGGGGGGCGCCTGGGTGGCTCAGTCATTGAGTGTCTGCCTTCGGCTCAGGTCATGATCCCAGGGTCCTGGGATTGAGCCCCACATCGGGCTCCCTGCTCAGCAGGAAGCCTGCTTCTCCCTCTCCCACTCCCCCTATTTGTGTTCCCTCTCCCGCTGTGTCTCTCTCTGTCAAATAAATAAATAAAATCTTAAAAAAAAAAAAAAGAAAAGAAAAGCTGTTTGGGTACTCTGGAATTTATTTGATCGTCAACCTTGGGCAATTCTTGAAACTCTCTGAGCTTGTCTCTTCATGACTACTTCACAGAACTTCTATAAGAATCAAGGAAGGAAATACATATAGAAATGCCTTGTAAGTTATAAGTTCTTGAAAGAGGACTTCAACTACCTCCATTTTGACCTCAGTCTATACTTTTAATTGATTAAGTTCTTCTTTTCAGCTTATCTCTAAACTCAGGCAAACGACCTTGTGGGCAAAGCATCCCATGATTGGAACTGAAACAACCCTTTCAAGCAATACGGATTGCCCTGAAACAGCAAGACCCCATGTGACTGACCCCAAGACAGTGATGACCTGACCTTTACTGCCCACCTGCTTCTGCCCACCTGCTTGTACCCACTGGCTTTTGGTTCCACATTTTCCTTATACAAACCTAGAAGTATTTTTGGCACTTTGGAGACAGTCTTTGAGATGCTAGTCCTCTGTCTTCCCAGTGTTGGCCTCATTGAACTAAATTCCATTCTTGTTTCACTGCCACTTATTTCTCTGCCTTTGGATTTTGTCAACAGTTAGTGGCCGCACCTGGTGTGTTTGGGATCCTGGGAGCCAGGTGCTCTTGTACCCCTGTGCCTCAGTTACATTCCCACCAATCTCTTGAGAGTAGGGACTGTATCTTATTCCTTGTTAAATTTGCAACATCTAGGACAGTGCCTGGTACATAGAAGATGCTTAGTTTTGATTGAAGGAGTATTTTACCATAGAAATATCAACTGTTCCATAGCAACTTTTACAAAATGTATAGATTAATGTTAGGGTAGTAACTGAATATAAGATGCCACGCTAGAAACTGTCCTTGGACCATTAAGCTCTTTGTCGAAGTCTTTCTCTATGATTTTCCTGATGGTGGGGCCAAACCACAGAGTTTTATACTCATTAGACACTCCACATGTGTGTATTAACTAAAGAAAATTAAATGTGCACATTAAGTAAAAAACATCACTCTGAGGCTGCTAGTGTTGATGCCTTTTATTTTGAAGATAATTTTACTAACAATATCAGTTGGATATGGTGCTTCAAGTTTTCTCAATGGTTTGTAATGAACAAGCCACACCATTTATCTCAGTTTTCCTGTGAATAATGGCACACATTTGTGAGGCAGATTGCCTGGGTTCAGTGATATGAAACAGTTCTCAGCCAGAAGTGACATATTCTAATGGGGATCAGAAGTCACATTGATCTGAGTTATGATCTCATTAACTCAGTTTCCAGTTAATTAACCAGACTATAAAATGCAAAGATATCAGGCAATTAAAAGACCAAGTAAGGATCACAGGCTCTGGGAAAGAGAAGCAGCATGGAAAAATTCTAAAGATCACATGCCCTCAAAACTTTTGTTTTAAAGCAACAACAAACATCAAAGTTTTTTGTTTTTCTCTAACTTGCCTATTTATATTGTTTGCCCCTATTTCTTTTGGATTCTTCATCTTTTCTTTCTTCATTTGTGTGAGCTCTACATAAAGTAAAGAATTTAATCCTTCAACTATCCTATGTACTGCAAATATTTTTCCCAGTCTTTTGACTTTATAGTACTTTTGGATATATGGCCGAAATTTTTATTTTTTTTTTTTAAAGACTTTATTTATTTGCCAGAGAGAGAGAGCACAAACAGGGAGCAGCAGAGGCAGAGCGAGAAGCAGGTTCCCTGCCAAGCAAGGAGCCCAATGCGGGACTTGATCCCAGGACTCTGGGATCATGACCTGAGCCGAAGGCAGACGCTTAACCGACTGAGCCACCCAGGTGTCCCTGGTTGAAATTTTCAATAGCTCATTGGGATATAATTTATATATCATATATCCAGAAGATTTCATTTTTTATGTAGTCAAATGTATATATATTTTTTCCTTCTTTGCTTCTGGATTTTGTTTTTAGGAAAGGCTTTTACAATGTAACATTGATTTAGCCTATTTTTTTTTAAAGATTTTATTTATTTGAGAGAAAGAGCGTGAGCAGGGTGGGGGGGAGGGGGGACAGAGGGAGAGGGAGAAGCAGACTCCCCACTGAGCAGGGAGCCTGACGTGGACCCTGGGATCTTGACCTGAGCAGATGCTTAACTGACTGAGCCACCCAGGGGCCCCAATTTAGCCTATTTTTATAAAAAATGTTTTATGGTTTCATTTTCTGACATTTAAATCTTTACTTCATTTTGAATTTGTTTTGTAATAAGATATGTGGCAGGGATTCTTTCTTATTTTTTATTTCCCAGGTGATTGGCAGGTGTCACAATACCATATGTATAATCCCATTTTCTAACTGGTTTGCAATACTATCTTTATAATGAGCTTAACTCAAATTTGTATTTTTCTAGAAACTGCAGTTTTTATTTCTAAGCAAAAAATTAGCTTTTAGTATTATAAAATCAGTTTGTGAGCATTGTAGAAAATTAGAAAATATAAAAACATACTAAAACAACAAAAGATTATCTTACTGTATATTCCTTTGAGATATTTTTCTTTGGTGAGATATATAGATATATGCATTTTTACCAAAATAAGATTGTATACATGCTGCTTTATAACCTGCTTCAAGTTAATGATCTCAACCTATTCATTTCAGTAATTGTTCATCTCATTTAATACCCATACACAAATTTCAACAATCTCCAAATGGCCTTTACAGCTGGCTTATCAAAATCAGAATTTAATTCAGAATGATGCATCTGGGTGTTATGTTTCATAAGTCTCTTAATCTTTTTTTTAATAAGTCTCTTAATCTTGATGAAGTAGAAACATAGTGCAGATCTTCTACAGTAAAGTTATTGGGAATACTCCTCCAGTCCTTGGTATTTTGCTCATAACATACATACTGACATTTCCACTTAGAATCTGAGTGACTATATGTCAAAAATATCATACAAGTTATTTCTTCTTTTTTTAAGATTTTATTTTTAAGTAATCTCTACACCCAACATGGGGCTTGAACCCACAACCCCAAGATCAAGAATCTCAAGCTCCACTGACTGAGCCAGCCAGGCACTCCATAGAAGTTATTTCTACTAAAGCTGGCAGAATCTCAGACTTTACCCTAAACCAAATACCAGTTGCATAGGGAAGTGTAGGTCAGGGGTAGCAAAATATGAACAACATTTCAAATGGAATGCAAAAGGAAGAACATGGAACAAAGAAGTTCTTGCAAGAAGCAATCAACCCCAGATGGAAATAGGGTACTAGTGAGGCTACAGGACTTCTGTTGGTCAGGGATTTTTCAGGAATTAGTGCTAATAATTCATTTCAAGAACCCAAAAGAAAGACAACAGAAACTTAAAATACAGTAAAGCTCATTAACTTGTATGTTTTCCTATAGAGCTCTTCAAAAGCAATTGCCAGATTTTAAGTTTGTTTTACCAGAGCTCATGTTTAGATATTATTCATATCGAATCTTTGGTTTGTGAGAAAGTTTTCACAATTGGATAAGGAAGTGGCAAGACAAAAATATCATGAAAATCCTTCACAATCCACTGTTGTAGCCCTCACTATGTTTTCACTAATTCCTCAAAATATCCTGCGAATAGAATATTTTTGGATAATTAAACAACACAGAATAGATTGCAAAATGAAAAAGGAAGCTATAGAACAATATAAATAGTATATCATTTGTGATAAAAACAGAATAATTTGTTTATAGTTGAAAATATTCTGAACATATGAGAGACAATTGTCATCTTTGTGATGTGGAACTGGATGAGGAATGAAAGAACCATTTTTTTTTTCTCTACATGTATCTATAATTTTTGGATTTTAAAAAACATACCATTTTTGGGTGCCTGGGTGGCTCAGTCGTTAAGCGTCTGCCTTTGGCTCAGGTCATGATCCCAGGGTCCTGGGATCGAGTCCTGCAATGGGCTCCCTGCTCAGCGGGAAGCTTGCTTCTCCCTCTCCCACTCCCCCTGCTTGTGTTCGCTCTCTCACTGTGTCTCTCTCTGTCAAATAAATAAATAAAATCTTAAAAAAAAAAAAAAATACCATTTTTACCCCCTGATGTTTCCAGAAGACCAGAAGACATGTACTGAAAAAGTAAAGTTAGAACACAGACACTAAAATCACATTCATTAACAAAGTGTAATCATTTTAATGGTGGTGGTATCAGGATAGGACTGACTCTGGTGCAACAAGATGACTATTTCATTGGGCTTTTCTTGTAGGTTAAAGGTGGCAAAGCAGCAAAGCATAGGGAATTTGAGTTGCAAACCAAAGTGGGCATCAGGGAGCCGAAATGGTCTACTTTCCATGGCTATGAGAGCTCCCAGTCATTGGAAGACAACAATTAGAGAAAAGATATTCTTCTATTGGGGATAGAAATATTTCTATTTGGGTATGTTTATTTTTTATTTATTCGTTTTTTATGAAACATCCAGGCGCCCCATATCCGACTCTTGATTTCTACTCAGGTCATGTCCTCAGGGTTGTGAGGTCAAGCCCCGAATGGGGCTCTCTGCTGGGCATGGAGCCTGCTTAAGATCCTCTTTCGGGGTGCCTGGTTGGCTCAGTCAGTTAAGCGTCTGCTTTTGGCTCAGGTCATGGTCCCAGGGTCCTGGGATCGAGTCCCACATCAGGCTCCCAGCTCAGCCTGGAGTCTGCTTCTCCCTCGGCCTGTCTCCCTGGCTTGTGCACTCTCTCTCTCTCCCTGAAATAAATAAGATTAAAAAAAAAAAAGAGCCCCGCATCGGGCTCCCTGCTCCGCGGGAAGCCTGCTTCTCCCTCTCCCACTCCCCCTGTTTGTGTTCCCTCTCTCGCTGTCTCTCTCTCTGTCAAATAAATAAATAAAATCTTTAAAAAAAAAAAAAAAAAAAAAAGATTCTCTCCCTCTCCCTCTGCCCCTCCTCCCACCCCATGCTCTCTCCCTCTCTCTCTCTCTCCCTCTCTCTCTCAAAAAAAAAAAGTCAGATAACCAACTGAGCCACCCAGTCACCCCTATTTGGGTATGTTCAGAATAGGGGATCAATAAATGCTAAAATTCTAAAAATATAAAAAAATATAAAATATTTCTACTCATTCAAATTCTAAAAGACAGGTGAAATAAACATTTATCTTTCCAAGGAAGATAATTGTCAAGGTCTTATTAGGCCTTCTAAATACCTTTAAAAAATAATTTAAAGAAAAAAAAATTTTTTTTGAACATTTTATTTATTTATTTGACAGAGAGAGACACGGAGAGAGAGGGAACACAAGCAGGGGGAGTGGAGAGGAAGAAGCAGGCTTCCAGCAGAGCAGGGAGCCCGATGCCGGGCTCGATCCCAGGACCTTGGGATCATGACTTGAGCCGAAGGCAGACGCTTAATGACTGAGCCACCCAGGCTCTCCAAGAAATTTTTAAATTGTGGTAAATTACAATAACATAAAATTTACCATTTTAATTTGTATGGAAAAATTTGTATGGAACCACAAAAGACCCCAAACATCTAAAACAATCTTGAAAAAGAAAAACCAAGCTGGCGGCATCACAATTTCGGACTTCCAGCTCTGTTACAAAGCTGTCATCATCAAGACAGTATGGTACTGGCACAAAAACAGACACATAGATCAATGGAACAGAATAGAGAGCCCAGAAATGGACCCATGACTCTATGGTCACCTCATCCTTGACAAAGCAGGAAAGAATGTCCAATGGAAAAAAGACAGTCTTTTCAACAAATGGTGTTGGGGAAACTGGACAGCCACATGCAGAACCTCTGTAATGACTCTATAAATAGAAAACCCTCATTATCCACCACCAAAAATTTATTAAAAATTTATTTTGAGCTTACTTTTTAAAACCATATCTTTATTTAATCTGTCCTACCATTTTTAAAGATTTTATTTTATTTCATTTTTTTAAGATTTTATAGATTGACAGAGAGAGGGAGCACGAGCAGGTGGAGGGCAGGCAGAGGGAGAAGCAGGCTCCCTGCTGAGCAGGGAGCCCAATGCGGGACTTGATCCCAGGACCCTGGGATCATGACCTGAGCCGAAAGCAGCCGCTTAACCGACTGAGCCACCCAGGCGCCCCAAGATTTTATTTTTAAGTAATCTCTATACCCAACATGTGGCTCAAACTCACAACCCCAGAAATCAAGAGTGGCACCCTCTACTGACTGAGCCAGGCAGATGCCCCCATCCTAACCATTTTTAAGTGTACATTTCAGTGGTATTAAATATTTTCACATTGTTGTGCATCCTTAGCTACCATTTATTTCCAGAACTCTTTTAATCTTGCAAAACTGAAACTCTAGCCATTAAATAAACTCTTCATTACCCCCTGCCCTAGTCAGTGGCATCCGCCATTTTACTGTCTGTCTGAATTTGACTATTCTAGGTACTTCATATAAATGGAATCATACAATATTTGTATTTTTGTGACTGCCTTATTTCACTTAATATAATGTCCTCAAAGTTCATCCATGTTATAGCATATTGCCGAATTTCCTTTCTAATTAAGGCTGAATAATATTCCATTATATGTATACCATGTTTTATTTATCTATTCATCTGTCAGTGGACACTTGGGTTCCTTCTGCCTGTTGACTGTGGTGAAGAATGAACATAGGTGTACAAGTATCTTGATGACAAATCCCTATTTTCAGTTCTTTTGTATATGCCAGGAGTACAATTGCTATAGGATTAATTCCATTTTTAATTTTTTTTTTTAGGAATTGCCCTACTATTTTTCCATAGCAGCTGTACCATTTTATAGTCCCACCAACAGTGCCCAAGGGTTCCAATTTCTCCACAATCTTGCCAACACTTATTTTTTGAAAAAAATTTTATGGTAGCCATTCTAATGATTGTGAGATGGTTCTCATAACTTTGTTGTTGTTGTTCTCATAACTTTTTTGAAATTTTATTTTTTTTTATTTTTTTAAAGATTTTATTTATTTGACAGAGAGAGTGCGCGTGCGCACGCATGAGCAAGGGAGCAAGGAGAGCGGCAAAAGGAGAAGCAGGCTTCCTGCTGGGCAGGGAGCCCGAAATGGGGCTCAATCCCAGGACCCTGGGATCATGACCTGAGCTGAAGGCAGACGCTTAACCAACTGAGTCACCCAGGCACCCCTTAAATTTTTTTTTTTTTAAGATTTTATTTATTTATTAGAGAGAGAGAGAGAGCCAGAGAAGGGGGAGAAGCAGAGGGAGAGGGAGAAGCGGACTCCCCGCTGAGCAGGGAGCCTGACACAGGGCTCAATACCAGAACCCTTAGCTCACAACCTGTGCCGAAGGCAGACGCTTAACCAACTGAGCCACCCAGGTGCCCCTGTTCTTGTAACTTTTTAAAAATAAAACAAATTATTTGGGAGAAATTCCAAAAACTGATTAATTTAGAAAAAGACATCTTTTTTCCTGAGAAAAATGTTGCTATATTTCTTCTCAGCATTTCCCCCCTGAGCCAAGAGGTATTTCTTCCATGATGATATCATTTATCTAAGTTTTGGATAGGTTAAATTTGGATTGTGCTAAGTGATTAATAGGGCCAAGTGTATCCTGTTTCATTTTGCAAACCTGCCTACATTTTTCTGATTTCATAATCACATGACCTAAAAATGATGACTGTGGGAATACCCAGGAAAAAGGGAAATGAATCATCTACAGAGAAGAAGGGCCTGACTGGGAAAGAAACTGTGAGGAGTTATATAGCTCATCTGAATTTTACTTAAGTATACAAAATTATAGCTTCATCATTGATAAGCTTTAATATTTGACCTCAGAGATCACAGAGGACAGAAAAGGTGAAGCTCCTGGATTTCTTACAACTCAAATTCCTGGGGAGCCTGGGTGGCTCAGTTGGTTAAGCGTCTGACTCTTGATTTCTGCTCAGGTCATGATCTCAGGGTCGTGAGATTGAGTCCCACATGGAGCCCAGCATCAGGCTCTGCACTGAGCGTGGAGCCTGCTTAAGATTCTCTTTCTTTCCCTCTGCCCCTCCCCACTCTGCTCACAAGTGTGTGTGTTCTCTAGGAAAAAAAAAAAAGAATGAGTTACTGAAAAAAAAAAAAATCCTCTGAGAAACACCATACAACAGTTGGGAGAGGCCCAGCCCTGATGTATATTAAATATTAATTTAATGTTTAATATTTATTCAAAACTCTTGCTTGGAAGATAAAGGAAAACAATTACATGAGAGCCAATTTGATTGTTTTTATTTGTTTGTTTTTGTTTTGTTTTTATTTTAAAGTAGGCTCCACACCCAACATGGGGCTCAAACTCACTACCTTGAGATCAATCCCAGGCTCTACTGACTGAGCCAGCCAAATGCCCCTAATTAGATTCCTTTTTACCATAACCTTCTTATGGTCATATTTAAGAAGTTCAGTGACTTATGGTTAGGGAGAAAGAGCCAGCCTGTGAACAGCAGTGTTATGTGGTGAAAACAGCGTTGATCCTGGTTTCTGAAGAACTAGGTTTGCATATCGGGTTTGTCCCCTCACTAGCTGTGCAATCTTGTGTGAGTCACTCAACCTGTCGGAGATTCATTTTCCTCATCTATAAATCAGAGATGATATCACTTACTTCACAGGACTGTGATAAAGATTAAATAAGATGATAGGTGTAAAAGATGCTGGATAAAGGTTAATTTCATTCCTTTTTCCAAAGGAAGGTCAGAGTTGTCTAGCTATGTTGGACAGCTTAAAGCATGCCATACCTGTCCTCTGGATAGTGTTTCCCAAAGAGGCACTTGATTCAGAACTTTTCATATTTCCTCCAGAAATATGTTTCTTTCCCATCTTAGTCAACGGCTCTGCCATCCAACTCTTCCGGTTATATAAGCAAAGCTTACCCATCAACCTAGAGTTCTTCCCTTTTCCTCACCCACTGAGTCTGTTGTTCCTACCTCCAAAATAGATCTGAAATCCAGGCACATCTCACCATCTCCACTCCCACTGTTGTACCTCTGCTTTTTCCAATCTATTTCTACTCAGAAGGAAAAATAATCTTTACAAATATACTACATCACTCCTCTGCTTAAAACCCTTTAATGGCTCCTCATTGCACTTAGAATAAAATGCAAATTCTTTACCATGGCTTGTGGGGAAAGCCCTACACATCTGATTCCTGTCTAGGTCTCTAGCCTTCCATTGCGTTTCCAGCTTACTTGGCTCCGAGCACACTGGTTTCCCCTCTGCTCCTTGAAAACACCAAGCACTTTCCCACTTGTTGCGCTTCTTCTGCCTTAAACACTCTTCCCTCATGTTGTATCTCATACTTCAGGCTGAAACATCACCTCAGAGAGGCCTTCCCTGGTCACTGAATCTAAGTGCTCCTGCCCCCTTAACCCTCTATCACATCGTAATTAGCCATATATAAGTTGCCTCTATTCTTAGTCTTCTCCCAAATGCAGGAACTGTGTCTTTTTTTTTTTTTTTTTAAGATTTATTTATTTTAGAGAGAATGTGAGTGGGGAGAGGGGCAGAAGGAGAGAGAGAAAGAATCCTCAAGGAGACTCCCCGCTGAGCACGGAGCCCGATGTGGAGCTGGATGTGGGACTCCATCCCAGGACCCTGAGATCATGACCTGAGCTGAAATCAAGAGCCGGCAGCTCAACCGACTGAGCCGTCCAGGCGCCCCATGTGTCTTGTTACCACTGTATGCAGAGCACCTTGCCCAGTGCCTGGCACATGGGGCACTCAAATATTTGTAGGGTTTTTTTTTTTTTCAAATATTTGTTGAATGAATGAATTATTAAGAGAATTAATAAAAGGAAAGGGGAAAAAAAGGCTTGAAAATCTGCATTTTGGCGAGCTTCCCAGGTGAATTGGTCAAGGAACAAGCAGGAA
The DNA here is from genome assembly GCF_964656455.1 of Halichoerus grypus. Taxonomy (NCBI): domain Eukaryota; kingdom Metazoa; phylum Chordata; class Mammalia; order Carnivora; family Phocidae; genus Halichoerus; species Halichoerus grypus. The sequence goes on from NC_135713.1 coordinate 176,362,211, forward strand.
ACAGATGCACACTCAACTCAGAATAATTTGAATATTGCTTGATAAGAGATCATTTACAAAGGTATGAGGAAATAAGGATAGTAAAATGCCCAAGGCTCTTCAACTTATGAAATATAGAAAGCTTGGGAGCTGTTACTGGAACCTAAAAGGAGAGAGCCAACTTGAAATAAGCTTGTCCTTCAGTCAAGGGACTCAGTCAGCCCAAAGCAATTTTTTAAAAAAGATTTTATTTATTTGACAGAGAGCAAGAGAGCACAAGCAGGGGGGAGGGGCAGAGGGAGAGGGAGAAGCAGGCTCCCCACTGAGCAGGGAGCCCAATGTGGGGCTCAATCCCAGGACCCTGGGATCATGATCCAAGCCAAAGGCAGATGTTTAACCAACTGAGCCACCTAGGCACCCCAACATCCTAGTTTTTATACTCCCATTCTTCACTGGAGTATAACAACAAAAGATAACCTCTGCCTCCTTTTCTTTTTCTTTTTCTTTTTTTTTTAAGATTTTATTTATTTATTTGACAGAGAGAGACACAGCAAGAGAGGGAACACAGGGGGAGTGGGAGAGGGAGAAGCAGGCTCCCCACTGAGCAGGGAGCCCAATGTGGGGCTTGATCCCAGGACCCTGGGATCATGACCTGAGCCGAAGGCAGACGGTTAACGACTGAGCCACCCAGGCGCCCCATGCCTCCTTTTCTCTTAGCTCTCAATTGCCTACTAACTAGACCATAAACACTAGGAGGGCAGGAGTCCTTCTGTATGCTTCACGGCTGTAAGCCAGGTGTCCAGCATGGCAGGGATTCATAAATATTTATTGAATAAGTTACAACCCATTCAGTCTTGATTGAAAGAGATCTTTGCTCACATGTCCTCTCTCCATGTCTCCAGTTCTCTCCACTACTTCCTTCTTGTTCTCACACATTGATAAGCCTCCCCACTCAGAACACAACCTACTTGACACCACATTGCCTTTTCAAATGTCCTGGTTCTCCAATTCCTTTGAATAAATGGCTGATTTTTACTAGCCTCATTCTTACTAGCCTCTTCATTCCTTTGCAATCTGCCATCAGTTCCATCAGCTATAGAGATAAATGAACCGTAGTTAAGGAGGCCTCCTTTAAAACCAAATGCAAGGGGTACCTGGGTGGCTCAGTTGTTAAGTGTCTGCCTTTGGTTCAGGTCATGATCCCAGGGTCCTTGGGATTGAGCCCCGCATTGGGCTCTCTCCTCTGCGGAGAGCCTGCTTTTCCCTCTCACACTCCCCCTGCTTGTGGTCCCTCTCTTGGTGTCTCTCTCTCTGTCAAATAAATAAAATCTTTTAAAAAACAAAAAACAAATGCAGTCATCCTCGCCCAGCCCCTACCTTCCTAGATCTCAGTGTCCTATTCTGGACACTGCTGATAAACACCTTCTTTATTAAAATCTCTATTTTCATGGGATTGTGGACACTGTATTTTCCTACATCTATTTTTCAGACCACACCTTCTCTGTCTCCTTTGGGCATATCCTAAGGCTTAACTCTCTGCTCTCTTTTTCCCTATTCACTTCCTTCAAGAGTTTTTTGTTTTGTTTTGTTTTTTTATTCTCTTGGTCAACTCTTTTATTAATGACTCCAGAAATTACAGCTAAGTTGATTGATTTCATTTCAAATACAGAATCTCAAGCCTCAAATCAGCCCTCAGAACAGCCCAGGAACCCCACTATGTTTCTCTAATAGGAACACATTCCCACTCCCGAAGATGACTATGACAGAAAGCCTTCTTTTTCCTCAAAACTTTTGTACCTCTTTTTCCATTCTCAGTTTTAGCAAAGACCTTGGCTCAGCTGTCGTGGAGAAATTAGAAACCACTGGTTGAAAATTCTAATTTCCCCACCACCCAAACTATAAAGCCCTGTTTGTTGTTGTTGTTGTTGTTTTAATATACCCATCACCGGGGCGCCTGGGTGGCTCAGATGGTTAAGCGTCTGCCTTCGGCTCAGGTCATGATCCCAGGGTCCTGGGATCGAGTCCCGCATCAGGCTCCCTGCTCAGCGGGAAGCCTGCTTCTCCCTCTGCCTCTGCCTCTGCCTCTCTCTCTCTCTCTCTCTCTCTGACTCTCATGAATAAATAAATAAAACATTAAAAAAATATATATCCCCATCACCGGACTAACCCATCCCCCCACCCCCCTCCCCTCTAAAACCCTGTTTGTTTCTCAGAGTCCAAAGTCTCTCATGGTTTGTCTCCCCCTCCGATTTCCCCCCATTCATTTTTCCCTTCCTACTATCTTTTTTTTTAACATATAATGTATTATTTGTTTCAGAGGTAGAGGTCTGTGATTCATCAGTCTTACACAATTCACAGCGCTCACCATAGCACATACCCTCCCCAATGTCTATCACCCAGCCACCCCATCCCTCCCACCCCCCACCACTCCAGCAACCCTCAGTTTGTTTCCTGAGATTAAGAATTCCTCGTATCAGGGAGATCATATGATACTTGTCTTTCTCTGATTGACTTATTTCGCTTAGCATAATACCCTCTAGTTCTATCCATGTCATTGCAAATGGCAAGATTTCGGGGGTTTTTGATGGCTGTGTAATATTCCATTGTATATATATACACCACATCTTCTTTATCCACTCATCTGTCAATGGACATCTTTAAAGCCCTGTTTTTATTTATACCTTGATTCTTTTCATTTACAATGGAGAAAAAGTCCTTTGTCCCATGAAAAGCTCATCTCTCCCCTTGTGTTCTCTCTCTCCTTTTCTTTTTATTCTTAGTACCCTCCAAGCTCTTTCTTGCCTCAGGGCCTTTGCATTAGCTCTTCCAGCTGCTTAGAGCACTCTTCCTCATTTTCTTCTTCTTTTTTTTTTTTTTTTTAAGATTTTATTCATTTATTTGACAGAGAGACAGCTAGAGAGTGAACACAAGCAGGGGGAGTGGGAGAGGGAAAACCAGACTGAGCAGGGAGCCCAATGAGGGGCTCGATCCCAAGACCCTGGGACCATGACCTGAGCCGAAGGTAGATGCTTAACCGACTGAGCCATCCAGGCGCCCCTCTTCCTCATTTTCTTTGCATGGTTCATTTCTCTTCTTTTGATCTCAGTGTAAATGCCACCTCCTCAAAGAGGCCTACCTTGACCATTTACCTGAAATAAGCTCAACTTTATTATTTCTTATCGCAATCCCTTGTTTATGTCCTTCGGAATATTTGCTTCAACTTGAAGTTATCATATTTGTTCACTCTTTTTGTTTATATTCTCAAATGAAATGTAAGATTCATGAGCCTATACACCATGTCTCTCTTCCTTACTATTATACCATACCCCCAGATCTACTAAGTGACTAACCTACAGGAGGTGCTCAATAAATATTTACTGCATAAATGAATGACAACATCAATTTCCTATTTCCTCCAGAGAGGGAATTCAGTGATTGGAGGATGGGAGGAAAGAGAAATGTCACTGTATACCCTTTTGTACTCTATGAACCAGTGACTATATTACCTATTCAAAAATAAATTACACTAAAGTTAGAAAAAAGAAAGCATTTGTACTGTTTCAGTCTAGAGATCATAGTGGCTTGTACTAGGATGGTGGCCATGGGGTTAGAAAAAAGTAAATAGATTCAATATCTAGGATTTCATGATTGGGTGTGAGGGAATGAGGTGTACCTAAGAATGTCCATCACAGCATTATTTATACTAATAAACAATTAGAAACAACTTAAATTTCTAATGACAGGGTAAAGTTAAGTAAATCATGGCACATCTACTTGATTAAATAGTATTCCATTTTTTTTTAAAGATTTATTCATTTTACAGAGAGAGAGCATGCATTCATGTGTGTGCAAGGGGGGTGTGGGGAAGGACAGAGGGAGAGAATCTTCAAGCAGACTCCCTGCTGAGCACAGAACCCGACTAGACTCAATCCCACGACCCATGAGATCACAACCTGAGCCTAAACCAAGAGTCAGACACCCAAGTGGCTAAGCAACCCACGGGCCCCCAGCATTCCATATTTTTAAAAGAATTTATAATGGGAAACTGTTCATGTTATATGAAGTGGGAAAAAAAACACAAGATGTGAAAGTATTTATACAATATGTCATAACCATGTAAAAACCTCTAAAATTATGCACTGTGAAAAATAATGGAATAGAGCAAAAAGTTAATAACAAGTAACTGTCTTTGAGTTGTAGTTATGAATTTCCAAAAATTATGGATTTCCAATTTCTGGATCATATCCAAAGCAAAGCCATAATCCCTGTTTCCTGATTTGTTGACTAAGCAGGAAACCTGGATTCTTCCGTTAACTCCAAGTTGGCAGTTAAAGATTTCTTTCCTTTTTTTTCCCCCAAAGGAAATAGAAGTTTATTGAATACACTGTAAGGGAGTGGCAGGCAGGGCAATAGAGAGGCTGTCTGCCCAAAGGTGTCTTTCCTTAAGAAAAAATGCCAGATTTGAAGAAGAGTCACCTGCTAAGGCCCTGGACACAAACAGCTCTATAGTAGCTAGACAGGCTTTTATTTTTAAGTGATTTTTCATTAATTTTGATTAATTAAAATTGATATCTATTCATTGTAGATAAAGCTGGAAAACTAGACAAGTAAAAATAAGTCACTCATAATCATAAAAACCACAACTGAAACTTTGATATCATTTCAGTTTTAAAATGAATATGTATATATATATATTTTTAAAATTTTATGTTATTTATTTGACAGAGAGAGACACAGCGAGAGAGGGAACACAAGCAGGGGGAGTGGGAGAGGGAGAAGCAGGCTTCCCGCAGAGCAGGGAGCCCGATACGGGGCTCGATCCCAGGACCCTGGGATCATGACCTGAGCTGGTCAGCCGCTTAATGACTGAGCCACCCAGGTGCCCCTAAAATGAATATGTATATTTTTGTTTACACGGTATAGAGCTTTATGACTTAGTCTTTTCACTTGATAATATCTTGTATTAGCAGATAGAGAACAGTAATATGAGATCATTGATGTATCTATAATTTAACTAGTTCCTTAATGTTGCATAGTTAGATTGTTTCTAGTTTTTCACTCTGTATAGCCACCACTGGGGCATTTATCCTATTATGTTATTCCTAGCACTGGAATTTCTGAATGAATGGATGTATTTAAAGATAGTGTCAGGGCGCCTGGGTGGCTCAGTCAGTTAAGCATCTGCCTTCGGCTCAGGTCATGATCCCAGGGTTCTGGGATTGAGCCCCAAATAGGGCTCCTTGCTCAGCGGGGAGCCTGCTTCTCCTTCTCCCTCTCCCTCTGCCCCTCCCCCTGCTTGTGCTCTCTCTCTCTCTCTCTCAATAAATAAAATTTAAAAAATAATATTTCATCTCAGTGCGGAGTCTGCTTGAAGATTCTCTCCCACTGCCCCGCTTCCCCCGCCCCCTACCCCTGCACCTGCACACACTCTCTCTCAAATATTTTTTTAAAAATGAAAAAGGCTTAGAGTGAGTTAGGAAGTAAGGGAGGGAGGGAAGAAGGAAAGAGGTTCTATTCAAGCCTGAAAGGGAAAAAGATCTTAGATCAAAGATTATAAAAGCCAAAAATTTTTTTGTAGAAAACTCCTATTTTAAACCAAACCTTAATGCGGAACTCACATGTGAAACAGAAAAAAGTGGAGCAGTTCTGGTCAAATTGGGAATGGGTAACACAAAGCTATACCTGCTCAGCCTCCTCTTAGCATAATCATCCCCATTCACTCAGCAGAAGCTGTCTAGGCCCCATCTTGTTATCTTATGATGAAACCCTACATCTAAATTTTAAAACCACTGGACAGACAAGACCAATGTATGGCATAGCAACCTATTCCAATTGCAAGTAGAATACTGGGAAGGAACTAACATCACCTCTAAAGTACTAGCTTTGCAGAATCGTACCTATAAAGTATACAAAACTCATAAACCTATTTCTCCAACTATCCTTTCCTCCAAGGGCTAATATACTTAAAGCACAGCCCCTCAAATGTCTGTCATTTTATAGCACTTTTTTTTTTTAAGATTTTATTTATTTGTCAGAGAGAGCAGGCTTCTTGCTGAGCAGGGAGCCCAATGTGGGGCTCAATCCCAGGACCCTGGGATCATGACCTGAGCTAAAGGCAGACACTTAACTGACTGAGCCCAAGAGCTCAACACAGTCATCATTTTTACCACCAAACTGGTTTCTCTCAAGTTCCCCATTTTCTTGCAGCTTTGGAATGAGTACTGACTTTCCCTTCTCCTTTTAAGCTCTAGTCACCAACTCTTAACTAATTCTTCCTTTCAGAGAAATGTAGATTCATTGTTTCCCTACTTACAGTGCCACTACTTTCACTTAAACCCTTATTACCTCAGGCCTGGATTGCTGCAAGAGTCTCCCATTCTGTAGACTATTGCCAAATTAATTTTTGTGCAATTTAAGATCAACTGGATCTGGTTAGCCTTCTGACCTGACTTCTGGGACTGTTCTCTGGCCCAGGCTTGTATCCTTCCTTCATACTATAGGATGTTCCCACTTTCCAGTGTGTCTGCTATGTAAGAGTTAGAAAAGCTAGACATCACTAGTGGCTTTAGGAATTGTCTTGGTATGCTCTCAGCATTCTGATCTCTTTGATTCCTGGATCTGACTGCTTAGTTCTAATCTTATTTTGGTGCCTGGTCTGATGGCGAATTACATTTTCCTTTTGGTACTGAAGTATTATGTCATATTACTGCCTAGCAGTTTTGGTTGTTGTTTTTAATGTCTTGAGTTTAGCCACCTATTTGAAAGAGCCCAAGAGCTCTTCAACCTGGCATTCATGACTTCCCTTCAACTGGAACTCTTTTTTTTGTTAAGATTTTATTTATTTATTTGAGAGAGAGAGAGCGAGCACGAGTGGAGAGAAGGAGCAGAGGAAGAGGGACAAGCACATTCCCCATTGAGCAGGGAGCCCAACATGGAGCTCAATCCCAGGACCCTGAGACCATGGCCTGGCTGAAGGCAGATGCTTAACTGACTGAGCCACCCAGGTGCCTCTCCTTATATATCATTTAAATGCACCTTCCCAGCACCACCATGTTGCACAACTCTAAGCAGGATCATTCATGTTATGAATCATTCTATGTTAATGATTTCCCATACTACAACATCCTATAGTTTATTTTATTTTTTTTTAAGATTTTATTTATTTATTTATTAGAGAGCGAGTGAGAGAGAAACAGCATGAGAGGGGAGAGGGTCAGAGGGAGAAGCAGGCTCCCCGCTGAGCCGGGAGCCTGATGTGGGACTTGATCCCAGGACCCTGGGATCATGACCTGAGCCGAAGGCAGACGCTTAACCATCTGAGCCACCCAGGCGCCCCCTACAGTTTATGTTTTATGTTCTCTTTTCCCAACCCATTGTGGCCATTCTTTCTCCACAGTTGTGGCTCCTAGATGCCCACCTATTGTCAGGGCCCCACTCCCATTTCTAGAACCACTTCAGGCCAGAAACAAGAGATTTAATAGTTCTAGGACTCAGTAGCATCTTACTCCTATAATTAGTCCAGTGTTATCACTCTGTTCTTCAGTTCTATTAAATGAGCTTCTTTCCAAGACCTGGGTCCTAGTTCTGGTACCTTGTGTTCTGTTTTGCCTTGGTAACACAACCAGGACTTTAGTCCTACAGGGAAGCTCTTACTTCATATTAAAACTCCCTCATGTCGGGCGCCTGGGTGGCTCAGATGGTTAAGCGTCTGCCTTCGGCTCAGGTCATGATCTCAGGGTCCTGGGATCGAGTCCCGCATCGGGCTCCCTGCTCCTTGGGAGCCTGCTTCTCCCTCTGCCTCTCTCTCTCTCTCTCTCTCTCTCTCTCTGTCTCTCATGAATAAATAAATAAAATCTTTAAAAAAAAAAAAAAAAACTCCCTCACGTCAATTACTTGCTAAAATGTCTGGCCAACTGTTGCCTATTGCCATATACTTGGGCTGCTGTTGGCATGCTGGACTAGACTTATAGCTGGGCCTGTCACGTTTACTGCCAGCCTCATCCCAGTAGAAGGGTCTAATCACATCTTGTGACCATTTCTCAGCCTTTCCCACCATGCTGTTCACTATGCCTAGCAATAGCTATCTCAAAATGAAAGAGTATTTAAGCTCTTTTAAAATGTGTTGCTCCATTGGGTGCCTGGGTGCTCAGTTGGTTAAGTGTCTGCCTTCAGCTCAGGTCATGATCCCAGGGTCCTGGGATCGAACCTCACATCAGGCTCCGTGCTCAGCGGGGAGTCTGCTTTTCCCTCTCCCTATGCCCCTCCCCCCGCCCCACTCCTGCGCACACATGCACTCTCTCTAATAAATAAAATCTTTTTTTTTCTTAAGGATTTTATTTATTTATTTGACAGAGAGAGACACAGCGAAAGAGGGAACACAAGCAGGGGGAATGGGAGAGGGAGAAGCAGGCTTCCCGCGGAGCAGGGAGCCCGATGCGAGGCTCCATCCCAGGACCCTGGGATCATGACCTGAGCCGAAGGCAGACGCTTAACCATCTGAGCCACCCAGGCGCCCCTCTAATAAATAAAATCTTAAAAAAAAAAAAAAAAAAAAGTGATGTTCCAGGGGATCCTGGCTGGCTCACTTGGTAGAATATGTGACTCTTGATCTTGGGATCTTGGAGTTTGAGTCCCACATTGGGCATAGAGATTACTTTAAATAAATAAATAGATAAAATGTGATGCTCCAATCAGAAAAGCAGTATTGAGATGTTATCTGATCATGAATATCAACTCTTTTGTTATAGATACTATATACTTATATATATATATATATTTTTTTTAAAGATTTTATTTATTTATTTGAGAGAGAGAATGAGAGACAGCACAAGAGGGAAGAGGGTCAGAGGGAGAAGCAGACCCCCCGCTGAGCAGGGAGCCCGATGCGGGACTCGATCCCGGGACTCCAGGATCATGACCTGAGCTGAAGGCAGTCACTTAACCAACTGAGCCACCCAGGCGCCTGATACTATATACTTATATTAAGTGAATTAAAGTCTCCTTGACTGTAAGAGCAGCAAACTTTTTTTTTTTTTTTAAGTAAACTACTCCCAACATGGGACTCAAATTCACAGCCCTGAGATCAAGAATTGTATGCTCTACCCAACTGACCCATCCAGGCATCCCAAAATTAGCAAACTTCTAAAATATGACTTTCTAAACATCTTTACCATATTGGGTACTTTATCTTCTACTGGTTGACATAAAATATATACTGGTATGAGTTCCTCTGAATCATAACAAAGCAAAATTCAAAAAGGAGTAACAAAAAGAAGAAATAACAAAAAGAATCATATCAAAGTGATCAAAATAATCCCTAGCAACTATAACCGTAAATTACAGTAAGTGAAAGTAAAAAGGACTGATTTGATGGATTACCTGCCCAAGTTATTTGTTCAAATGCCAAGAAGCAACTTCTGTACCATAAGAGTGTTTCCATATTTTCTTTTGCTTTCCTTACTCTAGAGAGAAATCTCAGGTGTGCTTACTCATATTATCAATTTATCACCTCATTAAATTCTGCCCTCCCCAAAATCTATAAAGTATATTTGGAATTACAACTGCAAAAAAGCAATGAAAAACCTTTATTTTGTTCTTGTAAAACTTTATTTCAGTTTAAACAAACAAACAAAAAAAGCAAATGTTATTTATGTCATAAAGGGATAGGTGGTGGGAGTATGATCATCCTTCATAGGTGCTAGCTGGCAAACTCCAAATGAGAGATGTAATCCAGGTAAAAGACCCTTATTATTCCAGAGTATATTTACCTCCCAAAGAGATAATGAAAATTAGTCAAAAAGATTAGAAAAATTTTACATGGAGTCATATCAGAAAAGCTGAGAAAGTGAAGCCTAATGCTTTGAGAAATTCTGCTTCCACTTAATTCAGAAGAATTAAACCTTAAAGGTCAAGAACAGGTGGTTTATACCATACGTATTAGAAACAATGATATGTACTTTCGTCAGTTTCATATGATTATTAGGATTCAAGACATTATTTAAAATCTAGATGTAGGCCCAAACAGTTAGTCACTGCCAAAAAATGGAAAATTTTGTTTAGAAGAAACATAATGTTTAGAGGAAACACAAATATATGACTATTTGGGTCTTTTAAGTCCAATTTTAATGTGTACCAAAAAGAAAGGACATGGTAACACTGTTACACCTGAAGATTCCAAACAGAATGTCCCCATTAACAACAGCAACCAAGAAATCTAATTGTCTACAGTTTTTATTTCTGATCAAGTATTAGTTTCAGTTCTTTTTTTTGAGCCTCCCTTCTGTTAATAATGTACAGCTTGTCAGATAACTATATCACTGATTTCTAAGCTCCCCTCCCACTGCATTTTCTTTCCTTTTAAACTAAGATGTACCTAGAAATAACGAGACAACTCAGCATAGCTGTAGTGGCCTTCAATAATTTTGGTTTACTAATTAGTTGATCTTATTCCAGTGAAGGCTAATATCAAATTTATCCAATAGTCTTTGATTTTACAATTACTTATAATAGAATACTGCATCATATACAGAACTCTTGATCAATAATCTACTTACATCTCATAACCAGTTATCTTTCTAAACAATTTACAAATGTAAAATATGCAATGTTCTTTAAAATAAATATACAATATATAGTTTCTACATTCTCAGACAAGCTTAAAAATGAGGTAATAAAAACTTAAATGATTAAACCTTTACCATTCTGGAAATGGCTTAGGGAAATGATGGCAAACTTGTTTTGTTTTGTTTTTCTTTAGGTCTTTTCATCTTTGAGTGCTTCTGAGTACCTCCTTTTCTATGCTGAAAAATTATGTAAAAAATCCTTAAGCTTTGTTGGATAGTCTGTCATCACCCCAGTTGCTCCCAAATCAAAAGCTCGTTTGTATTCTTGTTCTTCATTCAATACCCAAATATAGACCTGAAAATTAGAAGCATGAGAAGTATGAGATGAAAGGTTAAAATTTTATAATAGCCTTTACACACTACAATCTCAGCATACTTAGAAACAACCTTTTAAACCTGTAATTTTAAGAAATCATTGAACCCTTTGAATTTTTTTTTACTTTACCCATTAAATTTTTTTTACTTTACCCATTAAATATACACTGTCTGGCTTCAGCTACTGTCACCTATACATAAGTGGACTCCAGTTACTAAAATGCCAATGCTTTCTTGTTAAGTTTAAGGTCTTCATATGTGAACCAGTAAAGCAGCAGCATCAGAGTTGGAACCAAATTAAGTTCCTGCCCTTTACACTACTGTTAAACTGGTGAGCTATACTGTTTCCAAAATGCATCATTCCGGGCGCCTGGGTGGCTCAGTCGTTGGGCGTCTGCCTTCGGCTCGGGTCATGGTCCCAGGGTCCTGGGATCGAGCCCCACATCGGGCTCCCTGCTCAGCGGGAAGCCTGCTTCTCCGTCTCCCACTCCCCCTGCTTGTGTTCCCTCTCTCGCTGTCTCTTTCTGTCTTTCAAATAAATAAATAAAATCTTAAAAAAAAAAAAATGCATCATTCCAGAAACTTACCTGAATGCCTCTGGCAGTGAGGTGGTCAAACAAGGCTTTTCTCATTAGTAAGCTGGAAAAGAAAAGCAGGACAGATTTAGATATCTCTTAACTCTAACGAAGGACTCTTAGTCCTTAATCCTAATTTAGTCCATTTAGAGTTTGTAATTCCTAACTGAATTTAATCCCAATGCTGTAGCAACAATAAAGCAATGGCCTCAAGTAATAACTGCGGTGGATGCATTTATGTTCTAACCGCTGGATCTCCTTTCACTGCTGGCTGGCCGCTTGCTGGTGGACCACCAGAACCTCCTATTTCTTCTGTAACTACATCCTCAAGAGACCCAATCTTATTGAAGCCACTCAGTAGACAAGAGGCCTCCTCGATTTCCCTGTCGACACCATAACAAGTGAGAAAGAGCTGGGAAGTCTGACTGACATTCCAACTTAAAATAAGGCAGTGAACTTGGGCCAAGTTCTAGAATATCATAGTTCATTTATAATGGATTAGTCTTTCATGTGCTATCTTAGAAACCTAATGTCCATTGATTACACTATAAATAGGAAAACTGCAGCTTTTTTTAAAGTGCTAAATAATTGACTTAAAAGTGAACTCTTAGAATATAAATCACTTGAGCATGATGGGAACAAACTATACTGGAAAGTTATACATATTATTTCTATTCTGTTTATGTCTATTAAAGTGATGAAATAAGAGAAACTAAAAATCATATGCACTCAACACCAATTAAAAATGCATCCTTGAAAACTAGAAATTAAATCAGGAATAGAGCAAAAAAGAATAAACCCTGTGGCACAGAGAAAAGATAAAACTAGTTTTCCAACTCTCTGAGAGAGGAGGTTAAGTAACTTAAAAGGTTGTGATTTAGGACTATTATTTAAGCATTCCGGGTTCCATTTTAAAGCAAAATATAGCACAGCAACATTGTGTTATTTACCTAAAATTAAACTCAACATGTCTGAGAAATGAAAGTATTTTCTTTAAAGGAGATGCCCACCCTAAACGTGGGGCTTCCTGTCTGCTATTAAGTCTTCGTGCAGATTTTTCAGAGAAATGTGCCACTAATCAATATACACTTTTACATATACTTGTATTGCTATACACACTTCTTTCTGCCATGTCTCTGACTGCAGGTTAGTGAAAACAGCAAATAGGTAGAAGGGAATGGTTATACATACCACCACCTCTTCTACCTAGCTAGATAACCCTAAGTTAATCATTTACCTTTGGTTAGGAGGGCATTCAGTTTTCTCCTGAAGCTGGATGAGATTATCTCTCAAGATTCCTCTTAAGGTTTTGTGACTAGTAATTAAAGTAGTTCTAAATGATTCATATACATCCACCCACAGAGTAGGTGCTTATCATCCTTGTTACAAATCACATATAGAAAGCTTGCTCTAAATTATAAACATAGTATTTAATAGATTCAGCTAAAACAATAACTCGTAAATCAAGAAACTAAAATTCTTACATATCAGAAAGCCAGATGAGAAACTTTTGACTTCTGGACATAGTGTGTGGTTCTTTTAGCCTGAGGCAAAATAAAAATTTGAATCATAAATTAGAAACACAAGAAGGTATATCACTGTGATAAAATGAGTCCCAAAACAAAGTTGCCTTGCACTTAGTATGTGCTTAAAAAATACTTGTAAAAAAAACCCCAAAAGTAAATTAAAATAAAACCCATTTGGGTTCTCTGTTTTTTTTTGTTTTGTTTTGGTTTGGTTTTTTTAAGATTTTATTTATTTTTGACAGAGAGATAACGAGAGCAGGAACACAAACAGGGGGAGTGGGAGAGGGAGAAGCAGGCTTCCCGCTGAGCAGGGAGCCCGATGTGGGGCTCGATCCCAGGACCCTGGGATCCTGACCTGAGCCGAAGGCAGACGCTTAACGACTGAGCCACCCAGCGCCCCGGGTTCTCTGTTTCTATTGATTTTGAGACGACTTTTAGCTACTACTACTAAAAGGTAAAAAAAATAATGAAAGTAATCTTTCTAGACCCTGGGTGCCTGGGGCTCATGTCTCTTCTCTTTTTTGGTGAAGCTTCTTTCTCTCACTTTGTCTGCTATAACTTAGTATATAGTAGATTTACTATATGTGCTGCTGAAGTGAGCACTAGTATATAGTGAACTTAAACATACAACCAAACTTTACTACAAATTAAAAGATACATGGGGCAAAAATGTGACTAAAAAAACCCTAAAAGCATGTTTTTTCTTCCCCTTTCAATATTTGAAGACCTGGGCCCTGTTCTTTGTTTTCCCAGTTTTTATTTAAATTCCAGTTAGTTAACATACAGTGTAATATTAGTTCCAGGTGTACGATATAGTGATTCAACAACTCCATACATCACCCGGTGATCATCACAACAAGTGCACTCCTTAATCCCCATCACCTGTTTAACCCATCTCCCACCCACCTCCCCTCTGGTAATCATCAGTTTGTTCTCAGTAGTTAAGAGTCTGTTTCTTGGTTTGCCCCTCTCTTTCGCTCATTTGTTTTGTTTCTTGAATTCCACATATGAGTGAAATCATATGGTATTTGTCTTTCTTTGACTTATTTTGTTTAGCATTATACTCTCTAGCTCCATCTATGTCATTGCAAAACGCAAGATTTCATTTGTTTTTATGGCTCAGTAATATTCCATTGTGTTTATATATATATATAAACATACCATACACACACACACACACACACACACACACACACACACCATATCTTCTTTATCCATTCATCTATTGATGAACACTTGGGCTGTTTTCCATAACTTGGCTATTGTAAATAATCTGCTATAAACATCCAGGTGCCTATATCTCTTTGAATTAGTATTTTTGTATGCTTTGGGTAAATACCTAGTAGTATGATTGCTGGATTGTAGGATGGTTCTATTTTTACCTTTTCGAGGAACCTCATTACTGTTTTCCGCAGTGGCTGCACCAGTTTGCATTCCCATGAACAGTGCATGAGGATTACCCATTTCTCCACATCCTCGCCAACACCTGTTGTTTCTTGAGCTTTTTATTTTAGCCATTCTGAGAGGCATGAGGTAGTATCTCATCATACTTTTGATTTGCATTTCCCTGATGAGGAGTGATGTTGAGCATCTTTTTATGTGTGTGCTGGCCATCTGTATATCTTCTTTGGAAAAATGTCTATTCATGTCTTCTGCCCATTCTTAATTAGATTATTCATTTTTGGGGTACTGAGTTTTATAAGTTCTTTATATATTTGGATACTAACTCTTTAACAGATCTGTCATTTGCAAATACCTTCTCTCATTCCGTGGGTTCCTTTTAGTTTTGCTGATTGTTTCCTTTGCTGTGCAGAAGTTTTTTATTTTGATGTAGTCTCAATAGTTTTTGATTTTGTTTCCCTTGCTTCAGGAGACATACCTAGAAAGAAGTTGCTATGACTGATGTCAAAGAAGTTACTGCTTATGTTCTTTTCTAGGATTTTTATGGTTTCAGTTCTCACATTTTGAAATTCTTTGTGTATGGTGTAAGAAAGTGGTCCAGTTTCATCCTTTTGCATGTTGCTGTCCAGTTTTCCCAGTGCCATTTGTTGAAGAGACATTCTTTTTCCCATTGGCTATTTTTTTCCTGCTTTGTCAAAGATTAATTGACCATATAATTATGGGTTCATTTCTGGATTTTCTATTCTGTTCCATTCATCTGTGTGTCTATTTTTGTGCTGGTATCATACTGTTTTGATTACTACAGCTTTGTAATATAACTTGAAGTCCAGAATTGTGAGGCCTCCAGCTGTGTTCTTCTTTTTCAAGGTTGCTTTGGCTATTTGGGGTCTTTTGTGGTTGCATACAAACTTTAGGATTGTTCATTCTAGCTCTGTGAAAAATGCCGTTGGTATTTTGATAGGGATTGCATTAAATGTGTAGATTGCTTTGAGGAGTATAGACATTTTACCAATATCTGTTCTTCCAATCCCTGAGCATGGAATGTCTTTCCATTTCTTTGCGTCATCTTCAATTTCTTTTCAGAGTACAGGTCTTTCACCTCTTTGGTTAGATTTATTCCTAGGTATCTTATGGTTTTTGGTACAATTGTAAATGAGAGTGATTCCTTAATTTCTCTTTCTGCTTCCTTATTGGTTTATAGAAATGCAACAGATTCCTGCACATTGATTTTGTATCCTGTGACTGCTGAATTCATATATCAGTTCTAGCAGTCTTTTGGTGGAGTCTTTTGGGTTTTCTATTATAGTATCATGTCATCTGCAAATAGTGAAACTTTTACTTCTTCCTTGCCTATCTGGATGCTTTTTATTTCCTTTTGTTGTCTGATTGCTGTGGCTAGGACTTCCAGTACCGTGTTGAATAAAACTGGTGAGAGTGGACATCCCTGTCTTATTCCTGACTATAGAGGAAAAGCTCTCAGTTTTTCCCCATTGAGGATATTAGCTGTGGGTTTTTCTCAATGGCCTTTACTATGTTGAGGGTTTTTATTATATATGGATGTTGTACTTTGTCTTTTCCCTATGCTTTTTTGCATCTATTGAGATGATCATATGGTTCTTATCCTTTCTTTTATTAATGTGATGATGTAGCACGTTGTTGGATTTGCAAATATGGAACCTAGGCCCTGTTCTTTTTAATTATCCTTTCTATACTTGACCTTTGGACCTATGCTGAGTTTCTTCAATTTCCTCAGATGCCTGGAGCAGCACAACTACCTGTGTCATTAACTTTGGGTTGTACACATAGCAAATCTCTGGTAAGCCTCTCTCTACTATCAAAACTTCTCAGCTTCTAAGTTTAACAGCACGCAGTGATTTCCATTGCCCCTGGAGCTTCACTTCTTGTTTCCTTTCTAATTCGTCCTGTCTATACTCTTGGAATAATTCTGAGTCTCCACACTTAAATTCCTTTTTTTTCCTTTCTCTCTGAATTCAGTTTTTATTAGAAGCTCTCTAAATAAAATCCTCTTTTCCCTCGCTGTAGCCCAGGTGGGAAGTACTGCTTGCAACTTCTGGAATCTCAGGGACTTAGTATCTCAAACACTAATTACGTCATTAAACAAATGATTACTTTGTCTTAGGAAGTACCCACTGTCATCCATAAAAAAAAAAAAATTAAAATACACACAATATTCTACCTTGTCTTAATCCACAATTAGTTTTTAGAGAAAAGATTAATTCTATGAAGTTTGTTCATCTGTCTGTATTTCAGTAATACCTGCTTCTAAGAGAACACATGGAGATAATCCAGAAAGAACAACAGTCCATGCCAAGCCAGAGGAAGCTTAAGTATTTCAGGAGTAAATGGTCAGGAATCATTTTAATCCAGCAAATGAAAATGGTTTCTTTGTAGGCAAGAAGTGATTTCCATTCTGTCTGAGAAATAACTACAAAAACTGCCCATAAATGTAATTGGGAATAGATAAAATAAACATGCTCATCATGAAGAAACTCAAATTGGAAAACAAGCATGAAACATAAATGCTGAATACAACGGTACCAACCAAATTGTTTTTCTTACCAATATTTCCTAATGACTGCTGCACTAATGTTCAGCTTGATCTTTTAAAGTTCTGTTTGGGGATGAAAAAAGTTTCCATGCAGGTGAGATCACATTTAATTTAATTTTTTTTTTTAAGTAATTTCTAGGCCCAACATGGGGCTTGAACTCACAACCCTGAGATCGAGTCGCATGCTCTTCTGACCGAGCCAGCCAGGTGCCCTGAGAATTTGGAGTTTAATTGAATTTCAGCTGCATATTGCAACTGAGGTATAAATAAGTTAGGGAAGTTGGAGGGCAATTGCTATTACATGTTAGAATAAAAGAATTATTAAGCTTCAACAGTTAAGCTCAATTCTTTGTACCTGAATTCTGAGTACACAGGCACAGAAAGTCATTGTTACCTGAAATGGGTCCAGATGAAATACTTATCCTATATTACTCATTTTAGAAAAATGTGTCTTAATGATATCAAAAAGTATTATTAATACAGGTCAGTTAATCCAACATGTAAATAACTACAGCAATCTATTTTTTTTTAAGATTTTATTTTTAAACCCCCAATGTGGGGCTCAAACTTACAACCCCGAGATCCAGAGTCACATGCTCTACTGACTGAGCCAGCCAGGCGTCCCTATAGCAATCTATTCTTTATCATTTACATTGATATTAATGAGCCTTGATCTTAGTCCCCCTATAATGATAACTGATGAAAACAGAGTAACCACTTACTTCAGTATGATAGAAGGCATTGGGATTTCAAAAAACTGTTCTCGAATGGGCACAAAGGGCAAGAGGCCAGTGAAGAAAAGGCCAAGAATGAGCAGAACACGTTGTAGACTGAAGAGTATAGGAATATCTGAATTCTAAAAGACACAAGCAATATTATGTTACTTTACAACTGCTCAAATGAAGAGGATTATTTCACATCCTCAAAATTTCCAAGACTGTATCTGGACATTCGTTAAAAGTACTCCCTGAATTATCAATATCCATCTCCAAACCCACCACATTTAAAAATGGCTAGTCCTTGCCAAATGGGTCAGGATTTATTGTCGAGCTCTATGCTGTTAATTGATGATACTTAAGTATCTCTATTCCCTATTCTCTGCTTGCAACACCACTTCTGTCTGTTGGTGATAGTGCTTATCACTAGAGATTAAAAATACTGAACCTAATGGAATAAGACAAAGAAATGAAGAAATGAAATATTCAGTAACCTTACTCCTATTTAAAAAACATATAACTAAAAATTGATATATATTCATATATATCCATATAGATATATAGGTGTTCCAATCTATAGATATAGTTATATATTAGTTAAGCAGGATATGATATTGATATGTATAGATAAAATATAAACACTGTTGCAAATATGTCATCTTTCAACTACATTATGCATCAAATATAAATAGGATTTTGTAAGCTAGTCGAAGAATCTAGCCACCATTTTAGATTTCTATTGCAAAATGTGTTCAAGATCCCAAAACGCTTAGAATGCAAGCTCTCTCTCTATATATATATATATATGAACTCTTTTCATCTTGTAAAACCGAAATTCTATGCTCAGCAAATGGCCCCTCATATCCCCATCTCCCTAACCCCTCCTATATTTGTCTTTAAAACAAACAGAAATTATGGTACAGTTGATTTTTTCCTTTTTTTCCTTTTAAAGATTTTATTTATTTGAGAGAAAGAGCATGAGAGAGAGAGAGAGATCACGAGCAGGAAGGAGGGATAGAGGGAGAAGCAGACTCCCTGCTGAGCAGGGAGCCCGATGCAGGACTCGATCCCAGGACCCTGGGATCATGACCTGAGCTGAAGGCAGACGCTCAATGGCTTGAGCCACCCAGGCGCCCTAAAGCTGATTTTTTTCTATACAAAAGTAATATATTGAAGAAGTTATGCAGAAAAGTAATTTATTTTAAATATTACCTCTAAATTACCCACTTCTTTATTAAAAAAAGAATAGAGTAAATAAGTTTGAGGATTTCTTTTGCCCCTATGTTCACATGACGCTTTGTAACATTTTAGGCTTATTTATATTCAGGTGTTTCAGCTGTAACACAATGTACAAGTCCCTGAAAAACTTGATTTCTGCAAATTCATGCCCTAAGAGTAACAGAGCTTATGGGAAAAACAGGGTTCGGGCCGACCCTCAAAACTTACACAACTTCGGACCCAGAGAACTAAAAACAATAACTGGTACTTCTGGAAAGCCATGCCAGGCTGCCCAGGGTGGGAGAGGGCGGGAGAGGGCGGGGTGTGGTATGCTGGCCCACCACTGACGTAACAGCTGGTGCCACTGGGTATCTTCTAAATTAGAACATCTGAAAATCTTGCCATTTACAACATGGATGGACTGAGAGGGTATTATGCTAATGAAATAAGTCAGACAGAGAAAGACAAATACCATATGATTTCCCTTATATGTGGAATCTAAAAAACAAAATGAATAAACAAACAAAAAGCAGAAACAGACCCATAAATACAGAGAACAAACTGATGGTTGCTAGAGGGGAGGGGAGTGGAGGAATGGGTGAAGGGGAGTGAGAGATACAGGCTTCCAGTCAGGGAATGAATAGGTCATGGGAGTAAAAGGTACAGCATAGGGAACACAGTCAATGGTATTGTAATAGTGTTGTATGGTTAACAGCTGGTAGCTACACTTTTGGTGAGCACAGCCTAATGTATAGACTTGTGGAGTCACTAATATCACATCGTGTTTCAATTATACTTGAATGACATAAATAGAATTTATGGAATGGGACCCAGGCATTAGTTTTGTTTTGTTTTGTTTTGAGACTTTCCAGGTGATTCCAACATACAGCCAGGCTTAAGAACCACTGCATTAAGTAAGAATGAATTAAAAATCATTGCGTGAGACTAAGCGCCACATGTTTTCCCCTCCCCACTGTGTGCCCCATTTTTCTTTTTATATTTTTTTTTGTTTTTTTAATTTAAATTCAATTAGCCAAGTTATTTTTATATTTTTAGTTTCTAGCATTTGGGAATTAAAGGGCTAATGTAAAATTCTTATAAATCAATGACTTAATTATATGGCATGTTCATAATATGAATAACAAATATGACTGAGACATTTTTACTATGATGTTTGAAAATTACTGCTGGAGGTTTTGGAGTTTTTAAATTCTAAAATGACAGAAAGCCAGAGGCTTTGAGAAAAATATGTGAATCAAGGGAAAACTTCTGCGATTCTGAGTCAGAAGTGGACTTCTTCTTATTATTATTTTTTAAGATTTTATTTATTTATTTGACAAAGAGAGACACAGCCAGGGAGGGAACACAAGCAGGGGGAGTGGGAGAGGGAGGAGCAGGCTTCCCGCCGAGCAGGGAGCCCAACGTGGGGCTTGATCCCAGGATCCCGGGATCATGACCTGAGCCGAAGGCAGACACTTAACGACTGAGCCACCCAGGCGCCCCAGAAGTGGACTTCTTATTTTGAAACAACAAATTCACAAAAAGTTGTAAAAACACAGTCCCATGTACCCTTAACCTTTCCCAAATGGTAACATTTGATGTAACTGTAGTACAATATCAAAACCAGGACTTGACACTGGTAGATCACTGGTGTTTTTGGTTGTTTTCTTTTCTCTTTCTTTCCTTCTTTCTTTTTTTCTTTCTTTCTTTCTTTTTCTTTTCTTTTCTTTATTCCTTCCTTCTTCCTTTCCTTTCCTTTCTCCTTTCCCCTCTCCTTTCTCCTCTCCTCTCCTTTCTCCTCCCCTCTCCTTTCCTTTCTCCTCCCCTCTCCTCTCTTTTCTCCTCTCCCCTCCCCTCCCCTCCCCTCCCCTCTCCTCTCCTCTCCTTTCTTTTTAACACCCTACCGGCCTGGCATATCACTGCTAATTAGGCTATAGATCTTACTCAGTTTTCACCACTTTTAAAATCTGCATTCATTGTGCATGTGTTTGGTTTAGTGCAGTTTTGTTTTTGTTTTTGTTTTTTAAGATTTTATTTACTTATTTGAAAGAGAGTGAGAGAGGGAGCACAGAGGGAGAGGGAGAAGCAGACTCCCTGCTGAGCAGAGAGCCCAATACGGGGATCAATCCCAGGACCCTGAGATCATGACCTGAGCCAATGGCAAATGCCTAACCAACTGAGTCACCCAGGTGCCCAGGTTTAGTGCAGTTTTAGCAGTGTTTCAATTCGTGTAACCACCACCACAATCAAGATACAGAACAGTTCCATCACAGCCAAGAACTCCCTCCCCCTACCTTTTTGTTGTATTTGCCCCCACTCTCTACCCCACCCCCAGTCTCTGTCCCCTGGCAGCCACTTATCTGTTCTTCATGTGTATAGTTTTGAGAACGTTACATAAATGGAATCATACAGTATGTAATCTTTTTGTTTTGTTTTTGGTTTTTGTTTCTTTGTTTTAATTTTTTTTTTTAATTCCAGTTAGTTAACATAGTTATATTAGTTTCAGGTGCACAATATAGAGATTCCAGTATGTAATCTTTTGAGGTTAATTTTTTCACTAAGCAAAATGTCTTTGAGGATTAGGACAGTCCAGGTTGTTACAGGTGTCAGGAGGTCATTTCCTTTCATGGCTGAAGAGTATTACATCATGTGGTTATGTCAGTTTGTTCAGAGATCTACCCACTGAAGGGCATTCTGGTTGGTTTCCAGTATTTTGCTATAATAAATAAAGCTGCTATAAACATTCATATACAGGTTTTTATGTGCATAAGTTTTCATTTTTCTGAGATAAATGCCCAAGAGTGAGACTACTGGTTAATATGGTAAGTGTATGTTTAGTTTGGTAAGAAATCTACCCAACAAATGAAGAAAGTGGCTGTACTATTTTACGTTTCCACCAGCAATCTGGAGAGATCCAGCTTCTCCTCATCTTCTCCAGCATTTGCTGTTATCACTATTTTTTATTTTTTAAAAAACATTTGAATAATGTATAACAACCAGCAGGCCATGAGGCCTCCCGTACAGTCACTTTTAATGACACGTGAAAATACCCTTAGACAATGATTAGTTATGGAAAAGTCTTAGCACTAAATTCTTAGCATCTGAAGCCATTTATCCCAATGATCACTGTTTTCTCCTTGTGTACACAAGCTACCTTGGAATCTCAGAGAGCCTGTGGCACATAAATAAAACTTACTTGCCTTAATGAAGGCTTCAACGGTACTTTTAATTATAATGGTGCCAATTCTGGATCTATGTTTCTGCCTTCTTTGCTAGGAAGAAAGGCCTTCCCAAAAGAAATCTTTGTATTTTGAATTGCTATTTGTGTCACAGTATTTCTTCTGCACTATCACTTGTATTCTGAGAGAGAGTCTTTAATGCTTAAGGTTTTTTTTTTTTAACATTTTGAATTTCATATTCTCCTAGCTATACTTGCTGTAGTATATAAGTATATAAACTATACTTATAATAGCTATAGTATATAGCTAAACTTGCTTATAGAGGCTTAGCATACCATGTCTAAATATATCCAATTAACTTTTTATAGATATATTTTCTTCAAACAGAAAAATTTCGGTGGGTAGATGGCCCTACTTTTATATACCACCTGATAACTATGATCTTGGCTTAATCTGATTAATTCTGTTTGGGAGGTAGGGAACAGAGAAGAAGCTTGAGTTATAGAGTTGAAGGACTAAAATCCTTTCCTCAATTTAAAATTACACAAAAATTTCAATAACCTAACAAAAAACAGACATTGTAAGACAGGAATCATATCTTGTTTCATAATGTACATAATAAAATGTTGGCAAACAATTAATATTATTAGCATGTGAAAATAAGAATTCTGTGAGCCAGCCCACATACATTATTTCTATTAAATCCATTACCTCTATTAGTAAACTTCTGGTTAGGTGCCTCCACCCAGTACTATCTGTCTTTGTATCAAGGCTTTGAAATAAGATACTTTTAAAAATTATTAGTGTGATAACATTTATAGATACACAACAACAGCAAGAAAGATCATTCCGTATCATGTTTGAAGCTTACCTCTCTGTAGCACTTTTCTACAATTTCATAACTGGCGTTACCCCACACCGTTATGTGTTCTCGTCTGTACTGCTTTACCAGCTCTGAAACCTACATGTGAAAATGCAAAAGTTCATGCATGTGCCTACTGGTAAATCCGCTTACATTACTTCACTTAAAAAATGGATTACAATTGGGGCACCTGGGTGGCTCAGTCAGTTAAGCGTCTGCCTTCAGCTCAGGTCATGATCCCAGGGTCCTGGAATTGAGTCCCGTATCGGGCTCCTTGCTCAGCGGGGAGCCTGCCTCTCCCTCTGCCCCTCCTGTACTCACCCCCCCCCAAATAAATAAATAAATAATCTTTAAAAAAATGGATTACAATTGACTTTCTGCCAGTGAATAATATAAACTTTGGGAAGAACCAATATGTGAATTCAGATTATTTTATAAAATATAAGCAATTACTTACATTTTACCATTCTATGATTTATCTAATAGAAGGCAACTATTTAGTCATTTGATATAAACTAACTACAAAGGAAGCAAGTAAATTTGAAGAAGTTAATTATATCGATGCCAAACAACTGGTTCACAGGAGCTCACTTTTATCCATGACTGGGACAGGACAGCTTGCTCTGGAAATAGGCCTTCCTACAGTAAAGTGATCTCTTCTACCAGGGCATTATTTAAAACAATACTGATCCCTAGAGTGTCACATTTCCTTGAATATTATCAATCTATGAAGTCACCTACTGTAGCCTTATTCAGTTTGTGAAATCCGATACAACATACCCAGAAGAGGGATTGGCTCACGTACCTTCTTTATCAGCACATTGTTGTTGACCTTGATATCGATGTTAATGGGAGTGTTAGGAAAAGCCTCAAAAACTTCCTTTAGTAATGGAATTCGGTTATCTTTTCCTTCACATTGGCATGCTGAGAAATCAAGATTTTTAAAGGTATTTTTAAAAGATAACTTTCACTTTTTTGAGGATTGGGAGAAAAAAGATAAAGTATTGTTTTCACAATAGTATGTATTCATAGAAGACATTTACAAAATGATGAAAAGTAAAGAAAAGGACAATCATCTAAAATCCAACAATTTAGATATAACCATTGTGACCAGTTAGTATACTTTCTCTAGTCTTTTTTTCCTATGCATAATTTAATACAGTTATAATATAGTGTACCTACAGATCTTAACCTGATCTTTTTACATAAGTAAAAAATAAATATTACATGTTAATACACTTAGAATTTAGAATTATGATTTAAAAATATTTTCATTAAACTTTTTGAGATAACTATAGATTCATTTGGAGTTATAAGAAAAATATACAGAGATTTATGCACCTTTTACCCAGATTCCCCGATAACCTCTTGTAAAACTACAGTACAATATCATAACCATGACATTGGTATTATTATAATCCACCAATCTTATTCTATTTATTATTTTAAATGGTTTTAAAATGCTCCATTGAGTAGCTATGCAACAATTTAATTATTTTAATTTAAACATTCTCCCAGAAAGGTAAGAGTTTACCATTCCAAAATATGCCACTTTGGCATAAGGATTATTTTTAACTGAAGGCAACTGAAATGAAGCAGATACAAAAAAAGCACTCTGTCCTTTCCCATTTGCCTAGGAACAAGACTTAAATTTGTACAAACATAAATCACCAACAACTTTAGACCCTTATCAGCACCACAGAACTCTGCATAACAAACTATTGACTAGCCTTTATCTTCCATTATTCACCCATATATTTACCTTCCCATGAATATATCTACCCTAGAAACTCAAAATCCTTTTTATTTGTCTTGTCAATTCTCTGAAAATGTATTGGATTTTTTTGTTAAGATGCTATATAAACTCAAGTTCTAGCCAGGCTTTAAGTTACTCAACCCTGAGTTTCTACCATGATACATATATTAATAAATTTGTTTGTTTTTCTCTTGTTAATCTCTCTTTTGTTATAAATCCTTGCTGAGAACCTAGAGGGTAGAAGGAAAAAAAAAATCCCCTATACTCTACCAGTGGATATGGAGGTTGTTTGGAAAGTTTTACTGATATCACCACTGAAATTTTCAGATATTGAGAATATATATATGTTCAGGCAAGGGAAATAAATGCTAATTCAGGAATGTGTTAAAGAATTGTATCAGTGCAGCTACTCAAAGAAAACTGAGTCACAAAAAAATTAGAAGAAGATTTTTAGTCATTTTTTACCTTTCCTGAGCGTTATTTTCTTTATTCTTTCCCTAATCTCTTTTGCCTTGAATCATTTACATAATATACTATGCATGCTATATAAGTATCATAAAATTTTCCCTTCCATCTGAAACTTCAATCCCATTACTATATGAATAACAAAACGGTAACAGATCCTTTATTTCATTTTCATTGTACAAAGTGTATCAACAAAGTAAATTAAATCCATGTCAAAAAATTATTTATAATTAAGGCTCATATGAAAAGGCAGCATATAGGGGCGCCTGGGTGGCTCAGTCGTTAAGCGTCTACCTTCGGCTCAGGTCCTGATCCCCTGGGATCGAGTCCCGCATCGGGCTCCCTGCTCGGCGGGAAGCCTGCTTCTCCCTCTCCCACTACCCTGTGCTTGTTTTTTTTTTTTTTAAAGATTTTATTTATTTATTTGACAGAGAGAGAGACAGCGAGAGAGGGAACACAAGCAGGGGGAGTGGGAGAGGGAGAAGCAGGGAGCCCGATGCGGGACTCTATCCCAGGACCCTGATATCATGACCTGAGCCGAAGGCAGACGCTTAACGACTGAGCCACCCAGGCACCCCTCCCCGCTGCTTGTGTCCCCTCTCTCGCTGTGTCTCTGTCAAATAAATAAATAAAATCTTTAAAAAAAAAAAGAAAAAGAAAAGGCAGCATATAAATGAGAAAAAAAAAAAGGAAAAATGTGTTACTGTTTTGTCTGTTATGTATTCCATTCCTATTGCCTTTTTACTACTCCTTGTAATGATGGGGCTCTGGATCATTTTGACCAGACTCTCAATCATTTGGCTCTGTCTCCCTGGCCACAAAGAGAGCACATGGACCTTAAGCATAACACTGTAAACATGAGGAGAGGTCTCCTGAAATCCTCAGCTGAATGCATCATATATTTTTGATGTTGGCAGAGTCCATCTTTATGTGTAGAAGGTCTGCCTGAAAACAAAGCTAACATAAATGAAACCAGACCAAGAAACAGAGATAGAGACTGATTATTAGTTAAGCAACTGAAATTAGTCACGTCTGAAGGCATAGAACCTCTAGGCTTTTTAGTTAGGAGGACCAAATTTTTTTTTTTTTTTAAGAACCAAATTCTTAAAAAAAAATTGCTTTTGAACTATCCTGACATGGATTTCTAGCACTATAATTGAGTTTAGACTTACTGTACACTACCTAATTGAACTGTAAAAATTATGTTAACATATAAAAATTTAGCTTGTTTTTACCTCCCCAGCACCCTTTCTTCCCTTGGAAAACTGCATCTCCCTTAAGTCACACTGTTCTGATTGGGCTCTCAAAAACAGGACCCACTCCCCCTTTATTCTCATGGGCATGCATATGACCTAGGTCTGGTCTATTATAATAGCCTATTTTTTTGTCCACAGTGACTATGTCAAGGATGGACACATGACCCATGCTGGGCCAATCAGTGTCTTTCTCTAGAACTTTCCCTTGAAGCTCAAAGGAAGATTGCTTTTTTACCCTTGGGTCAATGTGTGGGCAGGATATAAATGAGTTGTCAGTGATCATGTTCCCTGCCACAAGGACAAACTCCATTTACACTGGAAGAAGGTAACACCCAAGAGAAGCAGAACCACAGAATGACTCAAAAAGAGTCCCCTTTGTGCCCTTGGGTTCAATAATGTTTAATATCAGATCCACCATTATTATAGACAGTTAATGATAAACTAAATCTCTTGTTTCTTTTTTCCCTTAAGCTAGTGTAAACTCGTTTCTGTTAACAATCTGAAAAGTCTGAACATGATGTTCTAGTCCTGCACTGTTTAAGATGGTAGCCACTAGGGGCGCCTGGGTGGCTCAGTTGTTAGCGTCTGCCTTCGGCTCAGGTCATGATCCCAGGGTCCTGGGATCAAGCCCCACATCGGGCTCCCTGCTAGGCAGGAAGCCTGCTTCTCCCTCTCCCACTCCCCCTGCTTGTGTTCCCTCTCTCAGTGTCTCTCTCTCTGTCAAATAAATAAATAAAATCTTAAAAAAAAAAAAAAAAGATGGTAGCCACTAGCCACACAGGGCTATTTAAATTAAAATTAAATAAAACTAAAAATTCAGTCCCTGAGATGGACTAGCCACATTTTAAGTGTTCAACAGTCACATGTGGTTATTGGCTATTGTAACTGACACTGCAAATACAGAACACCTCTATCACTACACTCCATTTAAACAGTGCTGCTATTTTTTTAGTTAAGTAAAAATTTTGTTAGCTTGTTAAGTATGGAAAAATTAATTTCGCAGTCAAAAGAATTGCCATAGGCAATAGCTATTCACACCCAGGTAAGATGTTTGCAAGGATTAACTTAGGGGGCGCCTGGGTGGGTCAGTCAGTTAAGCGGCTACCTTCGGCTCAGGTCATGATCTCAGGGTCCTGGGATCGAGTCCCACATCAGGCTTCTCAGCAGAGAGTCTGCTTCTCCCTCTCCCTCTGTGATCTCTCTAGTTCTCACTCTCTCGCAAATAAATAAATAAATAAACAAACAAACAAACAAACTTTGAAGAAAAAAAAGGATCAACGTAGAAAAAAGTCAAACAGGTAACACTAACTTTGGAATGTTATACAATAAGAATAATATTACATCTAATAGTGGGAGAAACAAGGAAATTAAAGTTACGTTAATAACAAAGGGGAAAAAAAGCACATGCTAAAGTGATGTGAAGATATTTACATTACATGCCTTAGCCAGCATAGAATGTAGAAAATGAGTTGGGGAAAGAAATTTGTCCCCACTATTGTTCTGGGCAGAAGATAACCACTGGGAAATACTACAAAAAGAGAGAGAGGAAAACAAGAGTGATAGGCAAGGAATATACCATAAGATGTGCTGGGCGATGGAGTGAGTGAAGTGGCCTCTCTAAAAGTGCTAGAACTTGAAAACTGACCATTCTGACCAACTCTAGATTACCCAAATTATGTATTTTTCATGAAAAAAAAGGCTATTTTCAAGTAAGCAGGATAGATAATAACAAACCCTTTGGGTAACACATTTTTATATTCTTTCTTTATATTTATTTTTTAATGCAGCCTGTGGCACATTAAAGCACCTTAAAAAAAAATTACTTCTTCAGTAAAATTGCGAACCACAAAGAAAGCCAGAGGCCTAAAATCTGTATTCCTCTGAGAGCTAGTAGTCTCTCTCTCTCTCCAGTATTTAAAGAAAAGTAAGCAACAGTTCTGAGTAGGGAAATAGGACCAAAAAAAAAAAAAAAAAAAAAAGGAACAACTATCGCCTAATCTGAATCAAGTTTTTACAGTATTATATATTAGCCTATTTCAAATGTAGTAAACTTCACATTTGATGCAGAGTCTTAAGTTAATTGTGATAAACCGAATGAAATATGAACAAAAATTAATTCTTTTTATAGATGTCTAAAAAGTGAGACATGGCAGTGCTATTAATAAGGCATTTGAAGAGAATCTAGGGGCGCCTGGTTGGCTCAGTCAGTAAAGCATGTGACTCTTGATCTCAGGATCATGAGTTCAAGCCCCATGTTGGGCAAGGAGCCTACTTAATCAAAAAAAAAAGAGAGAGAGAGACTCTTTAGATGGAGAGGCAGCATGGTGCAGCTGAACACTGGGCTGGTTAGAAAGAGACCTAGTTTCAAGTCCTAGATCTGTGATTTATTTGTTGTATGACCTTAAGTTAATTTACATCCTTAAGCCTCAATTTCCTTATCTAAAACAGGAAGAGACAGAATTATATGGTCTCAAAGGTCACTGCATATTCAAAAGTTTTATGACTTTGGGCGCCTGGGTGGCTCAGTTGGTTAAGTGACTGCCTTCGGCTCAGGTCATGATCCCGGAGTCCCAGGATCAAGTCCCGCATCGGGCTCCCTGCTCAGCGGGGAGTCTGCTTCTCCCTCTGACCCTTCCCCCTCTCATGTGCTCTCTCTCTCTCATTCTCTCTCTCAAATAAATAAAATCTTTAAAAAAAAAAAAGTGTTATGGCTTTATGAAAAATGGTATATAAATAAAAACTTAAAAAAAGAAAGAAAGGAAAGTATAAAACCTGAAAAAAAAATTAAAACATTTTTTTCCTCAAAGGACCTTTTAATCTTTGTGAAGCTTTGGCTTTGCTCTACAAGGGAAAAAAATTAAACAAAACAAAACAAAACCCCCCCAAAACAAACAAACAAAAAACTTCACTTATGAAATGTTTTTAACCTTCACAAATCCATAATTGACACAAATGTAGTAGCTTGGCAAGTATAATCCTGTTAATCACAAGAATGAAAAAAATGTTTCTGCAAACCAACACAGCTTAATGATACTCACCTGGAAAGTAAAATCAAACAATTTTCAGATCTAAACATTCTTTAGAATAGCTAATTTAAACAACTTTCTGATTCTTATTTGGCTTTCTTAAATTTTCCAATCAAGGAGAAATTATACTGACCAATTTTTAATCTAGTTCACAGAGCAGTTACAGTTCTTTAGATCCTTGACATTTAACCAGGGTTTTAACTATATGCAAACCATACCACACCAAGGACCACAACATGTAGCATCTTGTAGTTTTACTGAGTTACATTTGAATCATTCAGCACATGAGGCTGAATTGTGATAGTGTGGGACCCTGTACCTGCTCAGCAACATGTATCTCTAGCTGTGTATGTTCCATTCTAACAAATCCAACAAACAGCCAAGGAACATGCTCCTTTGTGAGAAATATTCCCTCACAAGAGAGAAAACTGCTATGCTGATGATGAAAAAGTGATGGTGACCAGGAAATGGGTGGTTAATCTGAGTAATAGAATTCTCTCTAATAATTTAAGATAGGGAGCACTGAAATGACATAAAATCAAATGGTATAGAATCAGTAAGGATCCGAAAGGAGGTCTTTCCAATGTCTTTTCATTTGTTTGTTTGTTTTTTTTTTTTTTTTTTTTTACCTATGGTGGATTATTACTACAAGTTATAGTAATCTTCTAGAATTTGAAGCTTCAGAAATGCAAAGTAGCCCTAATAATATCTGGGTTTCTTGTAATTAGTATTCAGGCTTAAATTAACTGTACATAAACTTAAATAGAATGAGCCAATTAAATCTTTAGCCTTCATCTCAGGGTCAATATTTCAGATTTGTAGGTCTGAGACAATAAGTATTGAGGGCAGTACCTTTAGCCAGAACTTATTATCAGAAGAAAACACACATGTATATCTAATTCTCAGTGTAAATAAATACACTTTAATGTCAATATGTAAGCTGCAAATGGGAAATATTACCTCTTTGAAATGTGACATCCAGTTTGCCAAGATAAGGTGGGAGTTCCTTTAAAAGATATGATTGAAAAACAGTTAACTCTCAAAAATTTTAAAGTATTTTAGTGTCTTACAGTAAGACAAAGATTTGCTTCTTCAAAAAAATAAAATAAAAACATTACCTATGTTTACATAAGGCACGCTTTAGCCAAACATCCCAAACAGCAAATTAAACATATAACTACTTACTTTCACAATTTAGAAGAAATCTGTACTATTTAATATGGACCTTTTCAAATAATAAATATATAAATATCTCAGTAGACAAGTGTGAAGATAGACAATTTTATTTTATTTTATTTTTTTATTTTTTTATTTTTTTTAAGATTTTATTTATTTATTTGACAGAGAGAGACAGTGAGAGAGGGAACACAAGCAGCGGGAGTGGGAGAGGGAGAAGCAGGCTTCCCGTGCGGAGCAGGGAGCCCGATGCGGGGCTCGATCCCAGGACCCTGGGATCATGACCTGAGCTGAGGGCAGACGCTTAAGGACTGAGCCACCCAGGCGCCCCGAAGATAGACAATTTTAAAAAATGACTAACATACAGTAAAATCTTTAAACTCACAAATAATCAAATAAGTGCTAATTAAAATTTAAATTTAGGAAATTTTTGTTATTATAATACCCAATAATGGTAAGGGTACAGCAAAATGGGAATTCCTCTAACACCACATTTTTGCACTTTTTAAGAAATTTTTACTTTATTTTTAAGTAATGTGTGGCTTGAACTCACAACCCTGAGATCAAGAGTTGCATGCTCTACCAACTGAGCCAGTCAGGTGCCCCAGATTTTGAAACTCTTAAACACTTTTAGAAAGCAAGTTGGCAATAACGACTTTCAATATATATTAAGCCACTAAAATATTCCTAATCTTTTACCCAATAATTTCCCTGCTGGGAGTTTATTTAGGGAAATAATTTTAAAAACAGAGATAATTTGTGCTTGCTTTGGCAGCACATATACTAACAATAGAGATAACTTTTATTTTTATATTGATATTTTCAATAAATATAAATATATTTATATAGATGCCTTCACAAATATATATCTTTTTTTTTTTAAAGATTTTATTTATTTGAGAGAGAGAGAATGAGAGACAGCATGAGAGGGAGGAGGGTTAGAGGGAGAAGCAGACTCCCTGCTGAGCAGGGAGCCCGATGTGGGACTCGATCCCGGGACTCCAGGATCATGACCTGAGCCGAAGGCAGTCGCTTAACCAACTGAGCCACCCAGGCGCCCCTAAATATATATCTTTTAAAAACTCTATATAAGCATATAAATATAGAGAAAGCTTTATCTTTATGTATGAAGATGTTCAGTGCAGTGTTATCTCTAATGGTGAAAACTTAGAACTAATTCAAATGCCCAACAACAGAGGAGGAATGGTTAAAAATAACTCTATATCCACTCAATGGAATAACTGCAGTCACTTGAAATGTTTATGAAAAATAAGAAGGGGATCTGAAAGGGCTAAATACGACACAATTCCAAATATATAACATTCTGGAAAAGGTAAAACTATGGAGACAATAAAAAGATCAGTGGTTGCCAGGGGGTGGGGGGGGCAGGAAGGATGAACAGGCAGAACACTGAGCATTTTAGGGCAATGAAACTATTATGTATGACACTATAATAGTTGATACGTCATTATACGTTAAAACTGACATGTCATCCTATGTTAAAAACCTATAGAATGTACACCATTAAGAATAAACCCTAGGGGCACCTGGGTGGCTCAGTCGGTTAAGCGGCTGCCTTTGGCTCAGGTCGTGATCCCAGGGTCCTGGGATCGAGCCCCGCATCGGGCTCCCTGATCGGCGGAGAGCCTGCTTCTCTCTCTACCTCTGTCTGCCGCTCTGCCTACTTGTGCTCTCTCTCTATCTCTGTTAAATAAATACATAAATAAATCTTTTAAAAAAAAAAAAAGAATAAACCCTAATGTTAACTATGGATTTGGGGATGATAATGTGTCACTGTAGGTTCACAGACTGTACCAAATGTACCACTCTGGTACAGGATGTTTTGGGGGGGGGGGGGGCTGTACATGTAGAGTCAGAAGCTATTCTGTACTTTCTGCTCAATTTTGCTGTGAACCAGTAACTGCTCTAAAAACTAAAGTCTATTTAAAAAAAAAAAAAAAGAAAAAGCAGGGGCGCCTGGGTGGCGCAGCTGGTTAAGCGTCTGATTCCTGGTTTCGGCTCAGGTCATGATCTCAGGGTCCTGGGATCAAGCCGCACGTTGGGCTCTACAGGGAGTCTGCTTGAGGATTCACTCTCTCCCTCTCCCCCTGCTTTCACTATCTCTCACTCTCGCTCTCTAAAATAAATAAATCTTTTTTTAAAAAAGCATGGAAAAATGTGTATCATGCCATAATGTTAAAGTGTCCAAAAACACAATCTATAGGGGTGCCTGGGTGGCTCAGTTGTTAAGCGTCTGCCTTTGGCTCAGGTCATGATCCCAGGGTCCCGGGATCAAGCCCCGCATCGGGCTCCCTGCTCGGCAGGAAGCCTGCTTCTCCCTCTCCCACTCCCCCTGCTTGTGTTCCCTCTCTCGCTGTCTCTCTCTCTGTCAAAAAATAAATAAAATCTTTAAAAAAACAACAACAACACAATATATGTAATATACAGTAGAATCACAACCAGGCAAAAAACATACAGGGTACACATACAGATAGCATCCTGTTAATGTAAGTTTTCTTTAGGTGGTAAAATAAAGCATTATTTTCCATCCATTTATCAGTCTTTACTATAATGGCAAGTAAACTACTAAAATCGGATTTCCCATACTTGAAGACTAAAACTAATTCATCTATTTAATCTGAATCAAATAAATTGTAGAATACTTCAAGAACTTTGATGTCCAATAGTTTTACATTTGAGGACTTTGGTAATCTTGTTAAAATACTTATAAAAATAAGTCTCCAAAGATGTATCCACAGATTTCTGTAGTGGGTATAAATCCTCACTGGAAGTTAGAATAGTTTTTAGAATTTCCTTTGGCATTCATTATTTAATCACTATCATTTATTTTTTACTATTTATTGGAGCACTATCTGGCATTCATTGTTTTTAAAAATCCTACAGGCCCTAATGTCTACTAGATATTAGTTTATCATGCATTTTTACTTACACAGTACTTGAGATCAGAGATGTTTACATTGACCCCAGTTGATCTCTTTAAATTCTCATCATGGGACACTACAACTTGCTCATCTTTTGTGATATGGCAGTCCAATTCCAGCATATCAGTTCCAATTGTAACTGCACTGAAGAAATGCAAAGAAGAATAATGACATTCTGAAAGTTAAGTAAACTTCATTTACATTATATGCATCAGATGTAAAAATTAGGAGTTACAAATCAAATAGCAAAACATCTCATAACACTAAAATTTCTCTACACTGTCATCTCTTATGATTTATTGGTGTCATATTCTAAAGTAAACACAGAATAAGAGAATCGTGTTGCCCCTTTCCATAACCAGCTATCCATATTGCTGTTAACCTAACATAATGGAAAGAATACCAGATCAGAAGTTAAAAAGGTCTGGATGCCAGTTCCTGCTTTGCTACGAACTTGCTGTAAAACTATGGGCAAGTAAACGCCTTTCTCTAGGCCTACATTTTCACATCTATAAATTGATAGGATTAAAGAACAAGAAAACGGTGCCAGCCCTTGTCACTTTAATTCAACATAGGATTAGAAAATTCCAGCCAGAAAAAAATAAAAAAAAGAAAAAGAAATTCCAGCCAGAGAAATTAAGTAAGGAAAAAAGGGGGGTTGGGCGTCCAAATTGGAAAGCAGGAAGTAAAATTATCTCTGTTCACAGATGACATGATCTTGTATGTAGAAATCTTAGAGATTCTACACACAAATAAAACTGCTAGAACTAATAAACTCACTAAAGTTGCAGAATATAAAAATCAACACACAGGGGCACCTGGGTGGCTCAGTTAGTTGGGTGGCTCAGTTAGTTGGGTGTCTGCCTTTGGCTCATGTCATGATCTTGAGGTCCTGGGATCGAGCCCTGTGTCGGGCTCCCTGCTCACGGGGTGTCTGCTTCTCCCTCTCTCTCTGCCCCTCACCCCACCCCCCACTTGTGCTCTCTCTCTCAAATAAATAAATCTTTTTAAAAAATCAACACACAAAAATCAGTTACATTTCTATACATTAAAGTGAATGATGTGAAAAGGAAATCATAAAACAATCCATTTATAATAGCATCAAAAAGAAAAAAAAAAAAAGGGCGCTTGCATAGCTCAGTCAGTTAAGTGTCCGACTCTTGATTTCGGCTCAGGACATGATCTTAGGGTCATGAGATCGAGCCCCACATCAGGCTCTGTGCTGGGCATGGAGCCTGCTTAAGATTCTCTCTTTTCCTCTCCCTCTCCCCCTCCCCCCCAAACAAACAAACAAACAAAAACTTAGGAATTAACTTAACCAAGGAAGTAAGAGACTTGTACAATGAAAACTGTAAAACATTGCTGAAAGAAATTAAAGGAGATATACATAAATGGAAAGACATCCCATGTTCATGGATTCGAACACTTAATATTATTAAGATCTATGGATCTACACATTCAATGCAATTCTTATCAAAATCCCAATGATTGTGCAAAAATAGAAAATTCCATCCTAAAATGCCTGAGGGGCACTTGGCTGGCTCAGTCGGAAGAGCATGTGACTCTTGAATTTGGC
Source organism: Halichoerus grypus (assembly GCF_964656455.1). Classification (NCBI taxonomy): domain Eukaryota; kingdom Metazoa; phylum Chordata; class Mammalia; order Carnivora; family Phocidae; genus Halichoerus; species Halichoerus grypus. The sequence continues at coordinate 176,397,370 of NC_135713.1, forward strand.
AATTTGTAAGTTTGAGCCCCATGTAACTAAAAGAAAAAACTTTAAATTTATGAAATCTCAAGGAAACCCAAAGAGTAAAAACAATCCTGAAAAAGAAGAACAGTGGTGACTGGGTGGGTCAGTTGGTTGAGCATCTGCCTTCAGCTCAGGTCATGATCCCAGGGTCCTGGGATTGAGCCTGCATCTTGCTCCAGTAGGGAGCCTGCTTCTCTCTCTGCCTGCTGCTCCCCCTGCTTGTGCTCTCTCTCTCTCTGTCAAATAAATAAATAAATAAAATCTTTTTTTTTTTTAAGATTTTTATTTATTTATTTGACAAAGAGAGACACAGAGAGGGAACACAAGCAGGGGGAGGGGGAGAGAGAGAAGTAGACTCCCCGCGGAGCAGGGAGCCCGATGTGGGGCTCGATCCCAGGACCCTGGGATCATGACCTGAGCCAAAGGCAGACGCTTAATGACTGAGCCACCCAGGCGCCCCAAATAAATAAATGAATAAAATCTTAAAAAAAAAAAAAAAGAAAGAAGAACAAAGTTGGAAGACTCACACTTCCTGATTTCAATACTTACTACAAAGCTACAGTAATCAAAGCAATATGGTGCTGGCATAAAGACAGACATATAAATCCATGAAATAGAATACAGAGTCCAGAAATAAACCCTCATATATTGTCAAATGATTTTCAACCATTCAATGGGGAAAGGGCAGTTTTTTCAACAAATGGTGCTGCAAAAACTGGATATCCACATGTAGAAGAATGAAGTTGGATCCTTACCTAACACATATCAAAAAATAAACTCAAAATTGATCAAAGACCTAACCATAACACCTAAAATGAAAAAACTCTTAGAAGACAACATACAGGAAAAGCTTCACCACACTGGATTTGGCAATGATTTCTTGGCTATAACATCAAAGCACAGGCAACAAAAGAAAAAAAAAGACAAATTGTACTTCATCGAAATTAAAAATTTTGTGCATCAAGGGACGCTATCAACAAAGTAAAAAGGTAGCCCACACAAACCATAAGAGACTCTTAATCATAGGAAACAAACTGAGGGTTGCTGGAGGGGAGTGGAATGGGGGGATAGGGTAACTGGGTGATGGACATTAAGGATAGCACCTGATGTAATGGACACTGGGTATTATGTAAGTGAGGAATCACTGAACTCTATCTTTGAAGCTAATAGTACATTATATGTTAATTAAATTTAAAGTTTTTTAAAAAGTGAAAAAAAAAAAGTAGCCTACAGAATGGGAGAAAATACATGCAAATCATCTACGTGATAGAGGATTAATATCCACAGTATATAAAGAACTCCTAAAACTCAACAACACAATAACCTGATTCAAAAATGAGGAAAGGACTTGAACAGATGTTTCTCCAAAGAAGAAATGCCAATAAGCACATAGAGAGATCACTAATCATTAGGGCAATCCAGTCAAAACCACAATCAGAGGGGTGGCTGGCTGGCTCAGCTGGAAGTGTGCAACTCTTGATCTCGGGGATGTAAGTTTGAGCCCCACATTTGGTGTAGGGATTACTTAAATAAATAAATAAACTTTAAAAAACCCCACAATAAGACTATTTCACACCTATTTGGGTGGCTATTATAAAAAAAAAAAAAAAGGAAGGAAGAAAAGAGAAAAAGAAAAAAGTATTGGCCAAGATGTGGAGATACTGGAACCCTTGCATATTGTTGGCGGGAATATAAAATGGCAGTTCCTCAAGAAAATTCAACATAGATTTACCATATGATCCAGCAATTCCACTTCTAGGTACACACAGAAAAGATTTGAAAGAAGGGACTTAAATATTTACACAACCATGTTCATAGAAAAATTATTCATAATAGCCAAAAGTAGAAGCAACTTGTCTATCAACTAATGAAAACAAAATGTGGTTACAAAGAAGTATTATTCAGCCTTAAAAAGGAAGGGAATTCTGGAGAAGCCTGGCTGGCTTAGTTGGTAGAGTATGTGACTCTTGATCTCGGAGTTGTAAGTTCAAGGCCCATGTTGGGTGGAAAGATTACTTAAAAATAAAATCTTGGGACGCCTGGGTGGCTTAATCGGTTAAGCATCTGCCTTCGGCTCGGGTCATGATCCCAGGGTCCTGGGTTGAGCCCCGCATCAGGCTCTTTGCTCATGGGGAGTCTGCTTCTCCCTCTCCCTCTGCCTGCCACTTCCCCTGCTTGTGCTCTCTCTCAAATAAATAAAATCTAAATAAATAAATAAATAATTTTTTTTAAATCTTAAAAAAAAGAAGGGAATTTTGATATATGCCACAACATGAGTGAGTGAATCTTTAAGACATTATGCTAGGTTAAGGAAGCCAAAAACAAAAATACAAATACTTAATGATTCCACTTATATAAAGCTACCTAAAATAGTCAAGTTAATAGAAAGTAGAATGGTGGTCACCAGGGCCTGGGGGGAAGGGGGTTAGTGAATTATTATTGAATGGGTCCAGAGTTTTGGTATAGAAAGATGAAAAAGTTCTGGAGATGAATAGTGGTGATGGTTGCATAACAACGTGAATGTATTTAATGACACTGAACTGTACACTTAAAAACAGTTAAAATGGTAAGTTTTATGTCATATATATTTTACCATGATAAAATAAAAAATTAAAAAAAAAAAACCAAAAACTGAAAGGATTAGATCAGACAATCGCTAAGGTTCCTTTCACATTCAAGATCCTATGACTTTTACAAAAGGGAGTATCACAGTGGTTAGGAGTACAAACACTGCCCCCAAAAAAGGGTAAATATGTGAGGCAATGGATGTGTTACTTAACTTGATGGTGAGAATCCTTTCACAATGTATACACATATCAAATCATCACATTGTATACTTGAAATATAATGTGTCAATTATACCTCAATAAAGTTGGGGGATAAAGAGCATAGACACTGGCTCTGCCACTTACTTGGGCAAGTTATTTAGCTTCTCTATGCTTCAGTTTCCTTACTTGCAAAATAGTGATGATAATATTAGCTCCTCCCCTTACACCTTACACTCCAAACAGCCCCACACTTTCAATACTCTTGCCTGAAATGTCTTTTGCAAAAACAAAAAACAACGAATATACAATAAAATAATAGATGTAAATTTGAACAGGCACTTCACAGATGAGGATTTCCAAATGGCCAGTAAGTGTATGAATAGATGTTCAACATCAAAGTTCAACAGGGAAATGTAAATCAAAACCACAAGGAAATAGCACTATATATCCACCACAATGGCTACAATTAAAAGGACTGACAACAAATTAGCAAGATAGTGGAGGATTGGAACTCTATATTGCTGGTGTGAGGGTCAGTTGGTACAATCACTCTGGAAGGTATAAATGTAGACCTACCCTATGATCCTGCAATTTCACTTCTGCTTAAGTATATATCTGAGAGGGATGAATGTATTTGGCTATTAAAGAGCAGATAACAGGGGCGCCTGGATGGCTCAGTCGGTTAAGCATCTGCCTCTCGGGCTCAGGTCATGATCCCAGCATCCTGGGATCAAGCCTTGCTTCAGGCTCCCTGCTCAGCAGGGAGTCTGCTTCTCCCTCTCCCTCTGCCTCTCTCCCTCCGTCTCCCTCCCTCCCTCTCTCTCTCTCTTTCTCTCATTTTCTCTCTCTCAAATAAATAAATCTTTAAAAAACAGATAACATTATTTCACACATCATGGATGAATTGTACAGGTATAAACTGAAGAAAGAAAAGCCAGAGACAAAAGTGTAAATACTGTATGATTACATTTATGTTATCGGGAACAAGCAAAATCAATTTATCATAATAGAAATTAGAATAATGGCTATCTAGGGGCAAGTAATGTGGACTGGGAAAGGTCACAAGGATACTTTCAAGAGTGCTAGAAATGTTCTATATCTTTATCTGAGTGATGGTTACAAAGGTATATACATTATGTTAAAATTTACTGGGCTATACACTTAGATTATGCATTTTATGGAATGTATATTATATACACACCGTAACAGGTTTGTTTGTTTGTTTTTAAGTTTTTCTTCCTCCCCTTATCTGCTCTTACTCATCCTTCAGGTCTAAGCTTAGAAACCACCACTTCAGGATATCTTCCCCAATCTTCCCAGATTAGACTGGGTCACCAGGTTATGTACTGCTAAATTGCCAGGACTTCCTTTAGCACCTGTGTTTACTCTGTCATAGTATTTACCATGCTGTTTTGAATATATCCATCTATCTCCCCCCTGCCCAATGAGACAGGAGATCTTTAAGTAAAGGATTTGTGGACTATGTCTAGTTTACTGTTGTATTCCTAGTGCCTAGGCAGAGGACCTTGCACAGCTGGTACTCCATAGTATTTGTTTAAAAAACTCTGTCTATGTAAAATGCCCACGTAGCACTTTATGCACTAATCACCACGGGTGACATTTCAAGATGAAGAAAAAGTAAACATGGGTGGAGCAGGGAGAAAGTTTTAGAAAGAAACATTTTTTTTCTTTTTAAAATTCAAGAATGGAAAGAGTAAGAGCTGTGGTGAGCAGAGTAGGGTGAAAAGATACAAAAGTAGATAAATTACTTTTGTGCAATATATTCCCATGCACTTAAATTGTTTACTAGTCGTTTTATATGAGGTTAGGTCTCTACAACTAGATTAAATTCCTAAAGAGGAAAGGCCTATGTCTGCTCCATACTTTCTAATGTTCATGATGTTGGGTATATTGTAGGTATCTAACACATTTCTAAATGAGTGGAATGAAGCCATGTTTTACTTATCTATTAGATATTTATTAACATTTTGGAGCGCCTGGGTGGCTCAGTCGTTAAGCGTCTGCCTTTGGCTCAGGTCATGATCCCAGGGTCCTAGGATCGAGCCCCGCATCGGGCTCCCTGCTTAGCAGGGAGTCTGCTTCTCCCTCTGACCCTCACCCCTTTCATTCTCTCTCTCTCTGTCATTCTCTCTCTCTCAAAAATAAATAAAATTAAAAAAATATTTAGAATATAAACTTCTAAAGTGCAAAATAAGGATACTTCCATTATTAATATATCTAAAAGACAACATTTTGAACACCAATTTATTCATCACCAACAGAAAGAATTACAGCAGGAATTTAATCTAAGAAAAACTGAACATCCTTTTAAATATATAAGCACTCATGATTCTTATTTTGCCTGTGATCTCCTATGTGGGGTGAATGTATCTTCTGTTTTATACTTAAACTTGAAACACGTAATATAAAAATACAAATATAAATTTGTATATAAATATATCAATTAAGGAATAAAGTTTTAGCAATTGAGTAAAAGTTTCTTAATGTTTTTAAAACAAACTAACTTGGCTCCTTAATGTAATTCTTACTAAGATGTAATAACTTTATGTGTCCTCTTCTAAAGGATAAAAGAGAATATTTATTGGTCAGTTGTGTGTGTAAAAATAAAATGCAAACAGAAATAAGCAAATAGGGGCGCCTGGGTGGCTCAGTCGTTAAGCGTCTGCCTTTGGCTCAGGTCATGATCCCGGGGTCCTGGGATGGAGCCCCGCATCAGGCTCACTGCTTGGCGGGAGGCCTGCTTCTCCCTCTCCCACTCCCCTTGCTTGTGTTCCCTCTCTCACTGTGTCTCTCTCTGTCAAATAAATAAATAAAATCTTTAAAAAAAGAAATAAGCAAATAAAACAGTTTTTGGTAGAATTACTTTTCTGTATTTTTAAATTTCCTTAAATATTATTGTTATACTGTGTTCAATTAAAAAAAAAAAAGAAATGTAGAAACTGTAAGCAATACATGCAGCCAGCAAACAGTTTTGAAATAAAATCCTAAAATCCTTCATATAGCTAAAAAAAAAAAAAAAATTGGTACTACTGATTTTTGGTCATGTGCATATCTTACTTTCTTTTGTTATTTTTTTTGTATGAGTATGTGAAGGGGAGTAAGAGCAAGCGTTATCTATATTTTCCTGTATTTAAAAACAATTCTGCAGGGTACCTGGGTGGCTCAGTTGGTTAAGTGTCTGCCTTCAGCTCAGGTCATGAGCAGGGAGCCTGCTTCCCCTTCTCCCTCTGCCCCTCCGCCCTGCTTATGCTCCCTCTCTCTTGCTCTATCTCAAATAAATAAATAAAAATTTTAAAACAACAAAAAATATATAAAATTAAAAAAATCTGCATTGGGCTCCATGCCGAGCATGGAGACTACTTAAAATAATAAATAAGTAAACAAACAAATAACATTTTAGTATATGTGCTGCCGAGGCAAGCACAATAAAATTTTAAAAGTCAATTAAAAAAATTAAAAATAAAAATAAAAAATTTAAACATTTTACCTAAGAAATCTTTCTAAATTTGAAGTTTGCCTTCAGCTGAAATGTGGGCTGTTTTTAGACATGTTTAGGAATTATATACAAAATAGTTTCTATTTATTGTAGGCTTATCTCTTATCAATAAGCTAATAAAAACTTAGAGCAATAGTAAGTGAGTGCATCCAGGACAATTTGTAAATGATCCCAAATTTGATACACAAATAGCTAGAACATAGCCAGAAAAAGGAAAAAAATTTTTATCACTTTGGCCTTCAAAATTTCCCATAAATAATAATATGCATCTACTTCAACTGAAGCGCCAGGTATTTTATAACTAAATTTCTTTTCTTTTCTTTTTTCTTTTTAGGATTTATTTATCTTGGAGAGAGAGAGTGTGAGCAATCAGAGGGAGAGAGAGAGGGAGAGAATCTCAAGCAGACTTCCTGCTGAGCATGGAGCCCCACTTGGGGCTCCATCTCATGACCCTGAGATCATGACCTGAGCAGAAATCAAGAGTCCCATGTTTAACCAACTGAGCCACCCATGTGCTCCAATATAGGTGACTTTCTGACAAGCTGATTACCAGAAAAAGAAAACTCTAGCTCTAAAAGATGTGAAATTACTTGAAATTCCACAGAAACAATACATAACGATTTAAAACAGTCCCTATACACTATATGTTAACTAACTAGAATTTAAATAAAAATTTGGAAAAAATAAAAATCGTAAATCCAAAAACAATAACAGACCCTATATTAAGGAATTTATTTGAATCTCATTTATTCCTCACACCACTGAGGTTTGTTACTATTCCCATTTTACATACGAGAAATTAGTATTGTATTAATTAGATATTCTGAAAAATGTATCATGAGAACCAGGTCACTGATTAATTACTTTGACTGTCTGCCAACTTGTACTTCCAGCTACTGCTAAAACAATTTGTTTCTTTCTTTCACCATTCATGTTAATACCACAGGGATCAAATTGTCCTATGGGTATTTACAAAGGCAGCCTGGTTTAATAACCTAGTTTTATTAGCTCTTAAGAGCTAGATTTTACATACTCAAGGTCTTAGTGACTCTGTGTGTGTGTGTGTGTTACAATTCCTTAGTTTCTGGTTTTGTGCTTATTATGGATGGGGTTCTCTCTCCTTCATTTGTCTTCTGTTAATGTTCTGCTTTGTTCCTGAGTGCCCCATTCCATTATCTCCTTTAGTAAGTAACTAGTGAGAGTCTATTAGCATCAGAACTAGGTGTTAAGGGTTGAGAGATCAATAAGGAAAGATTCTTGTTCTCAAAGGAATCACAAAAGAGCCATATTCATAACCTAAGGTGTTTGTGAAAGCATTTTATAAACCACATTACAGGACTTTTTATAAATTGTGACATACAAAAAGAAAAAGAAAGAGGGAAAGAGAGAAAGAAAGAAAGAAAAAGAGAGAGAAAGAAAGAAACAAAGAAAGAAAGAAAGAAAAGGAGAGAGAGGGAGGGAGAAAGGAAGAGAGAAGGAGAAAGAAAAGGAAGGAAGGAGGGAGGGAGGGAAGGAAGGAAGGAATTTTTTTTTTAAGATTTTATTTATTTATTTGACAGAGAGAGACAAGGCAAGAGAGGGAACACAAGCAGGGGGGCAGTGGGAGAGGTAGAAGCAGGCTTCCCATGGAGCAGGGAGCCCGATGTGGGGCTCGATCTCAGGACCCCGGGATCATGACCTGAGCCAAAGGCAGACGCTTAACCGACTGAGCCACCCAGGCGCCCCAGGAAGGAATAAATTAATTGTGAGATATGATTATTTCTCTTCAGTCCTAATTACTTCTTTTTTTTCTAAATTTTTTTAAAGATCTTATTTATTAATTTGAGAGAGAAAGAGTATGAGCAGGGGAAGGGGCAGAGGGAGAGGCAGAAGCCAACTGCCCGCTGAGCAGGAAGCCCAATGTGGGGCTCAATCCCAGGACACCAAGATCATGACCTGAGCTAAAGGCAGAGGCATAACTGACCGAGCCACCCAGGTGCCCCATTCCTAATTACTTCTTTAGACCCACTATAATGAATTAATTTTCCATACATTCTTAAAGTCCTTTCAGTTTCCCAGATGTATCTTGTCTACATACCCTCACATCTTTTTTTTTTTTTTTAAGATTTTATTTATTTATTTGACACACAGAGAGAGAACACAAGCAGGGGGGAGTGGCAGGCAGAGGGAGAGGGAGAAGCACGCTCCCTGCTGAGCAGGGAGCCTGATGTGGGACTTGATCCCAGGACCCTGGAATCATGACCTGAGCCGAAGGCAGACGCTTAACTGACTGAGCCACCCAGGCGTCCCTACCCTCACATCTTAATCTCAAACATTTCATGTTTTTTTTCCCTCCCTTTTTTTTTAAAGTAATCTCTACACCCAACATGGGACTTGAACTCACAACCCCAAGATCAAGAGTTGCATGTTCTCTGGACTGAGACAGCCAGGTGCCCCAAACATTTCACATTTTAAAAATAGTTTCTTGGGGTGCCTGGGTGGCTTATTTGGTTAAGCGTCTGCCTTTGGCTCAGGTCATGATCCCAGGATCGAGCCCTGAGTCAGGCTCCCTGCTCAGCAGGTGAGTCTGCTTCTCCCTTTCCCTCTGCTTCTCCCCCCAGCACGTGTTTGCTCTCTCTCTCAAATAAATAAAATCTTTAAAAATAATAAAAAAATAAAAATTGCTTCTTCCTCTGTACCAAATGGTCTTCTAGTCCTGGTATCTTTTCAATTTTCTGGTTAATCTTAACCAGGCTTCCCCACCAATTATTTATACTTTCTGTAATATCTTCTTGTTTTCCCTTCCATGTTATAATATGTATGCTTTGTGAAGTGTTTATCTACACATGCACATAAATAAGATCTAAGTTTTAGCTGCTCATTTTATTTTTACTATTTCTCCCTATCAAAGATATACCATACTTAAGCACAGTATCTGTCTTTTGTCAATTATGTATTATAACTCCACATTCTTAATATACTGTACCTTGAAAATAGTATGTTTACATGATTTTTTTCTTGTTGCTCATGAAGCAGGTATTAAAAAAACAAAAAACCTCCTAAGTATCCCAGCAGTTAAAATATTCTACTAATAGAATATTTGTAAATGAAAACAAAAGTATTTGTCGATAGCAAGAGCACTGATGCATAAGATAAAACACAAAAACCACCACCAACGAATTTTTGGTTAAAATCAGGGGGTGCCTGGGTGGCTCAGTTGGTTAAGTGTCAGACTCTTGATTTCGGCTCAGGTCTCAGGGTCACAAGATGGAGCCCCAACTGGGCCTTCATGCTCAGTGAGGAATCTCCCTGAGAGTCACTCCCTCTGCCCCTCCCCCCATTCACACACACTTGTGACCTGTCTCTCAAATAAATAAATCTTAAAAAAAAAAAAAACCCGCTGAAGATGGGAAATGTAATGTTGTATCTAGCAAGTAAAAACCATCTAAGTAAGACATTCTCTGAATACCAAAAAACTTTTCAGATGATCAAAATCTTCAAAGATAAAAATACTTATACCCCATCCTTAGAAATAATTTATTATACAAATGTACCATTCTTAGAAAGTTTATTATATAATTGAGTATTTTAATTTCATAAATAAGGGTGGTCGGTAAAAATTTAACAAAAAATATGGGGAAAAACTTACAAAATAATATACCTTAAATATAAAGAATGCAGGGGCGCCTGGGTGGCTCAGTTGTTAAGGGTCTGCCTTCCGCTCAGGTCATGATCCCGGGGTCCTGGGATAGAGCCCCGCATCGCAGGGAACCTGCATCTCCCTCTCCCACTCCCCCTGCTTGTGTTCCCTCTCTCACTGTGTCTCTCTCTGTCAAATAAATAAATAAAATCTTAAAAATATATATATATATAAAGAATGCTAAAATCACTCAAAGTTATAAGCATTTTCTCCCCAGGTAATATATATCACTACATCCCCGGGAACAAATATTTGATAAATCATAGTATACGGGGGGGGAGGTATGTGTATGTATGTGTCTCAGTGTAAACTGCACAAATAAAATTATATATATATATATATATATATATATGCATTATATATGTTATATATAATTATATACATCTAGATTTATATATTATATAGATATCTAAAGGTATCTACATATATGATCTCAGTAGAGAAGATAACTTAAAGTAATTTATTTATTTTATTTTATTTTGACTTAAAGTAATTTAAATTATTTTGTTTCAGAATCTGGAAAGTTTTTTCCATAGACAGGAGGAAAGTTTTTGCATTTTTAGGGTTTTAGAGAATTTGGGGATTATAGTCAAAGGCATTGTAATAGAGAACACAAAGAATAAGCAATGACAAACACAGGAGGACAGGATTTAGATGAAACTAGAATATGGAGCAGCAGTACATTTGGACCTGATAACAGGAAAAATAAACTCTCAGGTGTCTTTGTTATTTTTATTTTATTTATTTTTAAGTAATCTCTATGCCCAATGTGGGGCTCAATCTTACAACCCCAAGATCAAAGGTCACATGCTCTACCAACTGAGCCAGCCAGTCTCCCCTAAATTCTAAGTCATTTTAAATGATAAGAAACAGAACAAAAACTTAAGCCAAATTCTGATTTCTCAGTCCCAACTGTATGCATAAAAATGGTTCAACAAATGTGTCAGAAAACATTTTTCTTACTAAATATGGAAAGGTAATGTCTTCCATGGAGTTTAACTTTTCATATCCTCTGCTTTATTTTTCAGGGAAAAGAAAACAGTGTTTTCACCATTACCACAGACTAATGATCATTTACTCTAAGACAGAGAACAAGGTATCAATCAGCTTTCATTCCTGTCTCTCCTGCTGCTTCTCTGTGAGGTGCTCTAAAAGAGATCTATAGGAGATATGAATAACTGAAACATTGGGGATAATCTAATTTACCTTATTCGAAAAAATAAGACCAACACTCATAAGGCTTCAAACAAGAAAGACCAGATCACAGGTTCAGGTCTGTAGAGGAATTACAGGGCAGACACATAATCTTATTCATAAACAGCAACCAATGTTAACAGTTGTTTCATTTTCTCCTTTTCTCTTTCTCTCCAAGACTAATTAGCATTACACAGTGTGTTCCTTGTTACAAAAGCCTTCTTTCAGCTTTAGAACTATAGTATCTTTTGATTACCCACAACTCTGATCTAGTTTTTCAGTTATCCAGAAGCCAGACACTCTCTAACACTTCAGACTAGCTAAAAAAAAAAAAAAAAAAAAAAAAAAAGGCTATTTTAATAAAAGAGAAACAACTGTAACAAGTGGATGCAACATGTATACTATCTTCACTTTGTGAATCATCATCACTTCAAAGATAAACTATAAAAGAATACCTTTTTATATACTTACTGCTGAAAGGCTGCCATTGTATTCTCCAAATTTTCTCCAGCCCCTGTGAAAACATTAAATTTAAATTTCATTTACTTAACTAATTTCAACTTTTTAAAAATTTTTTAAATTTTTAAGAAGATTTTATTAATTTATTGTATTAATTTATTCACACACACACACACACACACACACACACACACACACCCATGAGCAGTGGGGAGGGGCAGAGGGAGAGGGAGAAGCAGGCTCCCCGCTTAGCAGGGCTCTGGGCTTGATCCCAGGACCCTGGGATTATGACCTGAGCTGAAGGCTGATGCTTAACTGACTGAGCCTCCCAGGTGCCCCTAATTTGAACTTTTTAATTTTTTCAGAAATTCACTTTAATAAGAAACATCTAGTGAATCTTGATGTTTCTATACTGTGTAGACATTACAAGTTTTTTAAAGAGTGTAATGGTATTTTGAATTGCTTTTTGGCTGCACCAGGAAGAATCAAAGATTAAAACAAAGCCACAGCAACACAGAAAGGTTAGAACCTAAACATGTTTTTTAACCTACAATATCTGCTTGTCATAGGAAAGACAGAAGAGGACTTGGTACATATACACCTCCTCAGAAACAGTTAAACCATCTCCTCTACATCCCCATACTCTCTTATGCATCTCTCTAATAAGAATTTATCATATCATAAATTATTAAACTGACTCCTTTTCCTACGAATTACTGAAAATAAGTGACTGTTTTAATCACTTTGGCTGAAGGCAATATAGTGTAAATAAAATCTTTAAAAAAATATATAGTGTAGTAGTTGAAAGTGGAGTTAGGATCTTTGCTCTCAAATCTATCTGATATTTGCATGACCTTGGGAAAGTTACAAAACCCCTCTAGGGCTGAGCTTCCTTATCTGTAAGAAATGAGGGATGCCTGGCTATCTCAGTCAGTGGAGCATGAGACTCTTGATCTCAGGGTTGTGAGTTTGTGCCCCACATTGGGGTTAGAGATTACATTTAAAAAATAGAATTAAAAAAAAATTTTTTTATTAAGTAAAGTCTACCCCCAAAGTAGGGCTCAAACTCATGACCCCTGAGATTAAGAGTCACATGCCCTACTGACTGAGTCAGCCAGGTGCTCCCCCCAAAAAATAAAATCTTAAAAAAGAAAAAAAAATGAGGATAAAGATGGCACCTATCTCATAGGATTGGTGTAGTTAAATGAATTCACACGTCAGGTGCCCTATGTCATCAATTCAAAAAATTAGTTTTCCCCTTTTTAAAGTTAGGGTGCATATTACAATGGATGGATGGTGTGTAAGAGTTTATTTAGCAAGATTTTCTCTCTCAGCAGCATATTAAATATGTGCATTTTAGGTGCGCCTGGATGGCTTAGTCAGTGGTGTCTGACTCTTGCTTTTGGCCCAGGTCATGATCTCATAAGCCCAAGATTGAGCCATGCGTTGGGCTCTGCACTGGGGTTGGGGTCTGCTTAAGATTCTCTCTCTCCCTCCCTCGGCCCCTCCCCCACCTTGAAAAGAAAAGGAAATATGCATTTTATAACTAATGGCATTAGATTTAATGAAATAGTGACTATTCAGTAAAAGTAAAGGATTATTGCTATTATTATTACTATTGCCACTATTATAGTAACTGGTGCTTGGTGAATGTCCACTGACTGATGAATGAATAACATTGCAATGACAAAAAGGACACAGATAAAAAGTATCTCATCCTCTAATATTATATATACTAGGTAGAAACAATTAACATAACATGCTAGCCATAAGTTTTAAAATATTTTAAAACTAAAAGATTTCAGTATTACTAAATACTTAATGGGATGTACAGGAAAAACACTTATGAAATACTTTTCCAAATACTTAAGAAAAACAGCCAATTTCTTTTTAGCAAAAAGAAACACTTCAAGTTTATGGTACTGTTCAAGTATTAGCATTAAAATGTTTCACATACAGTGCCATCTGGACATATTTGTGAGAGTATTAAAATTTTCTTCTTTTATATTGTTAGATTTTACTTTTATGGCAACCTAATTAATAATCAATAGAAACACAAAGTATGAAGAAATGAATATATTAACTGAATGTTCTAGAGTCCCATAGTTTAGTAGAGAGAACGGAATACCCATGTGAAAAAAGCTACTTTGATTTTAGGTTTTACAGTTGATGCACAATAGAAAACATATGAAGTAAATCTAAGATTATAGCTTTTGTCAAATAAGTGCTCTTTAAAAAAAAAAGTAAGTGCTCTTTAGGTTAAATGACTTTTTCTGTTTATTTATTTACTTGACAGAGAGCGAGAGAGAGAGCACAAGCAGGGGGGGCAGCAGGCAGAGGGAGAAGCAGGCTCCCAGTGGAGCAGGGAGCCCAATTTGGGGCTCAGTCCCAGGACTTCGGGATCATGACCCAAGCCAAAGGCGACACTTAACCAACTAAGCCACCCAGGAGCCCGGTTAAATGACTTTTAAAAATCTAGTTGGTGTTGGGGCACCTTGGTGACTCAGTCAGTTAAGCCTCTGACTCTTAAATTTCGGCTCAGGTCATGATCTCAGGGTGGTGAGATCGAGCCCAATGTCGGGCTCTGTACTAGCTTGGAATCTGCTTAACACTCTAGAATATGACCAAAAAGGATAAAGAGTGCTACTATGTTATTCATTTAAACCTAACAGCTTAAGCATGAAAACACTGTTACTTAAGATCTTCGATTTTATAAATTTATGAAATTAGTAGACAGTATTAAACAATGAAAAGACAATCAAGATATTAATAATTAATAGAAGCTACACATTGTACTTAGCACTTTATATATCATTTCATTAAAACCCCCACAACCAGAAAAAAGTTGGGTACAGTCACATAGCCAACGAGGGGAAATACGATTCAAGCATAAGCTATATGATTTCAGATCCCATCTTTTTTACCACTATGTGGCAGCTTCCATGCTGCCATTCGTAGACTGCCTTTATTTCAGTTTTACAGATAAGTTATTCATATTGGCCCTTATTCCCATATTCTTCTTGTTTATAAAGCTTGAAGATAAATTCTACAATGATAACACCCACAAATTACCTGTTAGATTCATATGGTGAAAGCCTGGAGAGTAACTAAGGGACTAATTAAAAAGTATGCCATTCCTCTCCAAGGAATTATTTGGTGGTAGCTCGTCTCATGAAATTATTTGAATTCCTTTTCTTTCCAGTTATATCATTTATAGAAGCATGCTTGCCACTAATTTTCCTTCTCTTTCAATAATCAGTTTAAACAATGCCTGGCTTTGCAAATCACCATCCAACATATAAACAAATGTTTAATTTTTAATTTTTAATTAGTTCTTAAATTATGAAATGGGAAAGAGAATGAGTGTCACAGATTTTACATGCTGTCCTAATGTTTATAATTCCTCTGCTTACATCATACTGCCTCCTCTTCCAGTTCACACTTTTCACTTGAGAAAACCTTCTCTGAGAAGTCCCAGTTTTCTTTATTTATAGCTTCACTATGTACTTCCCAAGTTTTCATTCTGTATTAACTTTTTCTCTCTTATATAGTGCTTCATAATTACTTTGTAACCAGTTAATCTTTCTCTTTCTTCTTTCTTTCCTTTTCTTCCTTCCTTCCTTTTCTTTCTTCTTTCTTTCTTTCTCTCTCTCTCTTTCTTTTTCTCCCTTCCTTCCTTCCTTTCAGAGAGAGAGCAGGGGGAGGGGCAGAGGGAGAAGGAGAGAGAATTTCAAGCAGACTCCACGCTGAGCATAGAGCCTGACAGGGGGCTCAGTCTCATGATCCTGAGATCACGACCTGAGCCAAAACCAAGAGTGACACCTAACCAACTCTGCCACCCATGTGCCCCGTGATCAGTTAATTTCTGGACAGGAAAAGTAAAGGAAACATTCTCTTTTGTATCTTTAATTAGATTTTTTTTTTTTAAGATTTTATTTATTTATTTAACTGACAGAGAGAGAGACAGCGTGAGGGGGAGCAGAAGTAGGGGGAGTGGGAGAGGGAGAAGCAGGCTTCTGGGTGAGCAGGGAGCCCGATGCGGGGCTCGATCCCAGGACCCCAGGATCATGACCTGAGCTGAAGGCAGTCGCTTAACCAACTGAGCCACCCAGGCGCCCCTTTAATTAGAGTTAGATGCTGTGAAGGAAAGAAATATCTGCTTAGTTTTCTTTTTGTCTCCCAAATGTTTTATATACCAATAAACATTGTAGAGTTGTTTTATAGATGTGCTCTAACCACCACTATTATTAACATCTTTGTATACATGATAAATGTGTGATGTTTATAAAACCAATGACAAATATGACCATGTGCATCAGCCACATGCACACAAAGAAACCTTCAAAATTAAATATTTTCTGATATTGGAAAAGACTTAGTGCAAATAAAACATATCCTAATGTTTGAGATATGATCCTATCTCAACTCAAAATGAAATTTTTCAATAAATCAAGCAATAAAGTAAGTTCCTTCTTCATTTCTTTCCTCTTTCTTTCCCTTCCTTCCTTCCTTCCTTCCTTCCTTCCTTTTTTGAGAGAGCACACAAGCAGGGAGGAGGGCAATGGGAGAGGGAGAGAGAATCTTAAGCAGGCTCCAAGCCCAGCACAGAGCCCAACACGGGGGCTCAATCTCACGACCCTGAGATCATGACCTCATGATCTGAAATCAAGAGTTGGGACCTTAACCAACTGAGCCACCCAGGTGCCCTCTTCTTTATTTCTAAATTCATTTGTTCATTCAACATTTATAGTGTGCCTTGGAAATAGTATATATGACTTACATAAGAGCATAAAGAGCTTGTAAGGAGTAGAGATGGTATATACCAAGAGCATTTCTCAATATGAGTTCCCTGGAACACTGCACACTTTATTTCTGTATCTCAAAAGGAAAAAATGGTGAAATCTGTATTCACAGGTATAAGAAAAAATTAAACACATCAATAGCACAGAAGGATGTTCAAACTGTATACTGATACCCAGGCAGCATTTACTAACTACCACATGTATACTCTCTTCAATGATAAGTGGTTTTTGTTATGTATCTGGTCATAATTTCAATAATTTTTCTATAATGATATTTTTTATATTTAATTTTTCTAAATTTGTATACAATTTAAGACATATATATCTTTTAGCCATTGCTGAAATTAAGTACATTTTAGTTTGCTTTCTTAAGCAGGAAAGTACTATTAAATAAATGATAAATGACTTCATTGCTAATAAGGTATTGGTAGGAATGAGTGAACCAGTTGAGGAAATGAATAAGGAAAAAGTCCTTGTTGAAAGGGCACCTGGCTGCCTCAGTCAGAAGAGCATGTGACTCTTTTTTTTTTTTAAGTAAAGATTTTATTTATTTACTTGACAGAGAGAGAGAGCACAAGCGGGGGGGAGCAGCAGGCAGAAAGAGAGGGAGAAGCAGTCTCCCCATGCGGGACTCAATCCCAGGACCCCAGGATCATGACCTGAGCCAAAGGCACATGCTTAACCATCTGAGCCACGCCGAGCATGTGACTCTTGATCTCATGGTTGTGAGTTTGAGCCCCATGTTGGGTGTAGGGATTACTAAAAAAAAAGAAGAAGAAGAAGAAGAAGAAAGGAAGAAAAAGAAAGAAAGAAAGGCAAAGAAAAGAAAAAAGTCCTCATTGAAAAGTGAGAAGAGTTCCTTGAAAATAGGACTGAGGGAACAAGAAGAGAAAGAATTGATACCCTGACATGGAACATGTTTCAGGATGCAACTGCAGAATGCCACTTCCATTGACACTTTTGAGACAAACTGATGCTTCAATTTCTTCCTTGAACATCCAATTAAAGTTTAGGACCCAGAAGCAGCCAGTATCCGACAGCAAACTTACCCTCAAACTTATTACTTTCCAAATCATTCTGTGGCAGGATACCCAGATTGTGACAATACTCTGTCTCAAGAACAAGGGTGAAAAATTAAGAGGGAAGGGGGGATTTCATGGGTTGGTGATTTTTTTTATTAGTTGGCCACTGAACCCTAATACATAGACTTTTTTTTTTTTAAAGCCTGTTGCTTAATTCAATTGGCTCATGCAGATAGATTAAGGAGTATTAGAGTATGTTATTTACATATTTCCCTGCAACTGTACCTCTAGCCAACTCAGTTGGCATCTGAAATAAATGTATATATACACTATGATTCCAGGAGACGCCTGGGTGGCTCAGTCGGTTAAGCATCTGCCTTTGGCTCAGGTCATGATCCCAGGGCCCTGTGATGGAGCCCCGCATCGGGCTCCCTGCTCACCAAGGCGCCTGCTTCTGACTCTCCCCCCTGCTCATGCTCTCTCTGTCATAAATCGATAGACAGACAGACAGATAGATAGATAGATAAAATCTTTATATATGCTATGATTCCAAATACCAGAAAATAGGTTTTTAAAGGATATACTTCAAAATGTTAACACATTATGTCTGGATAGTAAAGTCTTAGGAACTATTTTTTCTTTTTTCATTTCTATATTTTCCAAATTTCTACAGTGAACATGAGTTACTTATGCAATTGAAAAGAATATTAATAAAATTCATGCTTTCATAGAGAAATTAAGAAAATGGCCTTTGAGAGTATTGCTTGCTCTCCATTTGATCCAAAGGATATATCTTTGATCTTATTGGTGTTTCATCAATACATTGTAGTTATAAAAGGTGTTCTTTGGTCAAATAAACTTAGGAAACACATGGGAGGGATCTAGCGTGCAGTAATTAGCAGACAATAATTTATTATTGTAATTATGTTAGGATCTGCACTAGAAGCTAGAGACAGAAGCATTAATAAAATCTGAAACCTCCCCTTAAGAAACTCAGTCTAGTAAGGGAGACAGATGTATTACATATCCCATTACAATATAATGTAATACAATGTATGCGCTAAAGAGGCAAGAACAAAATAAACCTACAGCATTTAATTTTTGAAACATTAAGTTCCTCTTTCAAGGACAATCAATCTTAGTAAAAGGCAATATGTTCATTCAAATTTTGAAAACATTAAGTATAGGGTGATCTTATTCCTTCTCAATCAATTCAAAGTTCTACTACAAAACACATATGTAGATCCCTGTATCCATGCAGATATTTCTAAACAATTTTCAGTTTTCAAAGTGCATTTATATACCTTATCCTTCTAACAACCCAAAGAGAAGCAAACAGTCCCCATTTATAAATAAGGAAACTAGGTCTTCTCCTCAAGGCTAACTAGTGGTCCAGAATCTGACCCAGGTGATAATGCAGCCATAATATAGTTATAGCAATGCTGGTGTATGTACTTTATAAGATATATTGATCAATGTTTCAGTCTTGGAATGGTCATACATCTGGTTTACATGAAATAATCAGGTATTTGAAGTTAGGGAAATAGAGAATTAGCCTAAATGTTAGTAATATGCACAGAGAGACTAGTGATTGCTGTTGGCAGTGTCCAAGACAAAAGTAAAAAATAGGGGCGCCTGAGTGGCTCAGTGGTTAAGCATCTGCCTTCGGCTCAGGTCATGATCCCAGGGTCCTGGGATCGAGCCCCACATCGGGCTCCCTGCTCTGCGGGAAGCCTGCTTCTCCCTCTCCCACTCCCCCTACTCGTGTTCCCTCTCTCACTGTCTCTCTCTCTGTCAAATAAATAAATAAAATCTTTAAAAAAATAAATAAATAAAAAATAATCAAGGAGGTGACTTCTTCCTTGACTATTATTTTCCAGAAACTTAGTATCTTGAGTTACAAAGTATTTTTTAGTAAATATCTCCTCTGTCACTCTGGATTTAATTGTATTATTTGGTGCACATACTCAACAAAAGCATATTAAGCACTAACAACATAGGAACTTACTACAGTGCATTAGGACCATCATACAAGTAAATAGATTCAAGTCTGCAGATATTTAACAAGATTCTCATGACAGGTGCAGTTTGAATATACAAATACTGATCCCATATTTGCAAATAGTGAATGGAAATTTTTTATATAAGGAGTGAAATTGAAACAACCGAAAATGACTTTATATCTAGGGGAAAATATTTTTAAAGTATTTCTGACAGTAAGTGAGAACTGGAGATCCGGCTTATCCTGGTTTTGATACCGGCTACGTTGATTTAGCACACATTTTTTAACCTCTATGGAGTACTGGTTTTTTCACCTGTAGAGTGTCACAAAAATTCAAAAATTAACATGTATTTCTTCTAAAATAAAATTTAGATCACCCACAATGACAGTTTAGATAGCTTTTTAGAGGATCTAGTTTTGTTTTGTTTTGGGTTTTTAGTAAGCACATTTTTCTTTTTTTCAAATCAGTAAACACAGGGTGCCTGGCTGGCTCAGTCAGAAGAATGTGCAACTATTGATCTCAGGGTGGTGAGTTCAGGCCCCATGTTGGGTGCAGAGATTACTTAAATAAGTAAATAAACTTAACAAAAAAACCAACTGTATAATTAAACCAAATAAGCATGTACATGGCATTTTGCTGGTGACCCCTTAAAACCTTTGATGCTTTGCATGAGTAAGGAGCCTAGCATCTATTGAAGTCACGCTTTAGAACTATGTTTAACATAAAATTGTACAGATTACACAGAATACTAATGTATTTCTGTCATATTTAAAACTGTATTCCTGGCCAATTCTTGTTAGAAAGGGTGTTACGGTACTAAATCAAGTTTTAAACTGTAAACTACTAGAATTTACTATTTCAAGTATTAGTCTGTAAATTCAAGCAGTTTTAACCTAGTTTAACATTCATCTGTAAAGACCAGTTAAAATTGATTGACTTAATCCAATTTCACAGCATTTTATATATCATGCTTGAAATGAAATAAAGACTCATTATTCTGAGATAATGAAGAGGCAAAGATTTGGCCTGCTGTTTGGGAAATTACAGGGTGGACCACCTAGGCTCCTTTTAGTAAGATGCTTTTCCAAGAAACAACTTCTTTGTTTTCTTTAAACAATACAGTCCTGTCATAAACTACATCATCTTTTTGTCTTTAGGAAATCCAGGTGTCATTGCTGAGGTGCAAGGTGGGGCTGGAAAAAAAAAAAGCAGGTGGAAGGTTTGCTGCCTTGGTAACCAGGATGCTCCAATTTCTGTCCCAGTCCACCCCAAGTCTAACTGTGACCTTGGGAAGTGTCCCCAGGTCAGTGACTAGGTTTCCCTCTCTTCTTAATTCTCAGTGCTCAGAGAGGGGGACAGGGGTGGGGTGGGGGGCAGGGTAGGAACCAGCCCCCAGGGACTGCAGACAACCAGGCTACAGCACGCTCCAGGTTCACGCAGTTCCTCAAACCTCGTCGCCCTGGATCTCCCTACAAGCTCAGCCACTGGCTCCGCTCAGAGCAGTCCGTTCCCGTTCCCCCGGCGGTACCCTGGCTCTGCTCCGCGCCCCCCCCCCCCCCGCCTTGTGTCTCGCTGCGAGGAAGGGACCTTGCGATCATCCTTCCATTTGCCGAGAAACGCTCCATCTACCCTTAATTCTCACCCTAGTCCTTCCTCCTTCAGAGAACACCTGACACCGCTGCACTCGACAGATCCCCACCATGGCTCTGTCTCAAGACCCATTATCTTCCCTCAGGAGACCTCCCCTTCGCATCGCCTTCACCTCCAGGGAGCCCTCTTTCGCACACCCCATTCTTCCTCAAACTCTCACGCCATTTCCACCCGCCAGCCTTTTGCCGAGCTCTAAAGGACCCTCAGCTCTAGTGGGGGAAAAAGCCTCCCCCACCTCCGCCATCGGGATCTGGGGACCCCTCTCACCTCCGCGGTGGGAGATGTGTTTACTGAGGAATCGCTGCTTCTTTCTCGGGTGCAGCAAGGTCGGGTATTTGAGCAACAAGAATGAGGTCACCAAGTACCCTCCCAGGGTGGAGAGAAGGTAAAAAGCCGCGGTGGACGACATCTCAGCCACCGTATGGGAAGTCTCCCACCTCCGGGCCCTGTGAACTCCGCTGCTGCGGTCGCAACGGCTGCGGCGGCTGCGGCAGCTGCTCGAGGTCTGCTCGCCCCCAGCCGGTGCCAGCGGTGCAGCGCACTTGTCGGCGCCAGCCCTCCACGCAGGCGCAGCCAGATCCCACGCGTCTGAGCAACAAAGGGGCTGCGGTACGCAGGCGCGCTCTGGCTGCTGGGTAGGAGCCTGCAGAGGTCCGGTAGTGAGCATTTGTCACCTAGCTTTGTGGTAGAACCCGCTGCGCTGCAGGAAAGCTCCACACTGAGGCGAGAGCTTGGAAACCTGCCAGTGCCTTCTCCATCACTCAGGCAGAAAAGGCTATTCAAAGATAGCCTGAATTCAGGAAGACCTGACATAATTAGAAAATCCGCATCAAGAAAGGAGAGATTCCAGGGCACATCTTAGCTGGTGCTCTAGGAAGTGCAAAGAACTGTTAGCAATGGAGGAGTTAAAGCTTGCTAAAACAAATTATAAACCCATCCATTTGTCTAGCCAAGATACAGTCTTCCCTATTGTTACACATAACCATAAGAGGTACTAGTTTATCAGTCGAATATTTGAGGGGCAGACTCCTTTCTCATTTCACTGAGAAATGAGATCCCACGCCTTGTACAGGAAAGGCAGGCAAGAAATATTTGTTGACTTGCAAGTCTACTTACAATAAGAAAACGTTGACAAGGTTATAGGTTATTACTTAAAAGTCTTAGATAGGAAACTCAATCCCAGAAGGCCCAACTAGTTTTCCTTTCATCCATACTTCCAGGTTTACATAAGGAAAATGTGGGACAAAGGTGGGTGGCTACATGCAGGAGGAGGGCAGTGAAGGTCAAGTTGATCACTGTCTTAAAGTCAATCATGGGTGGGGTCTTGCAGGTTCAGGGCAGGCTCTATTGCTTAAGTGGGTAGTTTCATTCCCATCAGGTTATGCTTTGCCTGCCGGATCTTTTGCCTGAGTTAAGAGATAAGCTGGAAAGAAGAACTTAATCAAGTAGAAAGTCTGAGGTCAAAATAGATAGTTGAAGTCCTCTTTCCAATGAAGATTCTAGAAAACGGTGGCCTACATTAAATTAAAAAAAAAAAGTAGCTGAAAAGGGGGCTCCTGGGTAGCTCAGTGGGTTGAGCGTTGGCACTGTTGGTTTCAGCTCAGGTTGTGATCTCAGGGTTGTGGGCTAGAGGCCTGAATTGGGTTAGGAGCTCAGCACAAGTTGGCTTGGGATTCTTCCCCCCTCCCTCTCTCCCCACCTCTGCTCCTTCCCCTGCTTGTGTGCTCTCTAAAATAAAAATTAATAAAAAAAATTTTTTTTTAAAAGTAGCTGAAAAAG
The DNA here is from genome assembly GCF_964656455.1 of Halichoerus grypus. Classification (NCBI taxonomy): domain Eukaryota; kingdom Metazoa; phylum Chordata; class Mammalia; order Carnivora; family Phocidae; genus Halichoerus; species Halichoerus grypus. The sequence goes on from NC_135713.1 coordinate 176,420,258, forward strand.
ACTTTTGCATCAGTTTACCACTACAGTAAGTCTATTTCTTGATCTAATATCAAAATATCCAGAGAAATGTTAAAGCCTTTATGGAAGAAAAAGAACTAAGTATAAAAATTCCCAAATATAACCACACTTTTTAAATTAAAACATTTTAAGGAAACTCATGAGTTGAAAAATATTGCCTTGTTAGGAATTAAGGAAAGTATCTGGTTAGGGCTGTCAAATTATATACTATAGATCAGCTGATGGCATGGTTCTGCTTCCCTTTACCAAAATCTCACCTGATAGCAACTTTTATCTAAATTCAGTGACTACTATTTATGATGGGAATAAACACATGTATATGATAAATATTACCTGGAAAAAAATCTATGTAACTAAGAATATTTAACCTTCAAATATAGAGGTAACTGTGGCTTAGTAGATAGAGCTCTGAACTTAGAACCCATAGATACAGCTATACGATTTACAAGCTGAGTGACTTTGAGCATATTACTTATTTTAAGCCTCTGTTTCTACATCTGTAAAATGAGGATAATAGTATCTAACCTCACAGGGGCATTCTGAGGATCTAATGAAGTAAAATGAAAGCATTAAAAGTATCCTATATAAGTAAAGCATTGTCAAAAGTTAAAATAGGGGTGCCTGGGTGGCTCAGTTGGTTAAGCAACTGCCTTCGGCTCAGGTCATGATTCTGGAGTCCCGGGATCGAGTCCCACATCGGGCTCCCTGCTCAGCGGGGGGTCTGCTTCTCCCTCTGACCCTCCCCCTCTCATGCTCTCTGTCTCCCATTCTCTCTCTCAGATAAATAAATAAAATCTTTAAAAAAAAAAAAAAAAGTTAAAATATTTTTCTCTAAAATATCACCAACAAATTTGAGAAAAGTATACATAATTGTCAAAATAAGTAACCAAGCAGGTTATTGGAGGCCCAAGAAAATTAAAACTAATGCAAGAACAGGCAAGCAATGATAATATAATAACTTTTTTTTTTTTTAATTACACCAATATGACCAGAGAAGTCGTCCAGGATGAAGGAGTCAAATTTTCAAGAGCCACCAAAGTTAATAAGGTATTATTTAAACCAAGAATGGAATTTAGTACAGTCAATTATCATAGGGAGGAAAATGTTAAAAAAGAAAGTGTATCAGAAATCACTGGCCTGTTTATTTATTTATTTTTAAGATATTATTTATTTATTTGACACAGAGAGAGACAGTGAGAGCAGGAACACAAGCACCGGGAGTGGGAGAGAGAGAAGCAGGCTTCCCGCCTGAGCAGGGAGCCCAATGTGGGGCTTGATCCCAGGACCCCGGGATCATGACCTGAGCTGAAGGCAAATGCCCAATGACTGAGCCACCCAGACTTTTTTTTTTTTTTTTAAGATTTTATTTATTTAACATAGAGCAAGCACAAGAAGGGGGAGCGGCAGAGGGAGAAGCAGGCTCCCTGCTGAGCAGAGAGCCTGACCTGGGGCTCCATCCCAGGATCCTGAGATCATGACCTGAGCTGAAGACAGACGCTTAACTGACTGAGTCACCCAGGTGCCTGGCCTGTTTCCCTGTAAAGAAAAAACTGATGTCTGCAGAGGTTAAGTACTTTGCCCAAGATGCAGAGGTTAAGTACTTTGCCCAAGACTACATAGCTAGTAGCTGATGTTATAAAAAGGTCACCAATCTCAATTCAGTTCAAGGGGTTGGTTGGAGAAGATAGTATTGATCTTCTGAAAAATAAAAGGTTAATTAATGATTCCTTAGGTTGGGGCGCCTGGGTGGCTCAGTCGGTTAAGTGTCTGCGATTGGCTCATGTCATGATCCCAGGGTCCTGGGATCGAGTCCCACATCAGGCTCCCTGCTCAGTGGGGAGCCTACTTCTCCCTCTCCCTCTGCCCCTACCCCTGCTCCTGCTTTCTCTCTCAAATAAATAAATAAAATCTTTAAAAAACAAACAAACAAAACAAAATTATTCCTGAGGTTGTCATTTAAATCCCATCTACAATTGCATTGCCCAAATCATCAGTGCTCTAGATAGCAGATGCAATTGCCTAGGAATATACATCATTGGGATCAGAGATATTTACCCAAGAGTTCTGAAGAAATTCATAAATTTTTTTTTTTTTTTAAAGATTTTATTTATTTATTTGACAGAGAGAGACACAGCGAGAGAGGGAATACAAGCAGGGGGAGTGGAAGAGGGAGAAGCAGGCCTCCCGCCGAGCAGGGAGCCCGATGCGGGGCTCGATCCCAGGACCCTGGGATCATGACCTGAGCCGAAGGCAGACGCTTAACGACTGAGCCACCCAGGCGCCCCTGAAGAAATTCATAAATTAAACTGAGATATTTTTCAGAGTAAGAAAATTTGTGCTGATTGGATTGATGGACTGCCATCAGGATTCCTAACTATGACATTGGGAATCTGAAACTAGGCTAGAGCATGGTTCAACTTTCAGTAGGGCAATTTAGCAATATGTGTCAAAATGCAAAATGTATATATCCCTTGCCCCATAAATCCAAAGTCTTAACAGTTTATTCTGCAAAGAAAAGTTCACAAGTATTAATAAAAGACATATGCATGTGGGGCGCCTGGGTGATGGGATCAAGCCCCATGTCAGGCTTTGTGCTCAGCGGAGAGTCTGCCAGTCCCTCTCCCTTGGCTCCTCCCCCCACTCATGCTCTTTCTCCCAAATAAATAAAATCTTTTAAAAAATCTAAAAAAAAAAAAAAAAAAAGACATATGTATGCATCATCATGTTCCATCATTGTTTGTAGGAGCCCTAAATTGGAAAGAACCCAAATACCAAATAATAAAAAACAGACTGTGTAAATCATATGGGAAAATGATATAGCCATTAATAAGACTTCTATTTATTGACAGGAAACATGTCTACCACATGTTGTCGAGTGAAAAAAAGTACATTACAAAACAACTGTATTCTTGTATTCTATGATTGCAATTATGTAAGATTGAATACATATCTTCATGTACATATATGCATAGAGATGCCTAGAAGGATATTCACTAAAATGTTGAAAGTGTTGGCAAAATACTGGCAAAGCAGTGGAATCTCAGGTAACTTACTCTTATCTTTAAAAAAAATTTTTTTTCTTAAGGTTTATTTATTTGAGAGAGAGTGCACGCGAATGAGGTGGAGGGAAGGGCAGAGGGAGAGGCAGAAAGTGAATCCCAAGCAGACTCCACACTGAGTGCAGAGCCCAACTTGGGGCTTGATCGCAGGACCCTGAAATCATGACCTAAGCTGAAACCAAGAGCTGCTTGACAAACTGTACCACTCAGGTGCCTCCCCCCCAAATTCTTAATAACAGATATAGTGACTACATATTAGTTTTACAAAAACAACAAAGGTATGTTCAAAAACGAAAACGTTTTAAATGGGATTATAAGCTAGGTACTCTTGCATTTATATTGAGAAAACAGCTAGTATAAAATCAAAGATAAAAATTACTGGAAATTCAAGTACATATAACTTAGTAGGAGAAAGGAAGTAATAATCAACTGTTGTAAGACAGTCCTCTAAGAGTGGAATAAAAGGGAACCATAGTATATAATTTACTCTTTAGAAATTTGTTTTATATCTATTCAAACAGAAAATTATTTTTAGGGGCGCTTGGGTGGCTCAGTCAGTTAAGCATCATCTTTGGCTCAGGTCATGATCTCAGGGTCCTGGGATGGAGCCCCACATTGGGCTCCCTGCTCAGTGGGGAGTCTGCTTCTCCCTCTCTCTCTGCCTCTCCCCCCTACTCATGCTCTCTCTCAAATAAATAAATAAATACTTGAAAAAAAGAAAGGAAGAAAGAAAAGAAAATGATTTTTAGGGGCACCTGGGTGGCTCAGTTAGTTGAGCTTCCAAGTCTTGGTTGTGGGATCAAGCTCTACATGGATCCCCAAAACGGGCTCCGCACTCAGTGGGGAATCTGCTTGAAGATTCTTTCCCTCTGCCCCTCCCGCCACGTATGCACTCTCTCTCAAATAAATAAATAAATCTTAAAAAAAAAAAAAAGACAAAAGAAAATGATTTTTTTGCTATACTTATGGGCAGGATTATTTTTAGCACGGAAAGATTTGGGAAAAATAGTTATGTTGTATTTATAATCTGATAGGATCTGAGCTCAGTTACAAAGAATAATAACTATCCTTTCTATTTATAACAGTTTGTAAAGGACTTCAATTAACACAACTTTAAGAGTTTGAACCAAGGTTATCTTTTGAGGTAGGTAAGGGAGTTATTATCCTCATTTTACAAGACCAACAAACTAAAGCTTTAGATGGTATCCAGTGTTTGGAGATGCAGTAAACTACTTCCTTAAAACACCAACCCAGTGAGCTGCTGTGCCAATTTAGGCCAATAAACATAATTCAGAATATTGAAAATTAAACATAAACTAGTAGCTGGCCTTTGTTCACAATTGTGCAGCATTCCAAAAACTGAGTGCAGTTCTATTTGCCACATCTTAGGAAAGGCACAAAATTGTAGGAGACAGAAAGGAGTGAGAAATGGCCAAAGGATTTGAGAGGTGTCATATCTGAAGCATAAACAAACAAAAATTAGATCAGGGTTAAAAGACCACAGAAAGATACAAGAGGAAAGGTACAAATCAAGTCTACAAAACTGCTACACGTCATGGTGCTTACATAGGGTTTTGCATGTACTAGACACTGTTTACCTGATTATGAAAGGTAGGACTAGAACTAACCAAAATGTATTCACCATCTCCAAAACTTGGAATTATGGGATACCTTTAAAAAGTGAATTCAAGATAAAATATCATTATCAAGAATTTATTTATATGCCCCTCTGTTAGGAGCTTTATATATACTCCTTTACTCCTCACAGACACCCTTTGTGATAAATAGTAATTATCATTACCATTTTATTATTTATTATTTAATCATTACCATTTTAGAGAAAATAATACTCAAGAATTGAGTAAATTGTTTAGGTTTCTTTTTCTTTTCTTTTTTTTAAGATTTATTTATTTATTTGAGAGAGAGGGGTGGGTGGGTGAGGGCAGTGGGAGAGAATCCTTAAGCAGACTCCCTGACTAGTGCAGAGCCCGACATGGGGCTCAATCCATCTGACCCATGAGATCATGACCTGAACTGAAACCAAGAGTCAGTTGGTTGCTCACCTGACTGAGCCATCCAGGTACTCTTGTCCAGGTTTCTTAAGCAGTAGAATCTTTTTTTTTTGGCTCCAATCTACTTTAGTACTACTTCATACAGGAGAAAATCTGGAATGAGAGATGGTTTAATATAAAGATTCAATACAGTTTAGAGAGAATCAAGATTCATAGTCTTAAAAGAAACTAAGATATTTTGGGGGTATCATGCCCAATTTTTCTTTTTTTTTAAATATTTTATTTATTTGTCAGAGAGAGAGAGAGCACACAAGCTGGGGGAGTGGCAGGCAGAGGGAGAAGCAGGCTTCCTGCTCGATCCCAGGACCCCAAGATCTTGACCTGAGCTGAAGGCAGACGCTTACCGACTGAGCCACCTAGGCACCCCAAAAACTCACCCATTCACAAGTCTTAAGACCATAGTCAAATATTCAGTTGGAGGAAATGACATGCAGTTTTCAATCTTATTTTTAAGAAAGCAGGACACAGGAAGAGTACAGCTTTGAAATCAGAGTCCTTGATTTAAATTCTGACTTTGCTACTCCCTACTATGTGACCCTGGACAAATTATTTAACCACTTCAAACTTTAATTTCTTGATCTGTAAAATACATTTATCTTGCAATGTTTTGAGGATTAGAGGCAATGTATGCAAATGCTTAGTAAAGTACCTAACAAGTGGACATTCATGAAATAGCTATTATTATTCTGTGGCATTCAGTAAAGAGTAGCTATTGTTATTTTTGTGAATCAGGCTTTCCTAGTCCCATTTTTCTAATTTTCTTTGCTTTACTGTTCCTTGGAAGTTTTTTGTTTTTCAACTAAAATACAGATTCCCTGTTTAAGTACTACAGGGAACCTAACTTTATTTATTTTTTAAAGATTTTATTTATTTGACAGAGTGAGAGAAAGTGAGAGCAGGAACACAAGTAGGGGGAGTGGGAGAGGGAGAAGCAGGCTTCCCACCGAGCAGGGAGCCCAATGCGGGACTCGATCCCAGGACCCTGGGATGACGACCCGAGCCGAAGGCAGATGCTTAACGACTGAGCCACCCAGGCACCCGGGGAACCTAACTTTAAACCAACATGTGAAGCCATTTTAAAAAATCAAAATAACATAATTTACATGAAAGAAAGATTTATCATATTAGTCCTTTAAATAATGCACTCCTTGAATAAGATATAATTTACTTCTTAAAATTCCATACAACTTTTCATAGACACAACGGACTTACCAATAGGCCAAAGGATATCCTGTGAAGTCCCTTCTGACCTAGTGATTCTTTAAAAAAAATCATTTTGATGCAAATTCCTTATCATATTCCAGGCCTCCTGAATTGGCACCTGCTCTTATGGGGCCCAGGTGTCTAGATTTTTAAAAAGTTTCCTGGGGGGTTCTTATCTATTTAATATAAATGAACTTAACAGTTCTTCAGGGGAAATAAAGAAGCAGTAGTACATTAAAAAGTTACATTGAGGGCGCCTGGGTGGCTCAGTTGGTTAAGCGACTGCCTTTGGCTCAGGACATGATCCTGGAGTCCCTGGATCGAGTCCCGCATCAGGCTCCCTGCTCAGCAGGGAGTCTGCTTCTCCCTCTGACCCTCCCCCCTCTCATGTACTCGCTCTCTCTCATTCTCTCTCTCTCAAATAAATAAAATCTTAAAAAAAAAAAAAAGTTACATTGATTGTAAAAATGCATCCTGATTCAGAAATATTAAAATATTGGTAAAATGTGCATCTTAAAAAAATCATTTTGATTCATCTGCTTATATCTCAATAAAAAAAGTAACATCTGCTAAGCAAAGGACAATTCAAATGCTGCTACAGAAGAAATATAATTTTTTTTTTTAAGATTTTATTTATTTATTTGACAGAGAGACACAGCGAGAGAGGGAACACAAGCAAGGGGAGAGGGAGAAGCAGGCTCCCTGCTGAGCAGGGAGCCCGATGTGGGGCTTGATCCCAGGACCCCGGGATCATGACCTGAGCCGAAGGCAGACGCTTAACGACTGAGGCACCCAGGCACCCCGAGATATAATTTCTTTAATAAAATCATCACTTTGGAAATTTGCTGAATAAGGTTTATATCACTAATGTGAAAGGCAGTAAGCAATACAAATTGTATAGTCCACATTTCTCTAATGCAACATTCTCTAAACCAATTTATGGATAAAAACATGAAGAAGTTCTGCAATTGTCTTTTAAGCAGGCTGTAAATACAAATAGCATAAAAATTTTGTATTTAAAAACTACAGAAATTCAAATTAGGGTGGCTTCTGTAATCAAAAATAATTAAGGAGGGGCGCCTGGGTGGCTCAGTTGTTGGGCGTCTGCCTTCAGCTCAGGTCATGATCCCAGGGTCCTGGGATCGAGCCCCGCATCGGTCTCCCTGCTCTTTGGGAAGCCTGCCTCTCCCTCTCCCGCTCCCCCTGCTTGTGTTCCCTCTCTCGCTATGTCTCTCTCTGTCAAATAAATAAATAAAATCTTAAAAAAAAAATAAGGAAAATCACTCACTAATTTAAGCAGGAATGTAAAATTTTTTCACATAAGAATGACATCAAAAAAGAAACAAAAAAAAGACACAAGTTTGCTCTTTTGATACCTTATTTGTTCTTACAAACTACTTTGTTACAGTTCCTTTAACCTACAAGTTTACACACCCTGTTATTCAAGGCTATTAAAAAACAAAACAAGGGTGCCTGGGTGGCTCAGTCGATTAAGCATCTGACTCTTGGTTTCAGCTCAGGTCAGGATCTCAGGGTCATGAGATCAAGCCCCATGTCTGGTGTCATTCTCAGTGGGGAGTCTGCTTCTCTCCCTCTCTGGCTCCCTCTGCCCCTCCTCCTACTCTCTTGCTGCCTAAAATAAATAAATCTTTAAAAAAAAACAACTAGTAGTACATGTCCTACAGAGCAATCTAGCTGTATTTTCCAAATGCCGTGCACTACTTAATAAAACCAGCCAATGGGGAGTGGGCCTACTCCTCGCCTTTAAATAAAGACCAAGAATTATTCACTCTCAAAAAAAAAAATAAATAAAAAAAAATAAAAAAATAAAAAAAAAATAAATAAAACCAGCCAAAAACCATGCTTAGTATAAAAGCAATTGTGATTGTTAAAACTGATATACAAGGAATGAAAAATTAATAGGATTAAAAATAAGGATGAGATGCAAGAAGAATGTAAGTTAATTTCCAGAGTTGGAGTCCCATGTTGGGTGTAGAGATTACTTAAGAAAAAGGGTAAAAAAAAGTTTTAGTTCAGATAGCATTCATGTAAAAAATGAAATAAAATAAAAATAAAAAAATAAAAAATAAAATATGACATCTCATCAGTTCAGGACTAAAATAGTAAGAACAAAACAGCCTAACTCAGGTACCAGAATTGTGAGCCAAACAATAGGGCTTTTTTTGCAATTAAGTCCTCATACCATTACCTACTGGATCATCTTATTTTGAAGATAATTTCAGAAGTGGCATCCTAAGGAAAATCCCAGCTAAAACATCGTTTGAACCAAAACAAAGTTTTGGCTCAACATGATTATGTAACATTCAGTTATGATAGAAACATATTTTATTATGGACAGTGAAACAGGAACAAAAGAAAATAGAGGTATCAACCAGGTATTTGATGTCCTTTTCTAGAAGAACCAATGTTTATTAGCAAGCTGTAGGCCCATTTACAATAAATATCAATAGTATCATGAAATAGTGGAACAGTTACTGTCCCAATACTGAACTCCTGTAACCAAAGCACATTTTGAATTCAAGAAAACACAGCATACATGTACCAACACCAAAACCAAAACCACCCCCCTTCCCAAACACACCAAAACCAAACACCAGCTTTAAGATCGAATTGGTTGTAAAACACTTATTGTGTTACTGCTTTCAGAACTCCACGGAGCACCTTGTAACTCATTAACTGCACGTTTTCCTTAGGAGGGAAACAAGGTCCTCTCTCAGTCACATATGCATAAGGAAATCTCAAAACCCAGAGGCCATCTGGTGGGAGAGTGATTTCTTGTTTTTCTGGGTAGAATACTGGACACGGTGGTGGGCCTGGTTGAACCTAAAAAATAAAGGTAATGTACTTAATGTACTTATTTTTACATTTTTCAATGAGATAAATGCCTAAACAAATAATAGGTTCAAAGACCATATAAGATTAAGGAGGTAATGGGTACACTCGTAACTCTAATCATATTCAATATTATATTACTTAGTCTCAAATATTATCCTACTTTTCTACAGATTTTTAACTTCAAGTTCTGCCTTTGAACTATACAATGTGAATTGATAGTGTGAACTGATTAACACGCTCATGATTTATTTTTCAAGAACTAGAATATTAGGTAAAAAAGGTATTTAAAATCTAGAACTGTTTAATGAAATAATTAATATTATCCCGTACTTTAAAAAAAATCAAAACAAACATCAGCATTTTTTGTTTGAAGATGGAAAAGGTCTTATTTCTTACCTGGGGCATTAGTATTATCTGCAAAGGAGCATCAGGAACTACAACAAAAAGCCTCATAAGTTGAGCATAATGTGGTTTTAGCCCTCTACCCTGAGATGATGACAGAATATATAATGGCATATCACTATTCAAGGCTTTTAAAGCAGACTCCTTTGGCCCACTTCCCATTACTTTCATTACTTTGTCAGGTCCTGAGCACATAAACCTCCGACCTCTAGAGTCTTCATATTCAAACCCCACAAATGCTCGAGCTATGTCATCTCTCCGTCTTCCTCTTCCCATTACAACTGCACTTCTCTTTCCAGGAATAGCTTTATTTGGAGCAGGCCAAGAATTTGTGTCTAAGTCTCCTTCATCTTCGGCTCTAGTCCTGATGACAATGTCCCAAGGCATAAGATAGTTTGTTCCTGGAATGAAGCCCTGTTGGTCTAAACCTGTATGAAAATTATAAGACTTAGCAGGGCCTAGTTTAACTAATGACCAGCTGGAGAATTTGGGTAGGAGACCTTTAGGGCAATTTGAATGTAGCATGCCTGGGAGATACTCAACTGTAGATGCCTGTCTATCAACCAAGTTTGGTCTCTTCTCAGTTTTTACTTCTCCTTGACCATGAACTTCTGGATTATCTCCTCCTGCTTGTGGATCAGCTGGATAGGTACCTAAACTATCTGTGGATTGGCCTAAACTCAAAGCTAAACTCAGGCTTGTGCTCTCTCCTTGAGTCTGAGGTTCTTTTTCTTTAAGTTTATCAGCATCTGCATCTGGAGGGGCAGGAGAAGATTCATTTTTGGCAGGAGCAGGATCTGGAGTACTTGGTTCAAATACTGGGAAATTGATATGATCCAGTTTTCCACAACATTTTTCTTCCAGAAGCTATAGAGGAAGAAACAAAATAAAATTAACAACCTTGTTAACTTTTCATTTAAAATAACACACTCTGGGCGCCTGGATGGCTCAGTTAGTTAAGCAGCTGCCTTCGGCTCAGGTCATGATCCTGGGGTCCTGAGATTGAGCCCCACTTCAGGCTCCCTGATCAGTGGGGAGCCTACTTCTCCCTCTCCCTGCCCCTCACTCGTGCTCTCTTGCTATCTCTCTCTCTCAAATAAAATCTTTTAAAAAAAATAAAATAAAATAAAAATAAAATAAAATAACACACTCTTCATTCTAAAAAACAAGATAAACAATTAATGAGTAAGCAAATAAATACATATAAAAAACTTTCCCTTGTCTCTAGATCACACTCCAGTCACATTTACTTTTCTATGTACTTTGCTTCTGAAAATATGTATTTTTACTTAAATGACAATTAACAAAAAAAAGAGGGGGGAGGAAAAAGAGGAAGAAAAAACTTAGAGTCTACCTGATAAAAGTCATAGTTAGCTGCCTTGATGTCAAAGGGATCATCTCGAGGTGCTTGTTTCCTTCCACAGTTACAGGCACCAGTAGATCGAGCTCGGCTATTGTGATACAGCACAGGAGGATTTCTATCGGCCTCTGGTTTTTCTCCTGGAAAATATAACACTCACTATTAATTTCATACACACAATGCAGAATCAAATTTATTTTACATTCTATAGCATCTAACCCCCAAATTTCTCCAAACAGTACTTTGGAAATGAGAAGGAAGAAAAAGAAAAAAAAAACACCTAGCAAAAACACAAAACCTTGACTAAATGCACACAGCAGGAAAAGCAACTGAAAATACATAAAATGACATATATCTTCAATCTAAAGTCTTAGGTTTTCTAAGACAATTTTATCATCATCATGGTGACCTTATATTTCATTGTATTCTTTTTAGTTCAACAAAAACTCCAAGATAAAAATGTTAATATGAAATTTTTGAAAATTTATATTAACAGTTCTCATTTACTAATTCCCTACGGCTCATCCTTTAAATACAAGAAAATAATTAGTAGTCATAGCTGTTATTTTCTTTTTACAGCAGAAGAGAAAACTTAAATTTGATGCAACTAAATTTCTGTAGGGCTCTTTTTAAAGTATCAATACATAATGAAAGCCTTTCTTAAAACAAGAATAAAAGGGTGACTCGCTGGTTCAGTAAAGTATGTAACTCTTGATCTCAGGGTCGTGAGTTTGAGCCCCATATTGGGCAAAGAGATTACTTAAAAAAAAAAACAAAACACACAGCTCAGTTCTGATTTCAAAATGCTGAGAGAATTTTAGCTACCTGATTTAGGTAATGAGTGAAATTTATGTACACAGTGTTGATCAGTTAAACTCCTCTCCTCACAGAGCTGATGGCCATTGCTCCAAAACTTGTAGCAGTCCTCGTGTAACTGCATGGCATATTTGTGAAAGGCTGGACCCCTAGCATGTTGACTGTACACTCGAAGAGCCTGAGCAAGCTGATTCTTATGGACAGTCATTGTGTAATTATGAGGCAAATTTGACTGATAGGCACTATGGGCCATGGGCAAAGCTTTTTGGCACCGGTTTTCTGAGAATTTGGTGTCAATATCCAAAAACCCTTCCAAGACTTTAATACTGCTTAAAATCTTAGATGTTAGCTCCCCAGTGGGAGACCCCAGGTCCTCCTCTTTCCCATCAATAGCTACTTCATACAGTTTTGAAGCTGCTGAGATCCACTTCTGGTAAGTGGGAAGTTCAAAATGGGAAGGCTGTGGGTTCCTGCCCACACTGTCATCAAAACCTTTCTTGCTGAGGACTAGCTCCACATGCTGCCACAGAAATTCCCGAAGAGTGAAATCCACTAGCTGCCCTGAAGAACTGGAACTGCTGCTGTCAATGTGGAAAGAAAGCTGCTGCCGGCTATGTTGCCTCATCACCTGGTATCGCCTGGGCCCAGAAAGGGGTGCAGGCACCAGCAAAGATTCTGGGTCCTTCACAGTACAATGACTCCTAAGTTGGTCCAGCAACATGCCTACTGGGTCCTCCTCTTGGCTTCCTGGAACTATGTACACAAAAGCTTGGTTGGCAGGCACAGTAAAGAGGCAATTGATACTCTGATTAGTCAAGACACGACTCTTCCTAAAGATTCTATAGATCTGGTCCTCCAGGGCATGTTGCAGTCTCCTTTTGGGAGAATGCTTCTTGGGCTTGTCTGGATGAGCTGGGTCTTGGCTCCGAGGGGGTTCCACCTTGAGGGCTCCATTGAGTTGAAAGAGGAAAAGGAGTCTGGGTGGGCAAGGTCGGCAGTTTAGCTTCCAGTCTTTGCCAACTGGACAATCCTTAATGGCTGTTTTGAGGAGGGGCAGTACTTTCTGTCTGAGTCCATCCAGGGCTCTGAATACTCGATCATAAGTGATGTCAAAGGAACAAGTGGGATGGACCAGAAGCAGGATGTGACAGACGGAGAAAAGGTAAAGGAGACTGAGACACTGCAGCTTCTCTTGATGCTTCCAGAACTCGTGAGCTTCAGCATGAGGTAAAGAGAGGCCACCTCCAGCTTCCCCGCTCTGAAGGGCATGACAAGCCCGCAGAAGCTGCGAATTGTCACAGATGGAAGTGAGAAGAAGATAAAGAACTTTGCTCTCCTGATTGTAATAGGCCTGCAGAAGGCTGTAGTCCTGGGAGCCCGGCTCAGGTCGGTTACCGTCAGCGGCAGCTACACCTCCCCGAACCGAATCCCCCGTCCCAGCCCCAGCGTCTCCGGCTCCACCAGCCTCCCCGACGGCTCCAGCCTCGGTCCTGATTCCAGGCCCTGTATCCCCAGGATCTTGGTGGCGAAAGAGGGGAAAGACCTGTCGGTCGCAAACCGTGTTCACAAGTGAGAACTTCTCGGAATTCAGTCGCAGAGCCGTCTTGCCGAAGATTCCCACCACGCAGATCTCATCCTCTCGCCAAGGAGGCTCCGGTCCACCAGCCACGCTCCCTCCGCCCTCTGTAGGGGATCCCTCCGGACTTTCAGAGCCGGTCCAGGATGAAGCTCCCATTAGAAGCTCTCGCAAGCTGACAGGACCCGCCATGGTGCTGAGACTTCTCTAGATTCTTTCCGGTCCGCGCTGAAAACCCAACCGGCGTTCGTCCACTAGCGAAATCCCTCCTCCGCTTCTTCAGTCCCTGCTTTCCTCTCACTTTAGGTTCCGCCTCCCGCTCCTCCTAGTTTTTCGCGGTTTCCCTATTGCTACACCACAGCTTGTTTAAGGTTTGCCTTAACCGGGGACTGTAGGAATTGAGAGATCAAAAAGACAGTTGGAAACAGGTAGTTTGCAGTTCGGGGAATACAAAAACACTGCAAAAGAAGCTGGTCAAGTGACTCTTGCAAAAATAGAAAAGTGATTCAGTTTAAACTCTAGAACCTTGTTACAGAAGGCGTAGTCTGCAGGTCCAAGTGGGAGCTGGTTAGAAATGCAGAATCTCAGTCCCTAACCCAGACCCCACTGAATCAGTACATGCATTTCAACTAAATCCTAATGATTTGTACACACTTTACAGTTTGAGAACCACAGCTCTAGACATACCTGGCAAGGCAAGGTAGGTGAATGGATTTCCTTTCTTCTGTCCTATTCCTAAAGAAATTTAATTCACTCACATCCCCGGAAAAGAAAGCCAGTGGCTTTGAAAGGTTTATGGAATACAAGCTTTAAAAAATATTTTCTCATTCTCGGAAGACTATATACCAAAATGTTAAAATGTATATTGAAATGTTTAAAACGTATTAGAATTTGTTCACTTTTATTTCTTTACTCCCCCCCCCCCCCCCGCCTTTTAAAAAAGATTTTATTTATTTGACAGAGAGAGACACAGCGAGAGAGGAAACACAGCAGGGGGAGTGGGAGAGGGAGAAGCAGGCTTCCCGCAGAGCAGGGAGCCCGATGCGGGCTCGATCCCGGGGCTCCAAGATCATCACGCAAGCCGAAGGCAGATGCTTAAGGACTGAGCCACCCAGGTGCCCTCCTTTTTCTTTTTTAATAGACTTTTATTTTAAAACAGTTTTAGGTTCATAGCAAAATGGAGCAGAAAGTTCCACTGTAACCTCTGGCCACCCCCCCCCCATCCTCCCTCCACCCTCTGGCTCCAGAATGGTACATTTGTTACAATCTATGAACCTACATTGGTTGACACATCATTATTATCCCCAAATTGATAGTTAACATTAAGGTCTATTCTTGGTGTTGTACATTCTATGGGCTTGGACAAATGTATAATGACATGTATCCGCCATTACTGTGTTGTATATAATAGTTTCACTGCCCCAAAAATCCTGTGCGCCACCTATTCATTCTTCCTTTCTCCAACCCCTAGCAACCACTGATCTTTTTACCATCTCCATAGTTTTGCCTTTTCCACAGTGTCATGTAGTTGTACTCATACAGTACATAGCCTTTTCAGGTTGGCTTCTTCACTTAGTAATATGCATTTAAGTTTCCTCTATGTCTTTTCATGCTTTGATAGCTCATTTCTTTTTAGTGTTGAATAATATTCCATTATCTAGATGTACCATTGTTTATTTATCCTTTTGCCTACTTAGTTGCTTCCAAGTTTTGGAAATTATTAATAAAGCTGCTACAAACATCTGTGTACAGGTTTTTGAGTAGACATCCTCTTTATTGTTTTTAAAAATGTATTTATTTTTATTGAAGTAGAGTTGACATAAAATATTACATTAGTTTCAGGTGTACACCATAGTGATTCAAAAATTATATATTATGAAATGCTCACCATGATAACTGTAGTTACCATCTGT
Organism: Halichoerus grypus; assembly: GCF_964656455.1. Lineage (NCBI taxonomy): Eukaryota > Metazoa > Chordata > Mammalia > Carnivora > Phocidae > Halichoerus > Halichoerus grypus. Next base: position 176,435,533 of record NC_135713.1, read on the forward strand.
CACCGTAGTTATTATAACATTATTGACTATATTTCCTATGCTGTACTTTTCATCCTTTTATTTTTATCTATTTACTGTGGAAATAATTTTGCAGTATATACATATATCAAGTCATTATGTTGTATGCCTTAAACTAATACAATGTTATATGTCAGTTATATCTCAATAAAACTGTGGTGAGGGAAAGAATTATTTAATTCTCAAAGGAAGGATGGAGCCCTAAGTCCATAGTGGTGGTGTTTTTAATAAATTAAGCTATACTTGGCTTCTCAACCAATTCTTATTTACTAATAAGAATTCAGAAAGGAGTAGGAGTGGTTTTTTTTAACATATTTTAAAAAAAAATTGTTTGTCGGGGTGCCTGGGTGGCTCAGTCGGTTAAACATCTGCGTTCAGCTCAGGTCATGATCCCAGGGTCCTGGGATTGAGTCCTGCATCAGCTCCCTGCTCAGCAGGGAGTCTGCTTCTCCCTCTCCCTCTGCTGCTCCCCCTGCTTGTGCCCTCTCTCTGTCTAATAAATAAAATCTTAAAAAAAAATTGCTCTCATATACATATTTAAAAAACCTGTCTATTTGCTTTTTACTTGTTCCCTTCTCTACTTCTGTATGTTCAGATCCTAGCTCTCTTTTTAAAGTTTTATCGACTTATTTGAGAGAAAGACAGCATGGGGGGCAGGGGTAGAGCGAGAGGGAGAAGCAGGCTCCCCACTGAGCAGGAAGCCCGACGAAGGCCTTGATCCCAGGACCCTGGGACCGTGACCTGAGCCAAATGCAGAAGTTTAACCGATTGAGCCACCCAGGTGCCCCCAGATCCTATCTCTTTTTGAAAATCCAACTAAAGGGGCGCCTGGGTGGCTCAGTCGTTAAGCGTCTGCCTTCAGCTCAGGTCATGGTCCTAGGGTCCTGGGATAGAGCCCCACATCGGGCTCCCTGCTCGGCGGGAGGCCTGCTTCTCCCTCTCCCACTCCCCCTGCCTGTGTTCCTTCTCTCGCTGTGTCTCTCTCTGTCAAATAAATAAAATCTTTAAAAAAAAAAAGAAAAAAGAAAATCCAACTAAAATGAGAAATTCTACATTTATCAATATAAACTACACTGTGATCCTCACCATGTGTATTATTTGCTGTTTAGTATGTGACTTTGCTGATATAAAATCATCTTAACAATTCTTGGACTTATAAATCCAGACAAGGGGCGCCTGGGTGGCTCAGTTGGTTGGGCAACTGCCTTCAGCTCAGGTCATGATCCTGGAGTCTCCGGATTGAGTCCCGCATCGGGCTCCCTGATCGGCGGGGAGTCTGCTTCTCCCTCTGACCCTCCCCCCTCTCATATGCTCTCTCTCTCTCATTCTCTCTCTCATAAATAAATAAAATCTTTAAAAAATAAATAAATAAATAAATAAATCCAGACAAAATAAGTGTATATTAACCATAAACATTGTACAGATTCCCAAGTAAACAAAATGTTGAAAAATCAATAGAAAAGACTCTTTTGAAGAAAACAGGAGCAACAAGAACTCTTATACTTTGCTATACCATGGATTGGTACAACCACTTGGAAATCCAGTTTGACAGTATCTAGAAAATAGGCACGCTTCATAACCTAGGAGTTACACTCCTAGATATACATAGTAGAGTAATTCTTTCTTTTTTTTTAAAGATTTTATTTATTTATTTGACAGAGAGAGACACAGCGAGAGAGGGAACACAAGCAGGGGGAGTGGGAGAGGGAGAAGCAGACTTCCCGCTGAGCAGGGAGCCCGATGCGGGGCTTGATCCCAGGACCCCGGGATCATGACCTGAGCCGAAGGCAGATGCTTAACGACTGAGCCACCCAGGCGCCCCTAATTTATGTATTATGTACTTTTCTGTGTTATATTTCTAGTAAAAACAATTAAACAAGAGAAAAACCAAAGGTTTTTTTTATTGCTCTTTATTTTAATTAAAAACATAACCAGATGGACCTTGGTGTTTATATTGTCTGGTTGTTATTCAGTCTGAAAATAAACATTGGAAATATATAATTAACAGTGTAATGAAGCCATAGCATTCACAGGATTCTCAAATGGGTACAACATAAAACCTGTCATAAAAATTAGTAAAAGGTAGAAAACATTTTAATACTGGTACAATGGCAATAGCAGCTTTATAAATGTCTATATATAGGATTTCTATAGCATTTTTTTTTCTAAAGATTTATTTATTTGACAGAGAGAGAGACAGCGAAAGAGGGAACACAAGCAGGGGGAGTGAGGGAGGGAGAAGCAGGCTTCCTGCTGATCAGGGAGCCGGATGCGGGGCTCAATCCCAGGACCCTGGGATCATGACCTGAGCCGAAGGCAGACGCTTAACGACTGAGCCACCCAGGCGCCCCTTCTATAGCATTTTTTAATGAACCCTTATTCCACAAGAATGATCAAATAATCAAATCATTTAAATTAAATTGAGACAGTACACGGTGGTTTATTAATATAAGCATAAGTGCCCCATAAAACACTGTCACAAATACTCAAATGTTTTATTCTCAGTGATCATTCCTTTTATTCTTATATAATATAAATGTAGCTAGCAGGTTTTGTTTTTTGTTTTTTAACTAGAAGTAGGTATGTTTCTTAACTTCATTACCTGTTTAATTTTCATTCATAAATGTGTTTGTAAACATAAATGTGGGTCTCATAAGAACAAAACATGGCCCCCTGGTCTGCTTTCCAGTCTGGTGACTTTCCACAACACTCTATTTGGCATCTCAAAGCAGCATTTATCTGTAGAAATATAGGCATTTCTGGGAAATCTTTTGTAGCCTATGCTAAAATGATGATATTTCAAGGATATCATCCGTGTAGCTGCTTCCTGTCAGGCTAGGAAGTTCAGTGAAGATCTGAAACACCTCATTTCCTATCCATGAGGCAGTTGCTATCCTTATTCTTAGAACTGCAGGGATCAAAGCTAATCCTGAACCTTTAGTCACAGGAATTCACCCTAATGAGACTTCCTCTTCCTCTGTGATACTTAACACATTAATAATGGGGAGCCTGCCTGGAGCTATAATTGTGTCCACTGCTAAGTAGATATGTCTGACAAGCTGGGGGCTCCCAGAAATACTTGGCAACTTTGTAGGGGACTGACCAATAGAGTGACCAGATACAATAAAGAATGCCCCATTAAATTTGAATTTCAGATAAACAATGAATAAATTTTTTAGTATAAATATATAGCTCCCATGCAATATTTGGGACATACTAAAACTAAAAAACCTACCCATTGTTTAACAGGACATATTTATATTTAAAAGTTATTTGTTTTTTATCTGAAATTCAAATTTAGCTGTCATATATTTATAATTGCTAAATCTGGCAACCCTGGACGGGCAGGAAAGAACAAAAATCCAGTGAGGTGTGCATTATTACTGTTACTGAAGCTATAGGCTATTGAGGACAGGAATTAGGTCTCACAGAGAATCTGCTATGGACTTCAGATAATCCTTGGCAGGCCACTGTGGAAAATACAAGGTTCATGTTGAGATCCTCATAAAACTTAAAATAAGCTGCATGAATGTGGACAGAAAATATCAAAGAAAGGAATATCTCAGACTTCAGCGAACCAGATATGACTACCTAAATATCATTTCTAACCACTAGAAATGGTACATTCTAATTTTTAAGTTATATTGGACATTTTACTTCAAATCCATTTGGAAAATAATTGGGTTGGGATGGAGGACGGTCTTACCTCTTAACTGTTTACAGTAAACAGAAATCAAATCTAGAGGATCTTTTTTACTGATCGAGTCTGTAGCACTTAGTGAATGCATTAGCTTTACAGGCTGAAATACTTTTCTTTTTAATTACCTGAGAATACTCAAGGAGAATGGGAATCGGGTTATTTCATTTTATTTTTTAAGGAATCAGGTTATTAATGTCAAAACTGCACCTACTGAGTATAAATTTGTTATCTAGTTAAATTTGAACAACCTCTCCAACCTAAATTGGGTAATTCCAGAATAAACATCACTTTGGGGAATGCATTTTCCCATCTGTTCTCTTATTGATCATGCAAACTAAAAAAATACCCAAATACCCACTTTATACCACAGTATGTATGGGGGCTCCGTACATACTTTAATTCTTCAAATGGAATTATATATTAGTATAATTATTTATACACACCCTACTACATTAAAAAAAAAGGGTCGGGGTGATTTTATCTGTGTATTTTATGGATCATCATGTGGTGTCAGGCAGAGTTGGCATCAGTTTTGTTCATCAAAGCTGCTTGTAGAAAGCGGTAGAGTTTGAGCTGGGCTTCTAGGGTGAGCCATCTATGAAAAAAAAAGGGTCCCAATTATAATATGAATTATGTTCCTGTGGCCAACACAGATCTCCTTGCTCACTAACAGAATCCAGATTTTGTGCAGGGCAGCAATACAGCCAGACTCTAAAAACCCCTTTTCCCAGTTTTTCTGATATAATTAGAAGGTGGATAGCACCTGTTTAAAGAGAAGAGGGATAACTTAGCTAGCATACCCTTTTGTCCTTTGCCTTTCTCCTTATCTTGCCTAGAATGTGGACACTGGGCTTCAGGAGGTGTAGGCATTCTTTACCATGAGGATAAAAGCCACACATTAAGGATGGAAGAGCAGGGATGACATGTGAAGCTGCTGTCCCAGTTATGGGCTGCCTACTTCCCAAAGGAATATGCAGGTAAGAAAAATAAGCCCCTACTTGGTCAAGCCACAATGGTCAGATTTTTGTTACCTAATGCAAAAGCAAATTTTGTTACCAAATGCAAAACCTAACTAATACAGTTGCTTCAGACTTAAAGGAAAAAGGAAGCCTAAGGACAGGGGTGGGGAAGGGGGAGGGTCATTTTATGTTGAACAACAGTTTTTAAAAAACTTCCTCCTACTAAGTGGATTTTGGTGAATACCTCATATGGCAGATATCTTTTCTAGGATTTTTTATGTTGTTGCTCAATATGTGTGCAAAGTGTCAGCAGAGAAGTCCGTGGTGTGTCTCTATCTCCAGAGGGAGATGGAAATACAAGTTTCATAGCCAAAGGGGCCAGCAGCCCTGTGTCCCAGCACTCTAGTAGGAGTGGCAGAAGGGTGGCTACTCCCCACAGATCCAGTGACAGAAGTGAACAGGGAGATGACAGACAAAAGGGTTTGGAAGAAATCACATCAGGCCCCACTGATATACTACATTTTGGTGTATGGGTCATACGTGTAGGTGACAAAGAAGAAAGCTGCCGAGACCTTTTCCTATCAACTGCACGATCTGCTCCCTATCTATATCTCCATCCCTGTCTTTCACCACTGTCAGACTTGCTCTCTCTGTTACAGCTGCTTTGGCCCCTTTTCGGTTTCTCAGTTAGGCCATGATCCCTCCACCATAAGACCCTTGCATATACTGTTCTTTTTGCCTGGAGCTCTTTCTTCCCAGACATCCATGGTGGGCACACCACCTTATCCCATAGGTACCCTTCCCAGTTAACACCTATTCATCCTTCAAGTCTCACTTCATCACTTCCTAAGGGAATCCTTCCTAGATCACCCAGGCTAGATAAAGTTCCTCTATGGGTTCCCACAGAACTCTGTTCCTTTCCTTTATAGTACTTATCTCAGTGTAGAATTATACAAATATGTGATTATTTGACTAATGTCTATTTTCCCCACTAGGCTAAAAGCTCCAACACAGTAAATCCAGGTCTGTTTTTGCTTACCACCGTATCCCTAGTACTCTAGGAGAGTGCCTGGCATATGGGAAGTGCTTAATAAATACTTATCTAAAGGAATTAACAAAACCAGACATTCATGGTTAAAGTAGAGATAATAATGTTAGCTATGTCACAGAATTTTATAAAGCCTAAATATGAAAGTGTTTTGTAAAGCATAAGGTGCCATTTAAAAATTATTATAAGAAAGATCCTTTGGATTATATGATTCTAAATAAATGATTTTGAAGAAAAGGAAACTTTTTTTTTTTTTCCCCTAAAGGCTTACCTGAAACTTTCTCCTCAAGGCCCGGGTCATTACTGGAGTCAGCCCAGTTCCTGTTTCCATATTTTCTTTATTGGTAAGTGGGGTTCCACCCGGGCTCCTGCAAAGGTACTGACAATATTAGAAGCTGTGTTTTATGCTAACTTTTCAAATGGATTTAGAAAGCATAAAGATAAGAGAGTGTATTACCTCTCTACATCAACTTTTCTAAGTAGTTTCCGCAGATCTATTTGGCTTTTACCAGGGGTACTGATGAAATAAAGATATAAAAGTTAGAGCTTGCCAGACTTTATCATCTTTCCCAAAGCAAAGCAGCCATTTCTATAGGCAATGTCCTAGAAAGTAGTTCTATTTGTTACATTAAAAAATAGCAGCAGAGGGGCGCCTGGCTGGCTCAGTCAGTACAGCGTGTGACTCCTGATCTCGGGGTCGTGAGTTCAAGCCCCTCATTGGGCGCGGCGCCTACTTAAAAACAAAAATAGCTATAGATGCTGATAAGAGCATAAGGTGACATAATTGTCCTAATAAGTAATAAGTAATACATCTTGACTCAGTAATTATACATATAAGAATCCATCTTAGAGAAAGACTCAGCTATGCACACAGATGGTGGACAAGGATGTTCACTGAAGAGTTAGAAATAAAAAAATCATAAACAACGTAAATGTCTCAAAACAGGAGTTTATCTATGAAATTTGCATATAATGTACTGTATATACAGAAAAAGTCAAAATGATGCTTTAAAGTGATTTTTAATAAGATGGGGGAAAGTTCTTGACACATTAAACGGGAAAAGCCTTAACTGTATGTACGGTATGATTACACACAGGTACACAAACACGTACACACGTGTGCACACACACATGATTTCACCGATTCCAAGACATACTAGTTTTCATATTTTATTATTTCTGAAATTGGGCTGCTTTAAAAATTCTTTTTTTTTTCTTCCTTTTTTAAGTAATCTCTATCCCCAACATGGGACTCAAACTCATGACCCAAAGATCTTCTGACTAAGCCAGCCAGGTGCCCCTAAAAAAATTCTTTTTTTTTTTAAAGATTTTATTTATTTATTTGAGAGAGAGAGAATGAGAGACAGAGAGCATGAGAGGGAGGAGGGTCAGAGGGAGAAGCAGACTCCCTGCCGAGCAGGGAGCCCGATGCGGGACTCGATCCTGGGACTCCAGGATCATGACCTGAGCCGAAGGCAGTCGCTTAACCAACTGAGCCACCCAGGCGCCCCCCTAAAAAATTCTTGATATTATTTCTTTTCCTCCCAAATCCATTTATTTTTATTTTATTTTATTTTATTTTATTTTATTTTATTTTATTTTATTTTTTAAGTAATCTCTGTGCCCAGCTTGGGGCTCGAGCTCACAACTGGAGATTCGAGAGTCACATGCTCCACTGACTAAGCCAGCCGGGCGCCCCTGAGCCAACCCTGCCCCCAAATCCACTATTAAATCAATGGTGTATCGTATAATAAACAGCATCATGAAATGGAAATAATAGAGTAGATACCTACACAAAGACTAGAATGATAAACAACAGTATGTTAATAATAGCTATCTTCAATCATACAGTTATTTGAATGATTTTTTCTTTTTTTTAAAATTTTTTTAAAGATTTTATTTATTTATTTAAGAGAGAGAGAGAGAGAGAGACAAGCAGGGGGAGGGGCAGAGGGACAAGCAGACTCCCCTCTGAGATCATGACCTGAGCTGAAGGCAGACGCTTAACTGACTGAACCACCCAGGTGCCCCCATTTTCTTCTTTAAACTTTTCTGTGGATTTCCAGTTTTCTACAATGAGCATATATAACCTTTAAAGTTAGAGATAAGCAAAAAAATCATTCTTTTAAGTAACAATAGAGCATAACACAGTGTGGTTCCTTACATCAAGACATTTGTAACTCGAGTTGATAGCACTTTGGAGTTGGGCTTCAGGGTGACACGCTGCAGGTCAGAGACAGTAACTAGTGGATTCTGTGCCTTTGGTGATGGTACAAGCTTTAATCACAAAATGAGACAGTATCAAAAAACACACTTAAAAATATCATTCAAAATGTAAACATGCTGCAACAATGAAGACTTGAATGCTGAGTATGTGTAAGATAATATCCACTACTCAATTTTTATTTCAAAGCTTCAAAGTATGTCTCTACTTCTTTAGACTAATGGTTGGTAGATAAAACTGCCTAATTAAATAATTTTGGGATCTACACATTTTGTTGAGGAGATCCAAAACTACTCAAATAAAACATCAAATACTTACCTCAGAATGGCTTCTGTACATGAGACTTATGTTTATTTTCCAGAAAGGGACAACCAGGTTAAAAGCTGAAAGATCATGTGTATGGTCAGTGACATCTTACCTCCTTCCTTTCATCAAAACACTGTGTCTTCTTTAATTTCACAGTCAGTAGATCTTCAACTGTTATCTGCATGGGTCCCTCTTTTTTTAATGGTCCAGCCTTAAAATACATGGAGAGGTTAGAATTCCAATTGTAACCAGGATATCTAGTCAAATGCAAATCCAAATCTAGTTTTATTTTATTTTATTTTATTTTAAAGATTTTATTTATTTATTGGACAGAAAGAGACACAGTGAGTGAGGGAACACAAGCAGGGGGCGTGGGAGAGGGAGAAGCAGGCTTCCCGCTGAGCAGAGAGCCTGATGCAGGGCTCGATCCCAGGACCCTGGGATCATGACCTGAGCTGAAGGCAGATGCTTAACGACTGAGCCACCCAGGTGCCCCCAATCTAGTTTTTAAAAACTCATTTAAAAACTAACTCTTATTTGCCCTAGGAGCCTATCAAATTCTTTTCATTCAAACAAGAATGATCCTGTTTTTAGTACCCATGGATGCTACTGCTATTGTATTCATCAAAAGGTAAGGCTTTGACAATAAATAAGAGATAGGCCAGTTCCCTGCAACTATGCATCTTCCTCAGGAGTCATGATAATAAGACAGGAGTTGAAGGAGTTCCTCATATCAAGGTGAAGTTTTGCTTGAATTACCTAAAAAGTTGACTCAGTTCCCGGAGAACAAGAATGTACAGTCAGAGGGATATGCATTATGGCAAACATAATAATAGGCTCTGGATTTAACCCAGCCAATTTATTTATTTATTTTTTAAAGATTTAATTTATTTATTTGACAGAGAGAAAGACAGTGAGAGAGGGAGCACAAGCAGGGGGAGTGGGAGAGGGAGAAGCAGGCTTCCCACTGAGCAGGGAGCCCGATGCGGGGCTCGATCCCAGGACCCTGGGATCATGACCTGAGCCAAAGGCAGATGCTTAACGACTGAGCCACCCAGGCACCCCTAACCCAGCCATTTTATCTATCTATCTATCTATTTATTTAAAAAAGATTTTATTTATTTATTTGACAGAGAGAGACACAGCGAGAGAGGGAGCACAAGCAGGGGGAGTGGGAGAGGGAGAAGCAGGCTTCCCACCGAGCAGGGAGCCCAATGTGGGGCTCGATCCCTGGACCCTGGGATCATGACCTGAGCCGAAGGCAGACGCTTAACGACTGAGCCACCCAGGCACCCCTAACCCAGCCATTTTAAACCAGATGTATCTGGAGTGAAAATTCAGCAGATTTTTAAACAGGGTCATACTGATCTTAGTGATTCACAAATATTCCCTTGGTGGATAAGTAATTAATGGAGACTGGTCCTTCAGCTTAATGACATTATTTAGGATCCACCAACTCTTTTTATTCTGACTTTACTCATTAAGCCACCTTCTGTTCTTAATTTGGTTTCCCAGGGAGGTTTTTCTTTTGGTAAAAAGATATTCTGAGAAGCCATTAGGAATATTCTGATCTACTGGCTTTCATTCATTTATCCTTGAAAAAAAAAATCACTTTCCTTTCTAAATCCAGTTCCTACAGGACTGAGTTTTTAAAAACATAATCACTGACATAATTAAGATATGGAATCAGAAAAAAAAAAAATGCAGCTTTCCTCTCAAAGCCCTTAGCGTCATCTCAAAAGGCCACCTTGCTTTACTCCTACATTTGACACTGGCCAAAACACATCATTACGAGGTTGTTTCCTACCTGAAGTGCTTTAGTGCGATCAGATCTTCTGAGCGGCACAGGTGCTGTAGGCGGTGGTGGCGGAGGCAGAGGAGGAGGTGGGGGGGGTGGTGGCGGAGGCACAGGTGGAAGGTGGCTGGCTGGCTGTGGCAGAGTGGGAGGAAGTACAGCCTGAGATTCTCCAGGGGTGGTTAGCACACAGGCGGGCACATTTGTAAATGTTTGACCACAGCTTGGGCAGGAAGATTTTTCCAAGACAGTCTGTAAGAAAACATTACATTTAGCAAACGAATAGCAGATTAATTTGGTTCTTGTGGCTCAGAGTCATCGAGATAATAGCTACCATGTATTGAATGCTTTCTCAGTATACTACGTGTTTTTTAATATTTTCTCATTTATCGCAAGCCCATTCGCTCACTCATTCGTCCACTCGCGTATCTGTGTGTGCAATATGCCAGGCACTGTGGGTATGGTGTGCACCCTGTCTGTGACGTCATAGAGCTGACAGTCTGGTAAGGAAGGCAGACATTAAACACACACACACCCAGAACAAAACAAAATAACGCTTCGGTGCAAACAATGAAGTGTGCTGTGGGCATGAATAGTGAGAAACCTGGAGAGAGATATTTAGCCATAATCTCAAGGATGAATTGCAATTTATCAGGTCTCAAGGGAGATAAGGTCTGGGGAAAGAGAGTCCCCACCCCTCCCTCCCCAAATTCATATGTTGAAGCCCTAACCCTAGTCCCTCAGGATGCCTTTGGAGATAGGGCCTTTAAAGAGGTGATTAAGTTAGAACGAGGCCGTTAGAGTGGGCTGTCATCCAATTTGACTGGTGTCCTTATAAAAAGGAGAAATTTGAACATACAGGAGAAACATCAGGGATGTGTGTGTAGAGACAAGACCATCTGAGGACACAGTGAGAAGGCAAGCCGAAGGAGAGAGGCCTAAGAAGAAACTAACTCTGCCAACACCTGGATCTCAGACTTTTAGCCTCTAGAACTGTGGGAAAATAAATTTCTGCTATGTAAGCCACCCAGTCCATGCCACTTTGTTATGGCAGCCCTGGGAAATGAAAAATAACCCTGCGGAATAAGATGGTGTATTAGTTTCCTATGGCTTCTTTATCAAATTATCACAAATTTGGTGGCTTAAAACAATTGAAATTCATTTTTTCACAGTGCTGGAGGCTAGAAGTCTAAAATCAAGATGACAGCAGGGCTGTGCTACCTCCCAAGGCTCTAGGGAAGAATCTGTTCCCTGCCTCTTCCTGTTTTTGGTAGCTGTGGTCATTCCTGAGCTTGAGACTACATCACTCCAATCTCTGCTTGTGCTCCCACTGCTCCTCCTCTCCTCTGTGTGTGCTCTGCTCTCTCTCTTATAAGGACATTTGTCATTGGATTTAGGGTCCACTCAGATAATAGAGTATGATCTCCTCATTTCAAAATCCTTAACTTAAGGGGCACCTGGCAACTCTTGATCTCGCGGTCATGAATTCAAGCCCCATGCTGGGTGTAGAGATTACTTAAGATAAAAAATCCTTAACTTAATTACATGGGCAAAGACCCTTTCCCCAAATAAGGTCATATTTATAGGTTTCAGGGATTAGGACTTGGACATATCTTTTGGAGGCCACTGATTCAGCCCACCAAAGATGATATCATCCTCATTTTTAGAAGAGGAAACTCAGGCCTAGATGAGTGAGGTGATTTGCCTCTCTTCTTGTCTGATTCATCTTGAGGTACATATTCTGGGACAAGGGTGTAATCCCAGAAGCTTCACTGCAAACCAACAAGTGCAATGTTTATTTTTTGAGTTTTAGACATTGAGAATAGAGGCCTTGCTTAGGGGAGTTTGGAGACAATGGATATTTATGGCTTTTTCTGCCTCTATCAGTCAAGAAAATAGAAATCATCCTGAGTATTTAAAAGAGGGTGAAGGTAGGGGCGCCTGGGTGGCTCAGTCATTAGGCGTCTGCCTTTCGGCTCAGGTCATGATCCTGGGGTCCTGGGATCAAGCCCCACATCGGGCTCCCTGCTCCGTGGGAAGCCTGCTTCTCCCTCTCCCACTCCCCCTGCTTCTGTTCCCTCTCTCACTGTCTCTCTCTTTCAAATAAATAAATAAAATCTTAAAAAAAAAAAAAAAGAGGGCGAAGGTAATGTGGGAGAGTTGGTTACACTGATGGTGAAAGAGCTGAAAACACACAGGGAACATTGAGGCAGCCCAGAGATTAGCAAGAGCAAAAAGCCATGAATACCCTGAGGCTGGAGGGGAACAGGGAAGAGCCGTATAACCAGATCTCTAGAGGTGGGTTAACCCAGACAATCAAGAAACATGGTAGACTTACCTGGAGGGAGCTGGAGTGAGGGAGATAACAATAATCATCACTGGAGAAATTGCCCAATGCAGAGAACAAAGGGGAAAAACACACTCCCTCCATATGGCCACCAGTCTCTCATCAGTGTCTCCCATTAGCCAAGCACAACCAGAACCAGGTGACACGGAGCTTGGGACACACAGCCTGCATGGGTTAACCCCAGTGCAGTGCAGAGCAGAGCCTTGAAGCCTAAGGAATAGATCTGCGGGCAAACAGGCCCAAGACTAGCACCTGCCTGTAGCCATTCCTCCTTCTGGTAAAAGCAGCATGCTGGTATTCCTATGGGGGATGACCCCTGCCCTCCCTCTCTGATTCCGGATTTCTTTTTATTTAACAATACCAACCTTCAGTGTTTCCTGGAGCTTGCATAATTCACTTTCCAAAATGCAAAACCGTTGTTTTAGACTGTGAAGTTCTCGATGGCAGAAACGGGATGGAAAGACGGTGTCTTTCAATACTTCTAAACTCTGAAATTCAAAATTAAACAAGCCTGAAATCTATAAGTAACATGATCAGGACAAGAAAAAAGAGAGAAAAAAGCGGTTTGATGTATGTTTTACAGAAGCAAAGGCCTATATGACCCCATAATTTCATCTTACCTGAGCTTAGCTTTAGTGTTGTGCTGACCTGAGCACACACACATGCGAACACACATACCAAGTATGCAGAAAAACCATATTGCTGAAAACGGGTATGTCAAACCCATACCTGGGCCATGCAGTTCTGGCACCAACTATATATAGACCACACTCTATTTGTCCAAAGTTTTACAGTATCTTTGATATTGGGAAATCTGAAGTTCCAGGGTGGTCTTAGCCGGCTTCTGCTAAGGGATATATCTGCTGAAGGAATAACCACTCTGTAGGAAAAACAAAACCAAACCAATAAAAAACTCCTGAGTTGGATTAACAGCTCTATTTATTTATTTATTAAAGTATTTTTTTTTAAAGATTTTATTTATTTATTTGACACAGAGAGAAAGAGCACAAGCAGGGGGAGCAGCGGAAGAAGAGGGAGAAGCAGACTCCCCACTGAGCAGGGAGCCCGATGTGGGGCTCAGTCCTAGGTCCCTGGGATCATGACCTGAACCAAAGGCAGACGAGCCCCATATCTGGCTCTGCACTCAGTGGGAGTCTTGCTTGGGATTCTCTCTCACCCTCTGCCCCTCCCCTCACTTGCTCTCTCTCTCTCAAATAAATCTTTTTTTATTATTATTTCTTAAAGATTTTGTTTATTTATTTGACAGAGACACAGCGAGAGAGGGAACACAAGCAGGGGGAGTGGGAGAGGGAGAAGCAGGCTTCCCGCCGAGCAGGGAGCCCGATGCGGGGCTCGATCCCAGGACTCTGGGATCATGACCTGAGCCGAAGGGAGCTGCTTAACCGACTGAGCCACCCAGGCGCCCCTCAAATAAATAAATCTTTAAAAAATAAAGTAATAGGGGCGCCTGGGTGGCTCAGTCGTTAAGCGTCTGCCTTGGCTCAGGTCATGACCCCAGGGTGCTGGGATCAAGCCCCGCATCTGGATCCCTGCTCAGCAGGAAGCCTGCTTCTCCCTCTCCCACTCCCCCTGCTTGTATTCCCTCTCTCGCTGTGTCTCTCTCTGTGAAATAAATAAATAAATAAATAAATAAAATCTTTAAAAATATATATATTTTATTTATTTATTTGGGGGGGAGGGGCAGAGGGAGGGAGAAGCAGACTTCCTGCTGAGCAGGGGGCCCAGGAGAGGACCCTGGGATCATGACCTGAGCTGAAGCCAGATGCTTAACCAACTGAGCCACCCAGGCACCCCTAAACTCTTAAAACAATGATCACCACATAAAGTTTAGAATGCTCAGTCAAAATTTAATTTCTGATGAGGGATGAACAATATTTTAGTGTAAGTATCCTGTAAATGTTGCATGGGACAATATTAAAAAATATTTTTTATCTGAACTTTAAATTTAATTGGGCATTCTTTGCTAAATCTGATGACCCTGTCCTTAACGGATCAGATTTTTAGTATTTTTTCTTTTCCACACTTACGCCTTACCTTTCTGGTGAGGGTGGCGGAGGAGGAGGTGTAATTAGCTTGGACTGAAAGTGAGAGGCTTCTCTTTTTTTGAATAATCTTTTTGCTTTGGCTTTTAGCTTTCTTCTTCGTTGCTTGAACTTGGGCATGATTTCTGTAGAGAAAAATTTTTTTTTACATTTTTTATTTTAGAATAATATATACATATAGAAAATGTAAAAATCTTAACTGTACAGTTCAATGAATTATCAAAGTGAACACACCCTTCTAACCACCATTTGGTTAGGAAATGGATCGCTACCAGCATCCCAGAAGTCCCCTGAAGTGAAGAAAAATTTAAACCCAGATTTAAAGTTTCTTTAGAGACTTGGCTTTGGCATTACGTCGCTCTCTAATTTTGTTTTGCTTGTCTTGCTTTTCTTCATTAAGTCAAGTGTATTTCCATTTCTTGTAAGAGAGAAAAATGGCTATAGTTGGGTTATGGTCAGTTATTAAAAGAAGTTTCTTTCCAGTAACATTTACTGAGCACCCACTGTGATAGATGGAGTTGGTAGAGGAAGAAACAAATTTAACCATTGAATGTCCATTTGCTTTTGGGCACCTTCACATACACTTTCTCAGTGAATCCTCACTACCCTGCAAGATTTTATCCCTGAGGAAGAGGATTTTTACTCCCATTTTTACATTAAGAATAAACTGAGACATAGAAGGATTATATGATTTGCCAGTGTAATGCAGTAAATAAATCTCCAAAGACCATGTTCTTTCTAACACTCTGTGGTGCAAAAGTTGATTAAATAGGTGATATACAATGTAATAGCAGTTACCCCAAATATTTCAAAACATTTATTTTAAAGCATTTTAAAACACTATCTAGTGTATTTAGATTTTAATCTAGATCCTTTTCTGAAGAAAATTAAGTCAGAGCTAGTTTGATGTGAAGAAGAGCTTTGCTGGTTGCTGTTGTTGCTACCTGAGGAACAAAGATGTCATTATTCAAGTAGCAGAACTAAAAATGGTCTCAAGGGCTGGGCCTCCTTCCCTTCAAACTCACATTTGAATAGGAACAATTGGCCTTTAAAATACACATTCATTCCACTTTTGTTCACCCAGAAACCTTTCAATACTTGGTATGCAGGTCTAGGCTTGCTCAGCTTTCAGATTGCACTGGCTGAAGAACCTCCTTTTTTAACTGGCTGTGGGTTGTGAAAACTCCGAAGTGGCTTACTGCAGTTCCAAGAGCTTTGGTCTTGCAGAGGGTACCCCTAATGGCAATGGGTGACAGTGCATATTATCAACAGCCCTTCTAGGAGGAAGGGTTCTCAGTAGCATCTTATTGAACTAATGCCAGGTCTCAAACTAACAGTTTTCCTTAATTGTTCTTACAGACATGGGAGATACGCCAAAAAATAGTTAGCTGACTTCACTTGTATTATATCACTTCTTCCTGCTGAAATAACGAAAGAAGTCTAAGCAGGGATTATTAAATTACAAAGGATATCTAAAGGATTCATTGATTTTTTTAAAAAATCTTAACACAAAACTAAAATACTCTGAATGAAGATGTTTAGGAGAGCCTCAGAGGAAGCAGCAATCTTGCTGTTGCCTGAAAAAAAAGATTAAACCTCATCAAATCCATACCCACGATTCTCTATGGAGAGATGTCACTGAGAACCTCTACCCAAGGTCCAGAGTTCACTGGGTGAAATCCCCAGAATCTGAGACTTCCATGGTAACCTCTTCTTCCATGTCTTCCATCTGCCCCTATGCAACCCTCCCCGCTTCTGTTCCCTCTCTCCCTTTGATGTCTTTTGTTAGACATCATACTGACACAGAAAAGTGGCCTCCTGCCTCTTTTTTCCCCCTATATTCACCAATCCCTCAGTTAGAAGAACAGACTTTAGAAAGGAGCTGGACATTCTGCTTTAAACTTGGTAGATTGGCTCCATACCTTTCTCTCCACTCCAATGGTGTGCTGGGGCTGGCAACAACTGATATGTTTTCAGGAAGTCTGTGAGTTAGTTTTTAAACCCATCCACCATTAAAATTAAATTATATAAACTTATAATTAGATAATTTATATTTAAGATGGTAATAAAGGGGAGCCTGGGTGGTTCAGTTGGTTAAGGGTCTGCCTTTGGCTTGGGTCCTGATCTCGTGGTCCTGGGATCGAGTCCCACATCGGGCTTCTTGCTCAGCGGAGAGCCTGCTTCTCCCTCTGCCTGCCGCTCCCCTTGCTCATGCTCTCTCTCTCTCTCTCTCACTCATGCTCTGACAAGTAAATAAATAAAATTTAAAAAAAAATAAAATGATAATAAATATGATGCAAAACTCATCACTTCCTAATGATTTTACTATTATCTATGCTCTTGCCGTTGTTTACCTTACTGTATCTATATAGTGAAAATGCTATAAAATGCTCATTTCTTTCCAATTCCACATTCAGTGACTTCATGTTGAAAACTTGAAATTGGCTGTGATGGGAGTATTTACACCATGGATATTATAAAACACCACAAATCAGGGCTTGATTCATTATGTTGTTGATTGTTAAGAGAGTGATAAAGAAAATGTTAATAATGCAGATCACATTTAAAAGCATATCTTGGGGGCACCTGGTTCGCTCAGTTGGTTAAGCATCTGCCTTCGGCTCAGGTCATGATCCCAGGGTCCTGGGATCGAGCCCCATGACCAGCTTCCTGCTCAGCAGGGAGTCTGCCTCTCCCTACCCCATCCCCCCTGCTCATGTGTGTGCACAGTCTCTCTCTCTCTTTCTCTCAAATAAATAAATAAAATCTTTTTAAAAAGTGTGTATCTTTTCTGTAGTTGTTACATTGTAAAGAGCATAAAATAATTGAGGAATATTCCGGTATTTGAAAATGATTATTCGATTCATCAAAGAAGTTGCTTACATAATTGAAATGAAGTTCCAATATAAATCTTTGGTTCACTTTATCTTATTCTATAGAGTAAATGAAAAGATCAACTGACATTCCTATCAGGACTATACTTGTTTATAAATTGGAACCATAGCAGGGCACCTGGGTGGCTCAGTCCGTTAAGTGTTCAACTTTTGATTTCGGCTCAGGTCATGATCTCCGGGTTGTGAGATCAAGCTCCAAGTGGGCTCCACGCCCAGCACAGAGTCTGCTTGAGGTTCTCTCCCTTCTCCTCTGCCCCTCCCCTCTCTTGCTCTCTCTCTCTCTAAAATAAATAAATAAATAAAATCTTAAAAAAAGTAAATTGGAACCATAGCTTGGCTACAGATACAAGAAGTCTGTAAAAATCAACAATAGTATTCTCTGAGAATCAACTGTATGTGAAATTTATAAGAACATTATAGGGGCGCCTGGCTGGCTCAGTCATTAGAGCATGTGATGCTTGATCTCAGGGTTGTGAGTTCAAACCACATGTTGGGTATAGAACTTACTTAAAAAAAAGCATTATATATATTTTATTATTGTTTATAATTTTTTTATTTCCTGTTATTAGTAAATTTATAATAAAATTATGCATATGTATCTATTAAACATTTATTAGCACACTATTGGTCCAATCCCTTCTGAAACATAACAAAAAAAGGCAGTAAAGGAGTGGTGAATATATTTCTTTCTTTCTTTTTTTAAAGATTTTATTTATTTATTTGACAGAGAGATACAGTGAGAGAGGGAACACAAGCAGGGGGAGTGAGAGAGGGAGAAGCAGGCTTCCCACCAAGCAGGGAGCCTGCTGTGGAGCTCGATCCTAACACCCTGGGATCATGACCTGAGCCGAAGGAGCCGAAGGCAGACGCTTAATGACTGAGCCACCCAGATGCCCCCAAAATTTTAATTTTTTTATTATTTATTTTTTAAAGATTTTATTTACTTATTTGACAGAGAGAGAGAGAGACAGCAAGAAAGGGAACACAAGCAAGGGGAGTGGGAGAGGGAGAAGCAGGCTTCCCGCGGAGCAGGGAGCCCGATGTGGGGCTCGATCCCAGGACCCTGGGATCATGACCTGAGCCGAAGGCAGGCACTTAACGACTGAGCCACCCAGTGGCCCCCAAATTTTTATTTTTTTTAAGAAATCTCTACACCCAAGTTGAAGTTGAACTTACAACCCCAAGATCAAGAGTCACACATTTGACCGACTGAGCCAGCCAGGTGCCCCAAGGAATGGTGAGTATAACATAATGTATAGAGTTGTCAAATCACTACATTGTACACCTGAAGCTAATGTAGGTTTGAGTGTCAGCTCTACTTCAATTAAATTAAAAAAAAAAAAAAAAAGAGGGGTGCCTGGGTGGCTCAGTTGGTTGAACATCCACCTCTTGATCTTAGCTCAGGTCTTGATCTCAGGGTCATGAATTCAAGCCTCACATTGGGCTCCACACTGGGCATGGAGTCTACTTAGAGAGAGAGAGAGAAAGAAAGAAAGAGATAGAGAGAGAGAGAGAAAGAAAGAGAGAGAGAGAAAGAGAGAGAGAGAGAAAGAAAGAAAAGAAAGAAAGAAAGAAAGAAAGGAAAGAAAGAAAGAAAGAAAGAAAGAAAAAGAAAGAAAGAAAGAAAGAAAAGAAAAGAAAAGAAAAGGAAAAAGTAAGGGCAGTAAGGAATAAAAAATCATAAACCCATAAAACAAAGAATGGGAGCAGACTATGGGAGATGATGAATGTCAACTAAATTATGGAAAATGGAAAGCAGATGGATGAGTTGGCAGAGCAGAAGAAAGCGGAGCTTTGACTGCCTGTGGTAGGGAAGCCAAGTGGAAGCAAGACAATTCTCAGAAACTTTAAGTAAGAGGATTCTGGACTTGAAGGCACATAGAACCTTGAAAATTTGGGGTTAAAATAGGATTAATTAAATCTTTATAAGGATTGGATAGGCCTCTGGAGTCTGTCTTCCAGTCCTTGTAGCCAGGCAGCTCCTGGCATTTATGTCCTCTCCAGTAAAGATGGATAGGTTTATTCTCTGGAGAAGGTGAACCATAGGGGTGCTGAATTGTGGGCCATGGGGCATAGCAATAGCAGAGTCATGTGTCATCATTCAGAAGGTAGGGGATAATCCTGAACTGAAAAGTAAGACTTTTCTATCCCTTTCCTCAGCTCAACCCCCAGAACACAGGCCACCAGTTTTAATTCCCTGACTCAAACCCCCATACCCTTCACTTCCCCTTGAAGAAGACTAGAAGATTCCTCTCCAGGGAAATTGACTTGCCTGAGAAAAAGGACATATAGATATTGACATTTAGGGTCTCCCCAAAATGGCCAAGTCATTGATCATTCACCCACTGGGGTGCCCACTGGTTGATAATATCTACCTCCTGTACTTTGAGCTTGCAATTTTTTTTCTTTTTGGTGCCTTCCTCTGACCTGTAACAGCCAAGGATCATCAGTTACTTTAGGAAAGTCTCTAACATTAAAGACAGAGACCAAAATACACAGAGAGGGAAAAAAAAGGATTTCCATTTCAAAGGAAATGGAAAGAATGTAGGAAGCAGACCGGGCACCTGAGTGGCTCAGTTGTTAAGCATCTGGCTTCAGCTCAGGTAATGAACTCAGGGTCCTGAGACCCAGTGCTGGTCAGACTCCCTGCTTAGCAGGGAGTCTGCTTGTCCCTCTCCCTTGGTCCCTCCCCCTCCCTGTGCTCTCTTTCTCTCAAATAAATAAATAAAATCTTAAAAAAAAAAAAAAGAAAGAATGTAGGAGGCAGAAGAAAAAAAATTTTTTTTCAGAAAATGAGACACTGCATTCATGAACAAGAAGGATGAGAAAAAAACTCTTAAAAATTAAAAATAGTAGAAATTTTAAAAATGTAATACAGGGGCACCTGGATGGCTCAGTTGGTTAAGCAGCTGACTCTTAATTTTGGCTCAGTTCATGATCTCAGGGTTGTGAGACTGAGCCCCGCATCAGACTCTGTGCTGGGCATGGAGCCTGCTTAAGACTCTCTCCCTCTCCCTCTGCCCCTACTCTCTCCCTCTCTTGAAAATAAAAAAGGAATACAACAGTTAGAATATAAAAGTTTTAGGAGAGGGCACCTGGGTGGCTCAGTCGGTTAAGCATTTGCCTTCGACTCAGGTCATGATCCCAGGGTCCTAGGATCAAGTCCCACATCAGGCTCCCTGCTCTGCAGGGAGTCTGCTTCTCCCTCTGCCCCTCCTCCCGCTTGTTCTCTCAATCTCTCTCTCAAATAAATAAATAAAATCTTTATGGAAAAAAAAGTTTTAAGAGAGAACAGAGAAATGGAGAGAATTTTGTCAAATAAACAATATAGAAATATTCTCTAGAATTGAAGGGCTTGAATTTCCAGATTGAAATGGTCCACTCAGTATAATGAATAAAAGAAGATCCACACTGAGGCATGACATCACAAAAATAAAGTGAAGGGGTCCCTGGGTGGCTCAGTTGGTTGTATCTGCCTTCAGCTCTCACGATCATTGATTGGGGTCAGGAGATCAAGCTCCACATTGGGCTCTCTGCTCAGGGGGCAGTCTGCTTCTCCCTCTCCCTCTGTGATCTCTCTCACTCTTGCTCTCTCTGAAATAAATAAAAATCTTAAAAAAAAAAAAGAGAGATTCTAAAGGCTTCAGGAGAGAGAAAACAGTATAGAAACAGGACTGAGAAGAGAATAGCATCAGACTCCAACAGCCACACTGGAATTCTGAACGAAAAAGTTTTCAATCCTGGAATTCTATACCTGGCCAAATGTTCAGTTAAGTGTGAGCACAGAATTAAGATAAACAATAGCAATGTCCAGGATAATGGTGAAAGAAGGAAAGAAAGAAAGGAAGGAAGGAAGGAAGGAAGGAAGGAAGGAAGGAAGGAAGGAAGGAAGGAAGAAAGAAAGAAGAAAGAAAGAAAGAAAGAAAGAAAGAAAGAAAGAAAGAAAGAAAGAAAAAGAAAGGAAAGAAAAGGGAAAAGAAAAGAAAAGAAAAAAGAAAAGAAAAGAAAAAAGAAAGAAAAGGAAAGAAAAGAAATAGTATTGTAAGCATGTTATTTAGAAACATTGAAATAGGGGCGCCTGGGTGGCTCAGTCATTAAGCATCTGCCTTCGGCTCAGGTCATGGTCCCAGGGTCCTGGGATCAAGCCCTGCATCGGGGTCCCTGCTCAGCGGAAAGCCTGCTTCTCCCTCTCCCACTCCCCATGCTTGTGTTCCCTCTCTGGCTGTGTCCCTCTCTGTCAAATAAATGAATAAAATCTTAAAAACAAAACAAAACAAAACAAAACACGGAGGTAAACACCTGAACAATTACAAGAATGGATAGTATTGCCCTTGGCAACTTGGAGTCAGGATTATAGAGAGATGATTCAGAAGACTGCCATCGTTTGTTTGTTTCTAACTATAATAAGCCCTGTAGTAGTATTTGACAGTTAACCTCTGGTATATATTATTAGCTAGAAAAATAGAGTACCATCATTCTGAAACTGGGCCTTCTCTTTCTCTTCTCACCCTTTCCTGGTGGTTGTTCCAATGCCCGTGCATTCAAATTTCTAAAGAGTCCTAAACAAGTTCATGTATGCCATTTTGGAGATTAGTTTTCTTTCTTTCTTTCTTTTTTTTTAAAGATTTTATTTATTTATTTGACAGAGAGAGACACAGTGAGAGAGGGAACACAAACAGGGAGAATGGAGAGGGAGAAGCAGGCTTCCCGCTAAGCAGGGAGCCCGAGGCAGGGCTAGATCCCAGGACCCCGGGATCATGACCTGAGCCGAAGGCAGATGCTTAACGACTGAGCCACCCAGGCGCCCCTGGAGATTATTTTTCAATGAAAAAAAAATCTAGGAACTAAATCATATTTTCTCCCTTCTCTTCTCTCTCTCCCTGTGTGCGTGTGTGCGTGCGTGTGTGTGTGTGTGTGTGTGTGTCTGGTCTCTGGGTCATTGTTACTCTAATAACCTTCTAATTAACTACAGTAATTAATTGGCATATGCAGAGAATTGAGAGAATATGTCAAATCTGTCAGAGTAAAAAGGTACAGTCTGAGATAATTCCTAGATCAGTGTTCCATTCAAAAGTAATAACCGTGCTTCCAAAAATGAAAGATAATGAATTCCTACCTCAAAAAAAGAGAACTCAACAAGCTAAAGTTTGTTATTATCATTGCTTTATTAAAAGCATTAGATATTCTGCAGAGGATACTTGTCTGAAAGAATATTTAACAGTGTTCCTCAAGGTTAAAACACATATACTTGTCCCCTTTCCAGAAGAGTTAGGAGACATAAAAATTCTCTTTGCTGGACTAGGTGGGATTCCAACTACTAACACTAGATAGAAGCTCTTTTTTTTCACGATTTTTTTTTTTAAAGATTCACTTTATTTATTTGAGAGAGAGAGGTAGAAAGCGCAAGATGGGGATGGGGCAGAGGGAGAGAATATCCAAGCAGACTCCAGCTGAGCATGGAGCCCGACTCCAGGCTGGATCCCAACAGCCATGAGATCAGGACCTGAGTCGAATCCAAGAGTCGACAGGCAACTGACTGAGCCACCTGGGCGCCCCTTTTTTCTCATGGTTACTTAAAGCATTTTTCCTACTTTTTTATTGAAAAGTACTCTTCCTTTTTACCTGCCTTGTTTTGGAAGGAATTTAAGGCTGATTAAAAACAATCTGTACTATCACACACAAAAAGGTAGGTGAGGAAATTAGGATACTCTATTATAGAATAGAAAATATATAATATGTATTATATATTGCACTTATATACATATATTAATATACATGAATTAGAAATATTTATCTGATTAATTCATCCTGTCCCTTCTTTCTATCCCTCCCCTTTCTGTCCTGATTTCAGTTGCCTTTGCCATCTTTCCCATGTTTTATTTTTGCTATATAGTCTATTTCCCCTACTCTTTATTTTGAAAAATTTCAAACCTTGAGAAAAAAGAATTCAAGAAAAAAAAAATAAATAATAAAAAAATAAAAAAAGATCATGCTAATTCTGGAAAAAAATACTCATTATTCATCTAGATTCACCAATTGTTATCTGTTAACTTTCTTTCTGTATAGGTGTGTGTATAATATATATTACACACTATATGTATAATTTACATAATAAGTGTATGTAATATAAAAATTTATATTTTATATGATTTTATATATATTATACACATACACACCCCTAAACAGAAAGACAGCAAATGATGAATCTAGGTAAATAATGAGCATCAATTATACTATTTTTGTAAATTTTCACAAAGTTTGAAATTTTTCAAAATAAAAAATATGATAGATATACGTATATATAGATATATAACATATATATACACAAATAATAGTTTTTAGTTTTTGGCTGAGCAGAGTTAGTTGCAGACATCATGATACTTCACACCTAGATACTTCTACTGAGTTTCCAAACATGGACATGGACATTCTCCTACAAAAGCACAGTAAGAGTCAGGAAATATAAGCTTGATAGTATCTAAGAAACAGTCCATAATTACCCCAATCACCTCAATAATATCCTTTACAGCTGCTCTCTTTCCCTTTCCACACTGCATTTAACTGTAGTGTCTTTTTAGTCTCCCTTAATTCACAACAGTTCCCTAATCTTTTCATGTATTTGCCTTTCTTCCTATTTATATTTTTGAAGACTCCAGCCCAGTTGTTTTGGAAAACGTCCCTCAGTTTGAGTTTGTCTGAATATTCCTCTAATGATTCTCCTGACTTCAGTCTTTCTCCTTGCCAATCATTTTCTACACAGTTATTATAGTTAGTTAAAAAAAAAAAAAAAAATCCTGATATTCCCTTGCTTAAAAGTATTTAAAAATTCGGGGCGCCTCGGTGGCTCAGCCGGTTGAGCGTCTGCCTTCAGCTCAGGTCATGATCCCACGGTCCTGGGATCGAGTCCTGCTTCGGGCTCTCTGCTCATCGTCTGCTTTTCCCTCTGCTCCTCCCCCAGCTTGTGCTCTCTCCCTCACTCTGTCTCTCAAATAAATAAATAAATAAAAATCTTTAAAAAAAGGTATTTGAAGATTCCTTTTCATCCCCTGGATAAACTAAATTCCTTACCATACCTTTCAAAGATTGTCACAGTTTAGTCTGATGGCCCTTTGCAGCCTCATCCCTTCTAGTGATTAGTGGTTTGTACTTCAGGTATGCCAAACACCAGATGCTGTTACTTTTTCTCACAGATATTTGTTGAATGCTGATAATCCACCATGGTTGGTAGGTGTGGTAGCTTTTGGGATACAATTCCAAACAAGGCCAACATAGTCTATGTCCTTATGGAATTTATACTAAACTGAAAATGTCAGGGGCGCCTGGGTGGCTCAGTCGTTAAGCGTCTGCCTTCAGCTCAGGTCATGATCTCCAGGTCCTGGGATCGAGCCCCTCATTGGGCTCCCTGCTCCGCGGGAAGCCTGCTTCTCCCTCTCCCACTCCCCCTGCTGTGTTCCCTCTCTTGCTGTGTCTCTGTCACATAAATAAATAAAATCTTAAAAAAAGAAAATGTCATCTCTTTTGTGCTTCTATAGCACTTTATACACACTCTTATTATAACATTTATTGTATTGCATTGTAACTTTTGTTTGTGTATTTATCACCCAGCTGGACTGTGGGCTTTTCAAGGTTAGGATAAATTTTATTCATCTCTGTTTCCCTGGGACCAAGAGTGTAGCAGGCATTAAATAATTTTCATTCAATAAATGAATGAAATAAATCATTCCTGCTAAGTGTTAGCTAGCAAGGGATCTCTTTTTAAGTTAAGGAATATGCTTTACTACAATTACATTTTGTAAACTCTCTCAGTGAGGGAGGTTTTTAGTTCTTCAAATCATACACCTTCATATGGTTAAAGGATGGCTCCAAAACTATTTCCAGTAGGAAAATGCAATAAATAATAGGGCAAGAATTACTCTATATTATACATATATATATATACTCTAGTTTATATATACATATATTATTCTATATTACTCTATTACTCAGTTGGCACTGCTGCTTCTATTAAAACTCCACCCAGTGACAAGTGCTTTTGGTCAGGGGGTACTTCCAAAACTGTGACAGCAACGGAAATAACAATTGCATTTCATTACCCTTTTCGTAAAACACATTTTAATGTAGGTTCTTACACTTTCCCATAAACAGCTTTCAGTCAATTAATCAATTTCCATTACTAGTTCATTACTCTTGAACATTCATAGGGTATTTCTGGTACTTTAATTTTGTTTTACACAGTGCAACAATGCTTTTTTAGTTCCTGTCTTGTTTCTCTGAAGAGTTTGCAGCTCCCTAAAACATAGTCCAACACAGTGTTAGGCACAAGTAAACAGGGCACACTTTTAAAATTGACGCTCTCACAAAACGTCAGACGGTATTAAGAGCATATCAAGGAACATAGTAATATTGCCTGTCAAGAAATATATATTCTCAAGCTTTAACGTGCATAAGAATCACTGGGGGTGGGAGATCTTGTTAAAATTCATGTTCTGATTCAGTGGGTCTGGGTGGAGTCCGATAATTTGCATTGTTAACAAGCGCCCAAGTGATGCAGATGCTGTTGGTCCCCGGACAACACTGAATAGCAAAGATCTAAAGGAATGTGCAAAAGGAAGGCAGATGCTTTGCTCCAAAACATATTTTGCTGGGCGTTAATTAAATACAAGTATGGTTAGGGTGGAGCCAGGCCGAGCACTTCTTACCCAACCTCAAACCTCCTCTTCCCAGTTTATCTCCCCGAGTCCAGCTAAAGTCCCCACCTCCGTAAATCTTAAGAACACAAGCAGCAAAGGCCCAGCTACTGAAGACGCGAGCCCAGGTTACAAAGGGAGATCTCCCTGCACTTACAAGTCTAAGAGCCCCGGTATAGATGGAGTCCGGGTAGAGGCCTCTCCTTCGCCATAAAGAAAGATTTAAAATTAAAACCTTATCATAGAGGGACCAATCATAGCAAAGGTCTCCCCATGATTCGCTCTCTGGGCAGTGTCGGAGCACAGTCTGGTTTGTGATTGGTTAGGAGGTCACCACGTGCTGGCCAATGAAAGCTGAGGCGCTACTTGTATGAATAAGTGGAAGGCGGGAGCGAAGGGGAGGGGAAGCAGGAGACCTAAGAAGGTGTGTCACGTCCCTATGCTGTTTGTGGAAGCTTTTGTGTCATTGGTTGGCTCTTCTTCCGATTGTACCAATCGCAAGCTCTTCTCTGCGGAGCCCTAGCTATGAAATTGAAAGTAGAGATGAGGGTGCAGCCAATGGAAAAAAAAAGTGCACAGCAGCCAATCCTCCTGCAGCGTTTTGTGTCTTTGCCCAACTAGAGAAAGTGTTTCATGTGGAGGGGCGTTACCCAGTCGCCAATGGGCGGGCGCCAGTGAAGCGGAGGAACCAATGAGTGTGAGACGTTGAGTGACAGCTGTCCAATAGGGACCCTCAGTGCTAGTACGGTTTGCGGCTTAAGCACCGCCGCGGTCTGAGGAATGTCAACTATTCAACATGGAGGCGGAGGTCGATAAGCTGGAACTGATGGTGAGTGTAAAGTGAAGGAGATCTACTGGGTAGATTCTTTCTCTCGGATGGCCTCCGAGGTGGGATAAAATTTTGAGTCGCCGGAAACCCTGGGCGGCAGAAGCTGGACCATATTGGAGTTCCCTCCTCTTGTATCAAAGGGAGTCGCCGCCGCCTGGTCTCTTTTAACCGCCGCGGGGGAAGGGGTTACATCCGGGAAACTCGGGAGGGAAATGGCGGGAGATGCTGAGGTAGCCGGGCCTTTGGAATTCCTTGTTCCTTGCCCTGACCTTTCCGCCCCTCAGGGAGCTGTGGCTCCTGAAGACAGCGTTCTATGCATTTCCCCCCAAAAGACGTGACTGGAATGATCCCTAAACGCCCCTAGAAGGGGAGAGGTCGTTCACACTCCAAGAAAGGGGGACGGAGGGTGGGGTGGGGAATAAACCGAGGGGGGCGGAGAGAACTCCCATTACGGCAGAGCGGTTCACGTTATCCAAGGCGGGCTGAGAAAGTCTGAGGAAGGTTTTGACTTGCGTGCAGAACTTCCTAGCGGCCAAGGAAGCCCCAAGACCAATTTCTGTTTGGCTCGAAGGTGGCAGTCCTTGGGTGGGGGAGAGGTGTGAGCGATGGGGACCTGAACCTCGAGCTCCTTTCTTGACGCACGGGAGGAATTGGGACATGGAAGGCACCCTGCTCTTGAGTTGCCGAATTTCATTCATTTATGAAAGTAGGGGGCGGGGGCGAATAATTGGAAAGGACTCCCGCTGCTGCTTGGCCTGCTCGGGGGCGCCAAGCTGAAGTGCTGTCCTAATTTTCTTCTATGGATCGTTCCCTCACTTGTCCTCTTTATTCCCTTCCTCCCATTCTTAGACTACCAGCTTGATCGCCCGCGCTTTTTTCTTGTTAGTTCTCCTTGTTCTATCTTCAGTCCTTTGCGCCCTGCATTACCTTGTGTGAATTGAGCTGGCTTTCTTTAAAATGTGGAATTTGGAGGACGCGCCCATCATTGAACTCCTGTCGGTTTTTTGTTAAAGAAAAATAACAAAATTAAGTAAAAAAGCCCAAATCTTTCTTTTCTATCGCAGTCTGCCGTCCTTCCCCTACCATGCTCTGGCTTTACAACTTGGGTATCATTTGTGCCAGTGCTGCTCTAGCCAAGCTGAACCTTGGGTCACTTCAACATCAGCACTGGTAGTGATCCTGGAAGAAACTGAGTACCACACTCATCCTCATTCCCACCTCTAGAAAATGTGAGAGCTTGATATATCTTATTATTTTCTTCTGATGTATTAATGAATTATAGTGCCTCTCATATGCACATTTGACTTGAAGGCTTTCAGTTGATTCTAACCATTTTGAGTTTTAATTTTCTTTGTGGGAGTGTGTGGGGGAATGGCGTGGGGAGGGGTTGGGATGGTAGTGAAGAAGGAAGAATTTTTGTTGCTTTCCAAACCTGTAATAATGAACTTTTAGATCAAAGTTTTGTTATTTTTATCATTAATGGTCTTAAACAAACAGAAGAACCCAAAACATGTCAAGTATCCTAGTTTGATTCTGTCAGCAGGCATGAATGTTTAACACTGTCTTCCCCTCTTCCCCATTCTGAATTCCTCCCTCTGGATGGATATTTCTGCCTAATTTTAAGATGCTAAACTGCTTTTAACAGTTTTTCTCCCCGCTCAAGTTGGCTGTTTACTTTTGAGGTACCAATTAAGCCTTTTTTGGACTTTGCATGAGAGTCACTATTCGCACAGGACTTTTTTTTTTTAAAGATTGAACACATTTTAATTTAAGAAGAAAATGATTAAGTATACATCTTGAAAAAAGGTTTTAGAAGATTGTGAGGTAGCCAGACTCTTAAACTTTTAGGTGTTTGAATGATGGGGTAGTTTTAAAAATTCTTTGTAAGAGATGAAGAGAAGAAAGCAGGTCTTCTTAAATTACCTGCAGGTAATTACTTGCAGCCTCCTCCCTCCCTTTCAAGTTATTAGTTTGTTTCCACAATCATCAGGGTTTAAAAACTGTATTTGAACTATTATAGTTTTGTTATTACTGCTTTCTATTGATTGGATAGTGAAGGATGGTGTATCTCATCTTCAGATTTGCCATGTGCTTTAAAATGTTTTGTCTATGAACTGGTTTAATTTCTAAGATTGGAAAGAAATGATTTCCTATACAATCCTCTGAGTTTTGGTTCTACATTACTTGAATAAAGGATTTGTTGAGGAACTAATGTTGAAAATTTAATAAGTGAAAGAGAATGCATACTATTTAACTTTGTAAAGAAAGTACTTATTCTCACTTTGCAGCCAGACTGGTCCTCTGATTTAAAAAATATTTCATATTTTTCTTGTTTGAATTAACTTCAAATTCAGAAAATTAAACATGTCTCTGAAGTACCTGTCTTTAAAACCTGATCCTTGGCTAGCAGAGTTGAAGTATTCTAATACCTGAGTTATGTGGCCTTAGGATTAGGTCAGGTCACTCATGTTCCAGCTGTCCTGAATTTGAGTTTATTTTTTAGGGGGTTGAATCTAAATAGCTGAACTAGACTATTTAAAGAAAGTTTCGTGAAAATAATGGAAAGTATTTTTGCATCAATCAACGTTATTAATGGGGGAATAAGCTCATTGTAGGGTAATCTTTGTTCTCTAACTTTTTTCCTTTCACTTACTGGTTGAGTGGTATTTGTCTGGTGTTCTTTTGTGGTACCACTAGTGATTGTGCACAGAACTACACTGTGATACTATGATACTATTTCTATTTCTGGGTTTATATCTGACTTTTAAATGGGTTCTTACCAGTTCAAAGAGTAAGATAATGATAATTGGCTTGAATCCAAGAAAACCTGATTACTAAATCTCAGAACCTCCTCCTGTACCATTATTATTTCCTCCGTGATGCTTGTACATTTGAAGGAAATGGAGATGATTTCCTCCTATGTTCAAGATCTTTAGGGGTTAACTTAAATTTTAAAATCCCTTTCCGTAGTATTCCCTTAGGTAGGGTCTTGTTTAGGACACATTAATTCCCTGGGAATCTGTAAGCTTTTGTGATAACAAGCCATAAGACTGTTAAGAGCTTTTTAGAGTTTAGTGTAGTTTATTTTATTTTATTTTTTAAAAGATGTTATTTATTTATTTGACAGAGAGAGCACAAGCAGGGGGAGCAGCAGGCAGAGGGAGAGGGAGAAGCATGCTCCCTGCTGAGCAGGGAGCCTGATGTGGGATGTGGGATGTGGGGCTCAATCCCAGGACTCTGGGATCAAGTTTAGTGTAGTTTAGATTCCAGAAAGATAGATTGGGTATTTAGAGATTGGGAAACTTATTTTACTTTCTTTACTTTACCTTTTCGTTTGTTTACTCCAATATTCTTACTTAATCAGTTGCAACGAGGGAGCTAACCAACACATCTCAGCAAAACAAATATTTTTCACAAGTTTGCCTTAGTAGTAATTATAACCCGTTTTGTTAATACTAGTCTCTGAAGCTTAGGACATATTTACAAAATTCCTTTCTATATGTTTCTGTTAAATATTAATCGTAGGTTAGTCATCAGAAAACTGTTATTTGGACATTTAAGTTCAGTTCTTTTTAACATTGATATACATGTTCTTAGGTTTTGGATGTCTTCTGTCCAAAATGGCAACCCTTCTTTAAATTCTTTTCACACTGAAGCTTCAACTGATGCAAGATGCTTTTGTGTTCCTTTCCTACCAATTTCTGCTAACGAATGCTCTGACTTTATTGCACTACTGTACTTTACAGCTAGCAGTGCAATAGTATTGTCAAAGCATCTGAAAGCAGAATGCACACCAGAACTTTGATTCTTGCCTTACATCTTTCTTCAGTATCTGTAATTTACCACAATCTTTGTTGCTGGAAAGTGTATAATTTTATTACCCTAGGTATATGTTTTAGGAAGTCATAATTTGAAAAAAAAAACTCACTATCGTAATTAATGCACTATGAAACACATTGAGATAACATTTTTAATAGCTGAAGTTGTTATGACTTGTTTAAATGAGTAGTTGTATTTTTCTTCTTTCTGTAACAGATTTGGATAGGTTCTGGCATCTCTTGCGTTTTCTTTAACTGAGTTTTAAGGTGAATTAGTAAGTGATGAAAACAATCTCTGCTGTATATTTCATATGATAACTTGCCCCAAATCTTAATTGGTGTTAATTTTGTGTGCTATGTAGTTTATGCTTGAATTTCAAACTTAAGAGTACTTGTTTTAAAGTTCTTTTTTGTAATAATGAAATAGAATAAAGTATGAATCCATTACTTTTTTTGTAATCAGTTTTGAGATATAATTTGCATACAGTAAAACTTACCAATTTTAGTTGTACAATTTGAAGAGTTTTGACAAATATGGACAGTCATGTAACAACTACCACAGACATGGTTTAGAACATTTCCATCACCTAATGTTCCCTTATGCCCCTTTGCAGTCAGCTTCCTCCTACCAAGCTCCCTGACAATCATTGGTCTCTAGTTTTGCCATTTTTAGAAGTTCACATAAATGGAATCATTTATAGCTTGCAGTTTTTTGTGCCTGACTTCTTGCACTTAGCACAATGCTTTTGAGAGTCATCTGTGTTGTTGTACATATATATTAGTAGTTGGACCATTTTAATTGCTGATTAATATTTCATTGGTATAGACTATCACAAACTATTTATCCATTTACCAGATTGTAAACTTTGGGTTGTTTCCAGGTTTTGCTTATTATGAATAAAGATGTTATAAACATTGTAGTGTAAGTCTTTGGACATAATGTTTTTGTTTCTCTTGAGTAGCATGATAAAAATGTATGCTTCATCTCATAAAAAAACCACTGAAATATTTACCAAAGCTATGATTTAGGGTTCCAGTTTCTCCACATCCTTACCAACATTTGGTATCTTGGTATTGTCAGTCTTCTTTTTTTTTTTTTAAGATTTACTTATTTATTTTAGAGAGTGAGCACCAGTGGGAGGGGGAGAGGGAGAGGGAGAGAGAGAATCCCAAGCAGACTCCACACGAGCACAGAGCCTGATGTGGGGCTCAATCCCATGACCCATGAGATCATGACCTGAGCCAAAACCGAGTCAACCATGTCAGTCTTCTTCATTTTAGCTATTCTAATAATTGTATAGTGGTATCTGCTTAGTTTGAATTTGCATTTCTTTAATGGCTAATGATATTGAATATCTTTTCATGTGCTTATTTGCAGTTGGAATATCTTTAGTGAATATCTGTTGAAATCTTTTGCCTATTTTCAAATTGAGATATTTGTCTTCTTTTTTAAAAGATTTTATTTATTTAATTAAGAGAGAAAGAGAGAGCGTGCCCGCACATGAGCAGGGGGGAGGGGCAGAAGCAGCCTCCCCAATGAGCAGGGAGCCGGAGGTGGGGCTCCATCCCAGGACCCTGGGATCATGACCTGAGCCAAAGGCAGCCCCTTAACTGACAGAGCCACCCAGGCACCTCCAAGATGTTTGTCTTTTTAACTATTACAAGAGTCCTTTAATTTTTTCTGTTATTTGCCCCTTCACATAAAAAATTTTGATGAAGTTCAATTTATACATCTATTCTGCTATGGATTATGCTTTTTTGTTCTATTTCAGAAATCTTTGCCTAACTCAAGGTCACAAATGTTTTCTTCTAGAAGATTTATAGTTTTAGTTTTTACATTTATTTTATTTTTAAAGATTTATTTATTTGTTTTAGAGAGGGAGAGTGTGCATGAGTAGGGGGAGGGGCAAAGGGAGAGGGGAAGCGACACCTTGCTGAATGTGGAGCCTGACATGGATCTTGATCCCAGGACCCCTAGATCCTGACCTGAGCTGAAACCAAGAGTTGGGCCCCTAACTGACTGAGCTACCCAGGCGCCCCAGATTTTGTGTTTAGATCTCTGTCCATTTAGAGTTAATTTTTGTATGTGGTATAAAGTGAGAGTAGAAGGTCTTTTCATTTATTTATTTGTTTTGCATATGGATATTCCTCTGTTCTGGTACCATTTGTTGAAAAGACTATCATATCCCTGTTGAATTACCCTTAGCTCCTTTGTAACAAATCAGTTGAACATGTATGTATGGGCTGGTTTATTTATTTATTTAAAGATTTTATTTATTTATTTGAGAGCATGTGCGTGAGCGCGGTGAGGGGCAGAGGGAGAGGGAGAGAGAGAATCTCAAGCACACTCTGCGCTGACAACCCTGAGATCATGACCTGAGCCGAAATCAAGAGTTGGTCACTGAACTGACTGAGTCACCCAGGTACCCCAGTCTATTTATTTTTGAACTCTGTTTTGTTCAATTATGTCGTATCATACTGTCATGGTTGCTGTAGCCTTATAAGAAGTCCTTTGTTATTTTTTGTTTCAGAGGTAGATTTTAGTGATTCATCAGTTGCATATAACACCCAGTGTCCATTATATGAAGTGCCCTCCTTAATGCCCATCACCCAGTTACCCCATCCCCCCACCCACGACCCCTCCAGCAACCCTCAGTTTGTTTCCTATAGTTAAGTCTCTAATGGTTTGTCTCTGTGTAGTAAGTCTTGAAATCATCAAGTGTAAGGCCTCAAACTTTGCTCTTGTTTTCTAAAACTTTTAAATTATTTTGCATTTCCAAATAAGCTTTTTTTTCTTTTTTTTTTTTTTTGGTCAATTTCTACAAAAAAAAAGCTTTCTGGGATTTTGGTTGGGATCGTGTTGAATCTAGAGAACAATTTAGGGAGAATTGATTAAAAATAATGAGTTTTCTGATGCTTGAATGAATGAAAAGAATGAAAAAATTTCTTTCAACAGTGTTTTGTAGTTTTCAGTGTATAGGTCTTGTTTATAAATTTTTCATAACCAGCTTAGTGTGATTTCTACTACGGCTCTATATCTTAAAATTAGAGCAAGAACTGTTACAAGATGTATTCTTTTTTTTTTTTTTTTAAGATTTTATTTATTTATTTGACAGGGAGAGACACAGTGAAAGAGGGAACACAAGCAGGGGGAGTGGGAGAGGGACAAGCAGGCTTCCTGCTGAGCAGGGAGCCCGATGCAGGGCTTGATCCCAGGACCCTGGGATCATGACCTGAGCCATGCAGGCACCCCATAACATGTATTCTAAATAAATTTCAGAGATTTTAGGAAAAAAGTAAGCTATTTGTTAAACAAATGTCCTTAAAAGCCAGGAGAATGGATACCGGAGGGAAGAAAGATATGTGAGATATTAGGCATGGACTCAAGGACATCATTTGGTAGGGAATGAAGAACATGACTGCTTATGAGAAAACCATTTTATTCCCAAATTTTATTTATAAAATCTGAGTTACCTCTCTTGGCCTAAAGTGTGGCTGTTTTCCTCTTCTTTGGCTTTTAATTTCCTACCATTCTCTAGTGGGCATTTCAAGCACTGGGTAGGATTTTGTGTTTTTTAATCAGGTAAGACATTACATGGCGAGGGACTGAGGGAAGAAAACTGCTTAATTTGAGGACCTCATTTGTTTTCTCTAAAGAAGTGAATTGAGGGGTACCTGCCTGGCTCAGTCAGTATACATGTGACTATTGATCCCAGGGTCTTGAGTTCAAGGCCCACATTGGGCATGGAGCCTACTTTAAAAAAAATGT
Organism: Halichoerus grypus; assembly: GCF_964656455.1. Classification (NCBI taxonomy): domain Eukaryota; kingdom Metazoa; phylum Chordata; class Mammalia; order Carnivora; family Phocidae; genus Halichoerus; species Halichoerus grypus. The sequence goes on from NC_135713.1 coordinate 176,469,990, forward strand.
GAATTGATAACAGTATAATACATTTCCTTTTAGATATATCATTGAATTTTCTTTATATCCCAGAGCTTGTAGAACCATTAAGTATTCTGGGTAAAAGATTATATACAAGAAAATAAGAATAAAAAAATGTACCAGATGGTGAGGAGAAGGAAGGTTTATTCTGCCTTGAATTGTATTTTGATGTGAACACATCTCAATTTCAATAGTAGGGTATGAAAGACCATATATATGAATTCATTTAAAGCCAAGTGGGAAATTTTCTTCTTCCTTGGAGCAAAGTAAAAGTTTTGAAGCAAATAAAAAATATCTTACCTTTGTTACCCAAATATAATACAAAGTTTCAATATTGAGAATATCTCTGATAAATAAAATTTATTCTCAATTAGACTTTAAAAGGTTATACTTCTGATTTGTCTCAGTACATAACATTTTAAAAGTTTGAATAAGTCAATCCTTGATTCTTTGATTCAGTGTTTTTCTCATTTTATAAATGAGGAAATAATCTCAGTTTTTGCTAAGATTTTCGTGTAGTGACAGTGATTGTAAAATACATTTAACTTTTTAGAACAATTTATTTTTGTTAGGAAATATGAGTTGTGTAACTTTTATAAATGCCTCCTTTCCCCACTCAATCTGCCTAATTGTAAATGACAGTACTTCATACTTTCTTTCAGTAAATGTTACTAGGGCGGGCTAGTATTAGAGGAATAAAAAAATTAAAAAAATAAATAAATAAATAAATAAAGAGAGGACAGTATCTGCCTTTTTTGTACCCAGCAATATGCTTAGCATTTGGGTTTCAAAAGCAATCACACTTTTTTTGAATGACAAAAAAAGCAGACTATCTCTTGGTACTTACTGTACTTTCCATTTTTCCCCCTGCTCCATCGAGGAGTACAGATGTTAAGTTTATTTGGTAATCTTTGTTACCTTGTCATTGACACTAAGACAGAATGTACATTTCTCTTGAGGTGATGGTTTTTAATCTTTTTTTTTTTTTTCCCCTTTATGCCATGGATCTTTAGAGGAGCTCCACCTCACCAGAAAAATGTATACAGATACATTAACTTGCTAACTAGTAAGTAGGGATTTGTACACCTTTGCCCCCATGGTTTCCTGGGCCCAGTATTAAGAATATCTGCTATTCAGGGGCACCTGGGTAGCATAGTCGTTTAAGCGTCCAACTCTTGGTTTCCTATCAGGTCATGATCTTAGGGTCATGAAATTGAGCCCTGCATTGGGCTCTGTACTCAGCCTCGAGTCGGCTTGGGTTTCTCTCTCCCTCTCCCTCTGCCCCTCCCACTCGTGCTCTCTCTCTTTCTCTCTCTAAAATAAATAAATAAATCTTAAAAAGAAGAAAAGAATATCTGCTATTCAGAGGTTGAAAGTATTTGAAATTGAGTGACCACACATCATTAATCTTCTATCCTTTTCAGTATATATATGTAAGTAAGAATTGCTGCCAAACATGTACTCACTCAAGATTATACTAAGTTTTTGTTTCACGTATGTCCATTATTTTGTGTTCTGTAATTTGGGAATGTAGCTGTTTTGTCATATTGATGACATTTTCTAATTTTGTAATTTTAAGATGATTTATCACGAGTATTTTATATACACATATCATACAATATTATAATCTATTATACAATATTATTCTCTCTATATTATACAGTATAATATTTGAACTGAGCTATTTGCCAGGCACTATTAGAGATCAGTGATTTTTAAAAAATAGCCTGGCATATTTGGGACAATGAAATTCAGTGTGGCTGAGGTGTAAAATATGAAGCATCTGTGGGGAGCATATTAATGTCATAAGGATTATACTAAGAGTTGGAGTTAATTCTACAGGCATTGGGAAACCCCAATGATCTTTTTAAAAAAAATTTTTTTTTCAAGATTTTTTTTTTTAATTTATTTATTTGACAGAGAGAGAGAGGAACACAAGCAAGGGGAGTGGGAGAGGGAGAATCAGGCTTCCTGCTGAGCAGGGAGCTCGATGCGGGACTCGATGCCAGGACCCTGGGATCATGACCTGAGCCAAAGGCAGACGCTTAACGACTGAGCCACCCAGGCGCCCCTTAAAAACTTTTTTAATATAGATTTTATTTTTAAGTAATCTCTGTACCCAATGTGGGGCTTGAACCTACAGCCCTGAGATCAAAAATCACATGCCCCACTGACTGAGCCAGCCAGGTGCCCCAAACCCAATGATCTTTAAGTGAAGAGTGACTTAGTACAGAATGCACTTACTCTTAAAAATTTTGCTTTAATTATACATGTAATTTAATTAGAAGACAGATAAAAAAGATCCCTACAATTCTATGAGTATTATGTCTATGTTGTATATTTTAGATTTTTTTGCAGGTGTATCTTTAACTATTTTTCCTTTTTTTTTTTTAAGATTTATTTATTTATTTTAGAGAGAGAGAGCACGGTGGGGAGGGGCAGAGGGAGAGGGAGAGAGAACCTCAAGTAGACTCTGTGCTGCGCACAGAGCCTGACGTGGGGCTCCATCCCAAGGCGCCGAGATCATGACTGGAGCCAAAACCAAGAGTGGGATGCTTAACTGACTGGACCACCCAGGCGCCCCTATTTTTTCTAAACCAAGTTTGTTCAGTGTAATATGAAAATCTCTCCCTGTAGTCCATTATGTGTCCATAGCACAATTAACATAAATAATCTAGGATCCTGAAAGCTTTAAAAAGTTAGACTACGTTCAACTGATAAAACCAATCTTTTACAGGCAGGGGCTTGCTTATGTGTACTACTCTAATAATTGTTTCATAAATGCCTGCAGATTAGGAACTGATGAACTTGAAGCTTCTCACTTTCTTCTGCTTTGATGTTGCTATTTGCTGGCAATAACATGTGCAACCTGGTGCTTGTGCATATTATTGCCTATCTGTTCCAGACATGCATTGACATGTGTTCTATCTGGAAGAGGCTAGATGATAGTTCAGCCCTCCAGTAGAAATACACAAAAAACAGTTGTGATTGTGTATACATTTGGGGTGGTCCTCAACTTGTTGGGAACTTTCTTTCTTTTTTTTTTTTTTTTTTTAATAATTTCTTAAGACAGGCTTTAGAGGGTGGTTGGGTTCCCAGATTGTTCTTCAAAGGAATGAATGTTCTTTCATCTATTCCTTTTTGTCATTGAGTATTAGGCTGTATATTAAAAACTAGGGTGATAGGGCGCCTGGGTGGCTCAGTCGGTTAAGTGACTGCCTTCAGCTCAGGTCATGGTCCCAGGGTCCTGGGATCGAGTCCCATGTCAGTCTCCCTGCTCCACAGGGAGTCTGCTTCTCCCTCTGCCTCTGCCCCCATTTTGTTCTCTCAATCTCTCTCGTTAGCTCTCAAATAAATAAGTAAATAAATAAATAAAATCTTTAAAAAAAGAAAACTAGGGGATATAAATAAAAAGGAAGACAGGGCTCTTGCCAGCATAACATTTGAAATCAAGTGGTGACACTATCAAGCAGACAAATGATTATAATATAATAAATGAAATGGTAAGCTAGAGCCATGAACAAAATAAAATGAGAGTAGATAAAGGTGTTTCTAAATCTGCATTAGAGAGAGGGGGATGTAAAGAAAGGGGTGTGTTCATTAAGTATTAGTTTCTTTGGTTGATAGTATTGCTAACCTAGATCTGGAAGTATTAATATGCCCAGTTCTCCCTTAAAACAACGTTTCTATGGAAAATGTGTTTCTAAGCCTAGCTACTGAGTCTAGAGTGTACCTCTACCAACTTCTCTCATCATGGACAAGACTGCCATATTTCTTCATTTTCTGTGGTTTGATGCTGTTGAGGCAAACTCGCTCACATGAGGATGTGTTTGCTTTTTTAGAGCACTGGTTCTTTTGAAAGGGAGCGTTATTGTGCCAGTAAGAATCTATAGGTTTGTAAAAAAGAAGTATTTTGGGGGCGCCTGGGTGGCTCAGTTGGTTAAGCGGCTGACTTCAGCTCAGGTCATGAGCTCAGGGTCCTGGGATCGAGCCCCACATCGGGCTCCCTGCTCAGCGGGAAGCCTGCTTCTCCTTCTCCCACTCCCCCTGCCTGTGTTCCCTCTCTCGCTGTGTCTCTGTCAAATAAATAAATAAAATCTTTTAAAAAAAAAAAAGGAAGTATTTTTAAGTTAGGCTGTAGTTCTTTTCTCCTTGCTGCCAAATAGTTGAGCGGTATAAAGTGTTAAGCTGATGTTTATAATGAAAACTAGTATAACAGACAGAATATTATATGTTTATGCAATATGTAGCATACTCTAAAACTCAAAATTATTTCCTAAACTATTCCTTTTTCTGTTTATATAGTATCTTCCTTACAGTCCCAGTCTGTTTCCAAGGATGTCCAATTGGCAGAATGTAATTTGGCTGTCTGGGGGGCTTTAATGTTGATTTCAATGGACTTTTCCCAGCTAAATTGCATATTTTATTTATCATTCGTAAGATGGGCATAAAAGTTTCCATTTATTTTTATTACTGATTTAGAAGAAAACTGGCTTCTGAAATATGAATGTCTTGGGTTTTAAAAAATTCACTAGTTTTGGGGCACCTGGGTAGCTCAGTTGGTTAAGCTTCTGACTCTTGATGGCTCAGGTCATGACAGGGTCATGAGATCAAGTGCCATGTTGGGCTCAGCACTGAGCATGGAGCCTGCTTAAGATTCTCTCTCTCTGTCTCCCTCTTTCCCTCCCCACTCTAAAAAATTCACTAGTTTTATTTTAAATATTCTAATGCTCCTAAAAATAAGATAGGTAGCTAAAGTTAATTAAAGAGCAACCTCACTGTTAACTAGGCTTTAAGAGGCAAATTTATAACTGAGGAGGGCTGTGAATGAAATTTTTTAGCATCAGTTTGCTCCCTTAATCAGACACTAATGAATTTTTGACACTATAGTAATTGGTCAGCAAATTTCCTACCATGTGACTAAAAAATTTTCTGTTTATGACCAGATCCTAGAACCCTATCGATATTGTCTCTGCTGTGTAAATAGCTCTGAGTAGTGCAATATTGCTTATAGGGTTTTGGTGTTTGGGAAGAACAATGGGCAGGTTGCAGAAACTATATAGCTGAAACCGAAGCAACAGTCATCTTTGTTTAGGAAGAAAACAAATAGTAGAAGCTAATTCTTAATATAAACATTAAAATCTGAAACTCAAATGTCAAGTTTTAATATCTTAGAAGAAGGAAATTAATCTTTTCTAAATTTTTACATTTTGATAAATTAAACTTGGGTTTATTTGTAGTATTATGAAATAATAGAATATTAGTGTTAAAAGGGACCTTAGATTTCTGACTCTTTCATTTAGTAGAAGAGACCCAGAGAGATGGAAGACTTACCTAAGGCCACATAGCTTGTTAGTGATGCCAGGGCTAGAACTTCTACCACGTAGCCCAATCCTTTTATTTTCTTTTTTCTGGACCATAATACCAGGTTGTGGTCAGAGGGAATTTTTTAGTGGCCTAACCAGTGATATTAGATTTGAAACATAAAAACAAAACTTTAAATTTAACTTTAGGTAAAGTCTTTACATTCCCTGCCTCCATCTATGTGACTTTTATTGACTTTAATGTCCTGTATATCATGTATAGACTTTCATCTAACTGCGTAAGAAACATAGTAATGAAAATAGAAGTAGAGGCAAATCACTTAGACTATTTCGTCATTTATAAAATGAAGGGTTCAAATCAGAAAATCTTGATTGTTTTTCTATTTTTCAACATTGCATTGGTATTCTTTTATCTTATTTGTTCCCTGCTTATTCCCAAGCCCACTGACTTCACTAATAAGTAAATACTTCCCCTATGTATTATCATGAAATGTTCTGTTTAGTTCTTCACAGAGGATTACATTCTTCTCTCAAGCTGTTTTTCCCGTTTTTTTTTTTTTAATTTTTAATTGTGATAAAATATATATAACAAAATTTGCCATTTTAAGTTTACAGTTTAGTAGTATTAAGTACATTCACATTCTTGTACAACCACAACCACCACCCATTTCCAGAA